>NC_039506.1:22148614-22454678 GCF_003672135.1 Ooceraea biroi
TTGCATGCTCGACGGGCGAGGCGCATCGAAAGCGCCCGTCACGCTGGCGTTTGTTTGCATTTCGCATTTTATCGTACGCATACTTACATACCTATCGACATGAGAAACGCGCGCGCCCATCCGCTTCCACGTAAATATCCTTCTGATGACGGAAACGCGGAAGAATTTCTCGTTAATCGAACCGGCCATTCCGCCAAGTGCGACACATTCGATTACATGTTACCGTACGTGTATCTCGTTGGCGGATCACATGGTGTAATAACGTCGGGGGTCAATCCATCGACTCGCTCGGCGTCGCGCACGCAATCGTCGTCGCGTGCGCGCACGACGCTCGGACACCGAGGAGTGTAATGCCTGAGTAATATTCACCGTGATGTAATGTTCAGCGTATTCAACGCGACGCCGCACAACGCCGTTGACGGGGAGGTCAAGGTGGGTCGCTTGCTATCACAAGGAATATTCGTAGCCGGATGCACCAAGTCGGCTCGCGCGTGTCCAGCTTACATTCGTCAGACCGAAGTGCAAGGCGAATTCTAATCGGAGGCCCTACCCGTCGTCTAATATACTCGTCCGACCCCCGATCCCACCGCTCACAAGATCAGATAGGATCTCGGTACGTCGGTTATGCCACGCTTCGGGAGACACCGTGATAGCCGAGTGATATATTCGCGTTTCACGACCGCGCGAACCTCCCCCGTACGAATCCGGTGCTTCGCGTTTTCTTTACCCTCGATTCCGTGCCCTCTGCCGCCCCCGCCACGGGGTGATGGCTCGTTTCATTCCGGCTACCGATCCCGCGCGAGCGATCATGATTTATGACAGTTTTTTTCTTTCGTTATCGCGCGGAGAGATCCAGCCTGGATTGCGTCGTGGATGTGTATGGGGGTGGCTCGTCGAGGGGTCGATGTCATTCCGTGAACACGACGCATCGCCGTCGTCTGACGGGGCGCCGGAACGGTCGCGTGCTCCCGGTGCATCTGACGTCGGCGTTTACGTTGTTCTGCAGCGTTAATGGCGGATTTGCGCGGCTTACGCCAACCTGGCACTACTCGCAAGCTTAATTGCCGGGTTATATTGCAAGAGCTTTGGAGAATATTTAGCGAGAGTCGCCAGGCACAATAACGTGATCGTATTACGTTTAATTAATTTATTCGTGTTAATGTGAAGTGAGTAAGTTTAGCAGTAAGATACGTGATTTTGCGCATCTTTATAGTATATAATCGTTCCTTTCCACAAAATATTCGCTTTATAGCGCGAACGTCGCGCAGAAATATTACAAAATAATCGTTAATCTTGATTTTGACAATTTTTTAGCGCAGCATAAGAAAATTTGCTAGCATAAGAAAATGACGAAAAAAGTCTGGATTGACGAGACATTCCTTCTTCCTTGCAGTCTCCTGATCCGGAAATTTTCTCGCATCTCTATTGCGAAAATACGAGCATCTGTTAAGAACATTTCAAAGAGACAAGAGACAGAAATTCCGGTGCAATTTCACGAGAACATTCCGACGAAAACATGCCAATATGCAGCCGATCCTTTGCCTTGCGTCACGTTAAATACCCCGTGCATAGAGACGAAATCGTCGAGTTGGCGATCCGTCTGGTGTACGCGCCGATCCGATACGATCCACAAGCACGTGCGTGCATTCGGCTCTAGGCGCGGCATCCCGAGTCTTGAGTCCTTTCAATCCCGCGGTCCTTCTCTGCCCTTGGAACAGAGTATAAAGTAGGAGGCGAATCGCGGCGAAGCGATCAATTGTGTTGCGGAACTGCGGAGAACTGCCATTGTCGGCGGAAAGTTCGGAATTATACATTGGAAACTTGGAATGGAAGGAAGCAAGGAAGGAAGGAAGGTAGGAAGGAAGGAAGGAAGGCAAGAAGGAAGGAAGGAAGGAAGGAAGGAACGGACGCGAACGAAGAAGCGCGAGGCAGGCAGGAGCAGTCTGGATTCGGTTAGGTTCCTTAGGTGCCCGGTCGGATGCAGCGTAGGTGTCCGCAGATCTTTTTTCCTTCTCTCTCGTTTTCTTCTCGCGCTTCCCTTCTTACGTCCCTCTCCACACCACTTCTCTATGCTCGCAACCACGTCTTGGCAATTCCCTCAACCACACTGGCGAGTCTCTCTATCTTTCCTCCCTCGTTTGAAGTTTTCACGTAGCGTTGGAAACAGCGCTACGTGGAATAAGAGACGATTCCGGCGCGCGGCGAGGCATGGCTTCGATTTAATTCGATGTTGATTCTGATTTAATTAACTACCGGTGCCCGCCGGTCGGCCGTAACGTCAGCGCCGTCGGCTACTTCTCGAGGCCCGCGCCGATTCTTAATGGGCGCCGGGGAACGGCCGTGGGTCCCCTGTAACTTTTCGTTATTATTCCTGCCGGGAGTCTAATGGGGGTTGGTCTGGAGAGTAATGATGTTTGGCTGGTTATATAATAATACACTTGCGAAGAGCGGAGACGGGTGCACACTATGCAGACTCTGTTTACGCGCAACGCTTTGGACTCGTAAAATAAGTATTTTTCATTAAATTGGACAAATTAACAAGGATAAAAATTGGCAGAATGCGACACAAAGACTAAATTTCTGATATCTGTTTTTAAATCGTTAATGAAGCGCCAGTTTAAATTACAATATATTAGTAACATAATAATGACACTTGATAAATGTAAAGAAATAAAATAATTCTCAACATATCTCGTTAGTATCGCACAAGTTAACTTTGCGCTGCGGCCTGACGTAATTTTTTCACAGTTTCCTGCCGTCGCCGGCACGGAATAATATTTCAAGCGCGCGATGCTTAAGCGTCATCTTTTCCTAAGAGTTTCCTCTCGGCTTTCTAAAACTCGACAAAATGCGGCGCTGAATCCGGAAAAAATTACGACGCTGCGATCGTTAGTCTGAAAAATAAGGGCCTGCCGGAAAATAAGAGCCTGGCGGGCGAGCTTAACGCGGCACGGGTCAACGAGGGGGATGGTCCGCAGTTTCACTCTTTAGGAGAGCGTAAAACGGGGCGTATAGTCGGAGGCTCTCGTTTCGACTTTGCGAGCGGAAATGAGTCAGGAGATGTCGAGCGACGTCTGGTTCTGCATTACATCTCGCGTATTACACCTTGCGTACTGCACCTCTTGACCCAGTACATACGCGCGCGAATTAGGTGCGCCCACGCGTGCTCGAAACGGGGGTGTATAGATAACGAGGAGACATGATAGCCACTTTGTCCATGGTGTTCCGTGCTGTATCAACAGCGCTTTCCGTCTGTTCCTTCGACTCTCCTTGTTGTACACCTCTCTCCATGGCTTTTACCTCCCTTGCATCCATTTATATATCACGAATGCGTCTCTCCGCCATACGCTCGCATTATACACCCCGCTGTCAACGCTCGCGTCCGCCAAATCCACTCGCGGACGCATCGTGGTCTGGTAGTCTTAGCGCATTTCCGGTTACTCGATTCGCAGGCAGTACTGTGACAGGTAACATCGTGTTTGCTCCATCAGGATGCGAAGTGGGAGATGGTAAAGGCAGTATTAAGATATTTCCGCGATGTCAATGTAAGATCTTGAAGCGACTGTGGTTAGTATTTGAAAGATAAATGAGTGACGGTTAAAGATGTCGATGAGAGTTAGACTGGTGTCCCTAGAATACAGAATTTGGACATTGGAGCCAAAGCCCCTCAAAATGTATATTTGTGGTAGAGATATGTATTATAAATAGTAGAAAGACGTTTCCTTAGAAATATTCCTTAAAAATTAGCTTTTATTATTACAGAAAACTTAAAGACAGCGTAAGCAATAAATGGCAAGATATTTATCTCTTAGTAAACACTACCTATATGAAACTAGAAGTACAAAAAAGTACGATATCTGAAAATAATGTCAATTATAATAATACACTTTAATTACAGAACAATGCCTTATTGTTGTGACTCATAAACCTTATATAGAATCTGGCCATTTCGTAGACATCTTTCTATATCTTGCCATTTATTAAAGGGACACTGAGTTAGAGTACAATACATTGCAAGGAGATAACGAAGATTTATTGTCTAATTCAACGAAAGACGTAATTACGAAGGATTAATTACGAAGCTGCTCCGTAAATAAACGATGTTTGATCTAATCTAGCGGAAAAATCTATGACTTTAAGCCGTAAAATCTGAGACATCGCTCTATAAGTTTTTCTACTCTGTTCTACTCTGTTTCAATATAAAGATTTATGTGCCAGTCGCGACAGAATGTGTCGTAGAATTCTGAATCTTTTGTAGGAATCAAGTTTTTAGTACGTCCGTTAGTTATGTCAAGTAATTATTTAGAAACTTTTATTCGCGAAACGTCACGTATTCTCGAGGGAAAGAATGAGATAGAGAGAAAGATAAGAACGTTGTAGCTTAATTGTTCTCGAGACAGGAGAAGACCCTCTATCTAAACAATCACCCGCAGTGCACTTTGCGCTCCAATTCGAATGCCGACTAAAGTACGAATCTGCTCGTGCCGGCGAGTTGAGACAATTAACGAAGGCTCCGGGAGAAGATGGTGTCTACAGAATTAGAATTGTTACGTTTGCGAGGAAGAAAAAAAGAACGACTTCGTCGATGTCCTAAAATTCGTTATAGACTCTTAATGAAATATTATTGGAGAATCGAATTTTTAGCCATAATCAGAAAGGTTATATCTCGCGGATCTTTTTCATCTTGACAAAGGGTTATTCATGTTATAATGGAAATGAAGTGTTAAGTAATTTTTACTTAACAACAATGTGACGTTCGTGTTCGTTAGTTTCTGCGATATATCACAAACAATATTAAGATAATTATACAGATTAGGAGAGCTAGATCAGCTCCGACTTTACCTTGACATATATTATAGACAAGAACAGACTAAAGAAAATTCTTGAGAGTACTATTTTTTAGTGTTGGCTACCATAAGTGAAGAGGAAAAAAATTTTACAACATATAGTATACTAATGTCCTATTTTTGAGGGAGGAGGGAGAGCATGTACACCACAAGTTATCTACCATGCAAAGATGACATTTATTTTTTATTTTTAAAAAATTATTAATTTAGAAGGAAGTATTTTAATACTTATAGTATAGCTCATCAGTAGTTTACAAAATACATATGCAACAAATCTTTGAAAATAAAAAGAATCATTTGAACAAGTTTTGAAAAAACAAAGTCCGATCTTTTCTGGCTCCGATATTAATATCTCCTCGTCGCTCATCATTAGCATTTCGAATCACAACTATAGATAAGTGCTTAATAAGAGAATTTCATCATTCTTTGATTTATGTTTCTCTAAAACGTATGGAATTCCTGCATGATTCAATTTTTTTTCACTTTGATTTCTTGAGAGTACGCGGCGCATATTCTGTTTTTTTTTTTATAAACATAATTTAACATAATTTAACAATAAAGTGTAGCGCCAAGTTTTTCCATTAAATTTCTTTACTTAAATTTAAAAATTAAATCTTATAACACGTACGTGGCAAAAGATCGACCGAAGGAAGAATTCAAGCGTTTTGTGGCGTGTGATAAAACTAACGGACATTAATCAGGCCTTAGTTGTCCCGGACGGCGCAGAAATAAACGCGTCGCGCGAAATAAAGATCTCTTTTTCAGACGTCTTAAATCATGAGTTTATTTTCCGGGGTGGAGGATGGAGGATCTCCTCTCTCCGTGAAGACGGAGGATGAGTCGTTCGGTACCGGATGGTCGGAGACGGTAGCACGACGACAGTACGAAATGGGACGGCGTCCCGACGCTAGGCCGGCTAGCTAACGCAACACGATTCACGAGATCCTGAGAGTAAATGGAGAACGACGGGAGAAAGAATGAACGAACGAACGAACAAATAAACGAAGAAACGAAGGAAGAAAGCGAGACGCGCAGAGGGTGGTGATGGCCGACGGGGTTGGGGGTCACCGTCTCCTACCATCGTTCGCAACAAAAGGCAGAGGCGAAAATCTATTAAGGGTGAACTCGAGAGACGGAGACACGCGGTCGGGGGGTGTGAGGTCACCGCAAATCCGTTTCTCCTTGCCCGTTCCCCGCGTCTTGTCTTGTGCTAAAGTGACTTTGCGCGGCGCGCGAGCGTCGAGGTCTCGAGTTTTTCAACAATGCGCTACGAAAACTGGGCTAAAGCGGACTCGAAGTCACGCCGGTGGTTAACATAATACTAACAAGGTTGAGAGATTCAATTTGGCGCATTTCGAGCGACGCGCGTTGCCTTTCAAGCGCGACTTTGAAACACCGGTAGAATGCACATGCGACCGTCCGCGCCGCAAACGCGAATCCGTGCTTCCTTCACGGATCGATGCCATCTGTTCGTTAAGCGAAGCTTTTGCGCACGGAAAAGAACTTTCGTCTTTTTATTTGCACGTTTTTTTAACGCAGCGCTGAAATTTTAATTGCTGTAATTGCATTGCGATAAAAAGAACGGTTTTTATATTTAATCTTGCAGACTATAATTCTCTTTCTTTCGTTTTCTTTTTTTTTCTGTCTATCTCTCTGCTAATTATTTTTTTCGTTCCCGCGCACATATTTGGAATTTATAATTATTTATACATGAAAAGAACTTGAAGATTCCCTGGGAAGATCTAATTTATATCTTTTCGTTACTCAAAAGGACAGAAGGTGACCCGATTTTAACAGTCGAAAGATCGATGCTGCACAGATCTCGAGTGGCGTATAATCTCATCAGAGCGATTCAGGATTGGCCGAAATTTCGGTTTAACCGACTTATTAGCAACCTCCCGTGCGTCTTGGCGGTCGCTCGTTTCCCGAAACGTGCGGTGACCCTCACCTGGGGCACAATTAGTCACAATCTACCTTAGTTATGACTTATTCGCCGTGGCTGCCTGGCGCGCAAATTACTTAACTTGGTCAGCTTAGGCGGTAGAGAGTTGCCATCCCTCCTCTTGCTTCTCGTGGTTCCCATCTCGGAACTTCGGGGTCGACTTTATCATCCGTCGTAGATTCTCATTAGCCGGTGCGTCGTCGCTGTCGTCGTCGTCGTCGTCGTCATCGTCGTAGTCGTCGTCGATGTCCGTTGTCGTCGTCGCTTTAGCCGGGGTCTTTGTAAGACCGCGGGATCTATAGCGACGGATATAATTTATACATGGATATAATCATCATTTTCGAGGCGCGGAATACACCGTCGTGCACCTATAAACGCGACTGCTATGCTCGTCGCAGCATCGAAGACACGCGTCGGGGTTCCATTGTAACTTGCACGTCCAAGTTTATCCGCAGCGAGCGACCTGATATATCAGATGTATACATTCACGAGGCGCTTTATCAATTAACAATTACGCGTGTTTAATTCGAGAGAGCACCTCGCCGGCGATAGTGTCGATGGTCGCGCGATTCGATCGTTGCGGCTCGCTCGGAACGAGACGGGGGAATTCGTTAAGAGTATGGAACGATCGTCTCGCGCACAACGGGAAAAGTGGATTATCGACTCGTCACGGAAACCCCTCCAGCCTCCCGCCTGGGGGTGCAATGAACGACGCGACTACTCGGACTGTACCGGCGTTCATTTCCTCCCGCAGTAACCCACATTCGCGACGTAGAACCAATCTTTGACTTTTATCGATCGATCATCGTGAGAAGGAGCATCATACGGAGCAGCGCATCAGCATGTCGATGAAAGAGGTGAGAAGAGGAGGCCGATGACGATGAGGAAAAGCCAAAGGAGCAAGAGACTGAAGCTTGTCACTGCGATGTAAACCACGACGAAGTACTCGCGCGATGACGGAATCGCCGCTGGCGAATCGCGCTCGAGATCGGGGCTTGTATAACGCGGCCTGATGCGACGTCGTGTTAAGTCGGGATGCGCTTGAAAGCTTAGAAGACGAGCTTAGAACCTGGATGCGACCGGCATTAAGAGTAATTGTTGCCGGCCTTCCTTGTCACCCCGCTGCAGTCCTCGTGATATGCGTGTTGAAGCTGAACGTGAAGGCACCGCGCGCGTTTGCGCTCGTGCTCTGCAAAGCGCGCGAGACCGGCTCTCGCGCTCTCCGGGGGACGCTTAAACCGCGCGAGTTATTATCTTTTCGACACGCTTTCGTAATATCTGCGCGCATGGATTTATGCGTACGTTAAATTTATGTATTACGTGTACGCGCCAAGGTGTACGCGCGGTGTCGAGTAATTTCTCCTGCCTTGTGTTTGCTGGAGTTCGTGATGCCTCCGGGGCAAGGTGTAGATTTATCCTTGCTCTCTCTTTCTCTCTCTCTCGCTCGTTCGTTCTCTCTCTTCCTCAACGTTAGCTGTTGTTCTTGAACCAATGCGTTTTCCTTGAACGAGAATGTTAACCTTTAATATTTTTTTCTATTCTCTTTTTGCGTTGGATGTGGAAAGTGCAGAGGAACCCATGATTAATCCTTTTTTTTAAATCCGTCGTGTTTAATTTATGATCAGATCGGCTATTGTGCGATTCAACTCTAGATTGCATTCTTTTAAACACTCTTTTATTCTATTTCAAGAATAAAGATTTTTAAGAAATTGAAATCTATAGACACGAACTATATATAAAATTATAGTTTTATTTGTTCGCGTAATTTGTTCGCGTAAAGTGCGCCAGAACAGCCGTTTCGTGTGAACCGGTATAATGCATCGCATAAATGTTTAGCAGCCTAGGGTTAAAAGTTTCACTTATGCACCCATCGTGCCGAAGTTCGTTTACAAAGTGCCATTCAACACGCGCCGTGAGCGCGACATATGCATTTATAATACAAAAGACAACCGCGGTACTTGAAAAGTTCTTGACCCCAAATAGAACGAAGACTTTACGCGCGGTAGTTAAACTTTAATGCACATCCCGTAAACTCGCGGACACATGTCGCGCAGGACACACTCTGCTATGCAGAAGAGGCCGACGAGAGGATGAAGAAGCGAGGGAAGATGCGTCTGTAAAAATCCGCCGTTTGTGCGTGAGCGCAACTTTTTACGATGCTATTCTCAATTTTTATGGTATCGTCGCGTTCGCTACAGTGCTCGCGCGACCAGGTATTACCGAGGGTAGATGTGGAACGGTATTCCGCCACGAGAAACCGCGTGCCAATGGCAAGACAAAGTACGACAAGCTCGCGATCCAAAGCACATTGGGCGCGTGCACACTACGTGCACTATGGTGTGCCGTCGCGTCCATTTTTTTCATCCCCTTACCGATCTGTCTGTTTTATGGGATTGCATGGTGCTGGTGACGCTTATTTCCTGGGTATCCTAACAGTAAATAACCGAGAGCGACGCATAATCGAAATTGACACGAAACTAAGATCGGTAAAAAAAATATCATAAAGATTGACCCATCACTGGTTGTTGGATCGTCGGTGGCTTTGGACATGAAAGAAATTCCGAAATCGAGCACAACCGGGAACGCGCCATAAAGCGATCGCGACGACCGGCACGCGGGGAAAATCGTCGCGCGGGGGAGCGACTTTTTACTCGGGCTTTATGTTCACCGGTTGATAATGGTGCCGTTACGAGGGATAACGACAAGCTTACAGTTCGTATCGTGGCTCTCGCGGGACGACCGGTTCGATCGCTGAAAAACAGATTGCTCTGGCGCGGCGTCGCGTCTTACGTCGTCTCGTCTCGTTTCGCCGCGCCGCGATAGCGTCCGGCAACTTTCTCGCCGCTCGCCCGTATCCGTTCATTGCTAATGAATCATTCATAAGCCTGAAACTCTTGTGTCGGAAACTTTATTTCGCGGTATCTGTGTTGCGCGGCTGGTCGATCGGCCGCGCGCGCGCCGTCGCTTGACTGTTTATCGCGATAATAAGTTGGCCGTAACTGCGCCGCGCGCGAGCGCACGCGCGTTAATTCGCGTTAATCCGAATTTCAAATTTCGGTGGGAATTACGGACTAATCCACGGTAACTTTTCCTTTCGTTATGCACGAAGCTTGCTGAAAAAAATTTTGACCGCGAGAGTTATCCCGAGCGCGCAGATGCGTAATCGCGCGTTAATAAATTTTTCTGAGGAAATTACGTCGCTTCGTAAAGCGCGTTCCGGTAATTCAACCCAACCCCCGTCCCTCCCGCCGGCCCCTCTGCCGCGATTGATACGCGTACCGAAGATTATTTTAAAAACGCTTCACTTATGGATGACGCTTTCAAACGCGGCGAGCTGTTGCATACTTTATGTTTTTTACATCGTGCCTTTTATTTTTCGGTGCAACGTGCTACCAGGACGGACCACACATTCCGCGCGACTAAACTGCGTTGGCTTATATATCGCGAACATGTTTCCGTCGGCGCTCGTTCCTCCAGCAACGCGAAAAATCGAGTCAGACTGCTGACTTTGGGGTCACCCGGTGCGCCCCATAAAGGCATTATTAATGCAAGCCAATCCCGGTGCGGCGCAGAACGAATTGCCTCTATAAAATGTAATTTCGGAAGAGTTCCGATACTAAATTTTAGATAACAGCGCCAACCGGATATTTTCATCCCGATGCGGCAGTTCTTCTGATGATACCCTCAGAAAAACGAGCTGAAATCCCTTTTGTGAAATCCGGGTTCGATCGCCGACCTCTCGCGCTCTCATTAATATTTAAAGCGCTGCGCTGCTCCGTTTGATTGAATTTTGTATAATTGCACCTTTCATCCACACGTTTCTCTCTCTCTCTTTCCCTCCCTCTTTCCTCCCTCCCTCTCTCTCGACGAAACAGATTCGCACCAAGTTTATGAAGGAGGATGCTTCTGTTTATTTAACCGGCTTGACACACTTGATTACATTTTCTAGTTCATTTAAGTTAACGGATTTTGATAAATGCGAGGACGAAACTGGATACATAATACATGATGCTGAAATATAAAGTTTTAATTAAGGTTTCTTCTCCTGGTAACCTGATTTCGTTGAACAGCGAGGTAACTCCATCACGATAAATCACAAATGTAATATCTCGCGGCCGCACGCGCCGTCGTGCAGTATCACGTAGCACAAACTTTCCTCCCCCTAATATCTCGAATTTTATTCGCGCGATGTGCGTCGTTGATAAAAAACGAAAAAAAGTGCAGCGTTATTTGCGATGCAGACGCGATAAAGTGAGATTTTCGGCTTTGATAGTGCTACCGGCCGGGATTATCAGCGATCCGCCTTATCGCGACTCCCGCACGAATGTTTGCCTTCCATACCTTCCTCTTTTCTGACTTCTCGAATTTTTCTTCCATTTCGAGGTTGCCTCGCGCCCGAAGCGATTTAACAAGAAAAAAAGGAGTCTAATAAAAATATCTGAAAACGATTCTTATTCCGGACCTAGGCCGGCGCAGCGGGTTATCGAAATGTGCTAGCACACGCTCGAGATGGTAAGAAAATAAGAGACGACTGTGGAGCGTACGGCCGCGATCGACTTTTTAGAGAGAAACACGACTCGCCGTGCGGCGGTAACTTTGCTCTACATAGCCGACTCCGAGATATCGGCAGGGGTTATTTTTATCGGCGTTGTAAAATTCTTATAGACGCGCGGATGGAAGCCGATTGCATCCCGCGATTCATCTGACGTCACGCTGTGTGTATATCCCGACATCCGCTCTGCGGCCGCGCTCTAGCATGTATATTCATATTTAACTTCCGACATATTAATTTCCCCTCGCGAAGCGGTCCACGTGCAACGGTTCGCATGGATAGCAAGAGAGGAACTCGCGCGGTGCGACCCGCGTTGCCGCTTTACCAAGTGTACGACCTAGGAGAATATCGACGATATGAGGAGACGCGGAAACGATAACGTGAATCTCGTCTAACAAATGGACTGTTCTTTCGAGGCAACGACAAGCCTCTTCGGTTTTCATCGAAGCGATCGAACTGAACTCGCACGCTCGCGTGCACGGTTGGATCTCCGTCCTGACACAAAACAACAATTTCCCATCAGTCGATCGTGCGACTATTCACGCTTTTTTCTCACGTACCGCCGAAGCCGACCTTACTCGTGATGCCTTCAAAGCTTTCTTCGCACCTTTGCGCGCGGCACGGGCTTTTGGTGTTGTACGGAAAGGGCACGATCGATGAATTTCGTAACGGCAAATTTCCGCGGCTAAAGCCCGGCATTGCGGGTGCAGGGGGTGGCAAGGGGGTTTGCTCGGGAGGTTGGGTTGAGAGAGAAAGCGAGGGAGAGAGAGAGAGAGAGTGTGGGTGGCAGGCAGGGGTGAAGGGAGTGGACTGGGGGAGTAGGTGGCTCGTGAGTGAGGACGAAATCAATAGCGCCGTCGGGTTCATAGCGCCGCGCAGGAAGCGCGCCGTAGAAAAGGGACAAATGTAAATAAATTTAAATCAGAGCGGCAGCACACAGCGTGGGATAGGGAAACGCGGAGGTTGGTGCCGCCGTTACTGCCGCCATCGTCGCTGCCGCCACCACTGCTGCCGCCGTTGCCGCCGCTGCTAAATCCGCCAAGCGGATTACCCGGTAGCGAGAGCCATAGGAAATTCGCTTTAATCAGCAAAGAGTTGAAAATCTCGCCGTCCCCTGTCGCCCGCACCCCTCTTTCCGCCCGTCCGCCACCCGCCCTCTCCCTCGCCTTTCCTCGCATCCCGCGACACTCTGTAAAATATCGCGACGACGGCGAGAGACAATCGCGAACCTCGGCGAAAATCGGCGCGCCTCCGCCTCGTTAATGCGCGCGATCCGGATCCGGCGGATCCAGTTTCTTTTGATCAATCTTCCTGCCAGCCTCGTCCGCGCCCGGCGCTATGTCGTTCCGAGCTCAAAGTCTCCCCGGCTTGTCTCTCCCCGATTATCGGAGAGTCTGTGAGAGTCAGAGTTGGAGAACTGTTCGCTCATCCGCGTCTATTCGGATCGTTAATCAAGTATTTCACGCTTTCATTAATTCCTGATAATCTCTCCTGGTTCCTGTGCCTTCATCGAGTCGCATATTCGATAGAAAAATGCTTACCTTCGCGCGCGAATTATTCCAATTGAAATTATTTCGAAATCAAATTATTGGCGTATCGACAAATTGTTGATGTCGATAGCATTTGTTTCTTTTTTTAAATTAAAGTGTAGTTCTTTAGGCGTCAAACTTGACAGAGTTCGTGAGTCGAATTAGCACTCAGAAGTTTTTTAAACATATTCAGATTAAAGTCGCTATGGATTTTAATACTAGATTTACAGAACCCGTCAATTTGACGAATTGAGAATTCATGCTTAAAGATATAGAAATCAAATTATTCCGAAAAGCATTATTTATCAATAAGACACCGAAAACCGAATTTTAAGGTACCCGTCAATATGACGGGTTTCAGTAAAACTAGGTATAGAAGCAATGTCCGTAAATCTAGTGTTAATTACATTGTCAAGAAATACCATCTAATGGCGTTAATACACCGATATTATATGGAACAATGACTTAACACCTTATATGCGGGCTATTTTTGGCGATTTTGTGAAGTAAACTAGACACCATAAAAAATATTCATTAAAAAAAAGAATCAATTAAATAAAATCTCAATTTCAATAACGAAGTAAATAACTGTTTTAAGGAATGCGTCGTACATAACTAAGCTAACTTCATGCACATGAAATTGTCCTAACTCTCAGAAAACACAGACTAAATAAAAACGTAATTGTACGTTGCATACAATGTGTTAACATTTCTTCGACGGACAGAATCCAATTTTCTATACACGAATTTCTTCACTTACTCGGTATAAGTGTACACTCTATAGGCTTAGAATAAAATTTCTATAATCAAGTAGTAATCAAATCCGGTTCCTCCTAATTACGACTCTGATACTCGACTATTAGTCTATGTTGCCGATAGTTAGAGTAGTTAGAGAGTATAGTAGTTTTGAAATTTGAAATGTGTTTTGACAGACGCTACTATCAAAGAGTAATTTAGACTTAAGGTAAATAACTATTCGCTGTAAATTTTTCCCATATATATTCCATCGAGAGTCAGTTACGTTGAATTTCCGCGCTGCGCTTCGGCGCTCCCGTCAATCTTGTGTCTCTTATTTCGTGCGAAACCGACGTTGTTGATCTTTAATCGGGTAAATATCACATAGATACATTTGAATGACGGGACGAGAGGAAGAGGACGAGAGAAGAGAGACAGAGACAGAGAGAGTAAAAATGCAGCCCGCGTCAAAGAACCGAGGATCGTATGTGCTAGATGAATTTTGCGTTTTAAACCGGCAAACCGGTTTCACTCGATATTCCATCCTCTATATAACGGCCCGCCGTAACTTTATCGCGATATGTACTATTATTGTATTCTGTTGTCAGCTCTTGCAGTTTTACCGAACTGAATTATTGGCCGCTTTCCGGGGCTGTTTTCGGTTTTTGATCCTTGACCCGCGAGATAACCAAACAGTGGATGTAATCTGATAATTGATCTTCCGCAACGCGATACCCTGTATGCGTACCTATACTCCGCGTGGAAAGCAAACATTTGGTGCACCGATTTGGTGTACGGTAAAATGGGGTTAGATCATCATCAAGGAGAGGAGGGCCCGGAGGGGGCACACGAGCAATTTTGCTTCGCTATAAACATAAGTTTCGCAAACATGCAAATACCGCTGAACATACAAATCGGTAAATATAACGTAGGAAAATTTCCTGCGTATCGAAATTGCAGCCGAGTTTCTTGGATGTTAAATAACAGGGGTAAAGTGTGAATATTGCGGGATCTGTCTAGCCTAACCAGAGACCACTATTTAAGCAAGGCGCATGGAGAAATCTCTCGTTTCTAACATATTTTTAAACGGCCAGTCGTTTGTTCTACTTAGCGCGCGCGTTTATCCAAACGGTGAATCTCTAATGGATTAACTTATAGAACACGTTACTCCGCGACGGGGGATAAATTCGCGTGCGCGCGCGCGTACACTCGCGTAAGCGGCGTACCATTTAAATTTCCGGCCGCGAATTAAGAGTTAAACAGATAAAAGCGGATTGCGATGGAGATTTAGAAATGTTTTAATCCGCCGGAACCGTCTGCCGGTGGGATACGTGGAATTGAATATTTAAACGACACGGCGGCGCACGGGGGTTAATCCGATTTCAAAAATATTTCACGTGAAGATATTTCGGAGCTTACGGAACAACCGGTGGGAATCCTTACATTAAACGTCACACGCGCGCGTGGCTTCATATTTCCTAGGCGCATTCCTGTCCGAAGCATTTCCTCTGCACCGCCGTTGCTCGCAAATAAGGTCGATCGTGCCTTTACGGGCGCGGCGGGATGCAACCCCCGTTTCATCTTACGGGTCGATCCGATAATAGTTACACTCAGCGCCGGTTACGCAGTGAAGCAGAAAAGACCAGAGAGGAACCAGACCGCGAGAATGTGCTCCGGCGATGTAAATTCGCGTGCGCGTTGGGGGTGGCGTTGATCGACGCAATCGTAGCGAGGGGATCGTAGGGGATCGCAGG
Source organism: Ooceraea biroi (assembly GCF_003672135.1). Lineage (NCBI taxonomy): Eukaryota > Metazoa > Arthropoda > Insecta > Hymenoptera > Formicidae > Ooceraea > Ooceraea biroi. The sequence goes on from NC_039506.1 coordinate 22,163,974, forward strand.
GACCGAATGGATCCCGGGATGAGTGCGCGAAATATCTGGATCGTGCTGCCGATCGTCCTTTCCCGAAATTGACGGCTGAGAGACGTATAAAAATGGTTAGCTGGCCGTTATTCACGAGTCTGCAAGAACGCACCCTCTCCCTTGGCGCATTACGGCGAGCTCACTCTGCGTCTTTCTTTTTTCTCGCTTTCTCCCGTGCTTCCTTCTTTTCTTTCCTTTCGACTCTTCCGCTCTCTCTTTCCTTTTCCTGTTCTTTTAGTCTATGGCCTATACCCGGCTTTCAACCCCCGTGCCATTTTCCCGGCAACATAACGACTACTTGCTGACGTGATAATAAATTCCGCTCGTTCTTCTCGCGGCCTACCCTCTGACACCCTCTCCATATCCCCCTCGTATTTCCCATTCTGCGCCCCGACGATCGCTTACCGCCACCCTTGCAGGTGTCTCTCGCCCCCTCGCTCTATTTGCGCTTTACAATTTTCCAATTAACTTATTTCCGGCGATCACCGTTCGTCGAATTGTACTGCTTGTCGACATGGCAATTGTATCCATTTTCTTTTTCCTCGAAAACTATATGAGTTATGCGATAGACTTCTATGGCGTTTAATATTTATGATACAATCGTGACTTTCCCGATTTAGTTAAGGACTTTAGTTAAGAGGATTTTTCGCATCGGTTAATTCAAATCAAACGAGCTGAATTTTCGACTTGCGTCAAGCCATGGAAAATCGGGCAATTACCGCGAGCAACGTTTTTTCCTCGCATTTATAGCTTCGAAAATCGAACTAACTGAAGCTAACCGGAGTCCGTGCCCGTGTGTAAACCATCGCGGATGAAATATGCGACTCTCCACTTTGCATTTATATACATGGCGTTTATAAATAACCTTCGGTGGAGGAACTTCGGTTTGTGTGCAAAAGTCTCGATGTATCGGGCGGGCACGAGCGATCGAGTTTTTCAACGGGGCTCCATTGCGCCGTCGAGGGGCGATTTTTCATCTGGCAAATTGCCGCGCGAAGCGCGGAACCGTAGAATTTACGCGCGTTTCGTATCGGTAGTCGCGAACGCGCGCGCGGGCGCACGCTCCTTTTAAAGGGCGAAGTACCAATATCGAATTTCCATTTTCCCGCGAGAGCCAGACCGCCTGGCGTGCCCTTCGGTTTTTATTCACGAATACACGGCGGCGATGGTGGATATGAAAAAGAAGAAAAAAAGAGCGAGCACGAGCGACGAGGAGGTGCAGACGCGTTCGAGGAGCCAGCAACCAGCAGTGACGGAGGTTGTACCGCGGGAAGGCGATAGAGAGGACGGGGTTAAGGACGAAAAGGACGAAAGTGAGGATGGGGGAGTGAAAGGCAGACGGGCTCGGAGGCATTAGAATACCTTATCCTCCGCCTGGGGTGGTCGAATGCAGAAGAGTGAAAGGAGTCGCTCTGCTGGTCGGAGAGCGAGAATAGGCGGGGGCCGCACAGCCCCAGGGATTGCACCACCCTGGTAGGCCTTCCACAACCCTCTTTTCACTCGGGCGCGACGCGGAATCGCAAAAAAAGAAACCCCAGGAAGAAAGGGGAAGATGAATAATCAAATACCCGTTTTGAACGCGCGCCGGCGAGAGTTCCATTCATCCATGGGGTTAATCAGACATCCTGGACGAAACACATTATAAATAATTGTTTCCGATTTGGCTCGGGCCACGTGAAGGCGCACGGGGTGGGCATAAAAGACGCCGGAAACGTATCACGAAATCTCTCCGCCGTGGAGCTTGGATGAGCGAAGGGAATATATTACAATTAAGTGAGGAAATAACGTCGGGAGCGTACGAAGAGAAATTTTAGACACGATCATTCACGGTGAGCTGCACAAAATATTCCTCGATAAATATCGCCAAGTATACCACGGTAGAGCACGAAGAGTGTTTCGAGCGTGAAGGCGAAATTTGTCGACGATCGAAAAGATACGGAATTAAAGATCGGACGAGAGCGGCGTGAAATTCACGAACGGGAGCGCACGGTGATTTCCCGGCGTCTGAAGTCGATAAGTTTCGTGATATCTACAGGAGCGTAACGAAGCAACGTGAGATTGAAAGGAAGATTGCCTTCTCTTACTTCGCGCGTCGTATATGTCGAAAGATCGATGAAGATTTTTGAGAATCATTTTTCCATCTCGGTTTCGCAATGGTGATGCTTAACACCGAAGAGCACAAAGAAAGTTTTGTAACGTAAACGCGTCACGATATTTTTACGTATGTATATGCGTACTAAATTTCATTAAAAGCGACTCTTTTTCAATAACATCTTGTTGAAAGAATTTTCCGTCGGTATTTACGAGAAAGAGGTGTGTACAAAGTTGATAAATTTGAAATATTCCGTTGTGTGTGCTCTGTGAAGAATTAAAGCTCGTTAGTTTCTACATAGATCCACTCCTGATCGTGAGGTCTTGAATCTTACCACGGACGGATAAAAAAAGCAACGGAGGACGAAAGAGCCTTAGTAAAGATTCAACGGGGGGACGTCTTTGTCGGACGTCTTCATCGGATGCGAAATGCATGATGCCGCGGAAGAAATAAATAACCGCGGCTTCTCTCCCTCGAAACGTAATTTAGATAGCAGTAGACCGGCAGACAACTACGTGGCGTTCATTTCGCTCCGGTATTCGCGAGAACTCATTTCTCGAAGGAAACGGTGGGAAAATAAGGGGCCATTATTTCCGAGATGGTTATTCAATGGCATTCAATTACCGCGTGGATCTTGCGTTTTACGTGGATATCGTGTTTTGATGTTCACCGTGCACTTACCCGCTTCGACGTTTCGTGTTGGCGAACTCGGCACGTGTATACCATTTATACAAGCGACAGGTTGGAATTATGATTTTCATTTCTTTATATAAATATCAAGCGAATATCAATGAACGAAATAATGATCTCTGCATAAATCTTGTTCGGAAATTTATATAATAAAACTTTGCTTGTACCAATCTCAATTATGCAAACGAGATGCACCGTATATTTTCTCTTTCTTAATTCATCATTTTTCTATTTTTAATTCGTCATATAATTTTTTTTATAAGTCTGAAGCGATAGATATCGTGTACAAAGCCATGAGCCTGAGATATTTGAGCTTAGTTAACGATATTTGAAATTCGAACATCAACCATTACAATCGTACAAGTTCGGAGTTGCCGTATTTCTCTTTGAGTATTATAATCTTGCAATGCGTTCGCATTATGGTTATTAATGTCACCGGAGCTTGCGCAAATCGCCATTTCCACAGATATGAAATCGCGACTCGCAACCGGTCGCTAACGTCTCGAAATGCTTTTTTAGTCTCTGGCCATTACGCGGATAACCGGCCGCTGTCGCGCGATTGAGAAATATCATCTCTGAAATTATCTGGCACGAGCCAGTGTCTGCGATATGGGTTTTGTCGGCGCTCGTAGATAATCGGACGCCATCGAGCTTTTGCGTCTCGGCGGCGGTGGCGCTGGTTTTTTCTCGTTTTTTGTCCGTCCCCATTCTTCTCTTTCTTTATTATAACGATAACGGCCCGACAGAGAGATGCGGTTAATATGAAGTATCGGCGATGAAGGAACGAGAGAGGAAGAAAGAGAGCACGACAATAAAGAGCGATGAGAGAGAGAAAGAGGCAGAGGGGAAGTCATCTACCAACACATAGCAAGTTTGGAAAATGGAGAGAAGCAGGGTTGAATGAAGAGCAGAGAGAGAGAGAGAGAAGGAGAGAAGGGAAAGAGCAGCTCCCGAGGGAGAGACCCGTTGCTGCGAGGGTTTCGAAGTCTCGAGTACCAAAGTCTACCATCCCTTCCACCGTTAGGTATGGCCCGCCGTCCAATCTTTACAATCCCCGACTACCCGCGATCCCCTTCGGATTTTCACTAATTAATTCCTCGAATTCGCGCGCGGGTTGTCTTGAATTTGTCGGGGACGTCTGAGGGCGAATCCACCAATCAGTTTGCAAATCGAACCGTCGTAAATGAATAAGGTGCTTGTTAATGACTCACTTGTAATCCCTATCGGACGTTTACTAGCGCGAGTAACCGATCGGCTCTTCGTTCAATTCGTGGACTTACCTGAAACAAAAAAAGAAGTCAATTAAAAACTGCAAATCTGCCGCTTGGTATCGAAAATTTTCAGAAGTTTTGTTAATGGTTTGACTATCACTGACTCTCAATGGTAATCACTCATTGGATATTATCGCTGTTTGTAGACTCTTAGACTCTTAGATTTTTCTAGTAATTACTTAAAGATAATTTTAACAATCTACATTGTTTAAACTATCATAATGATTCGATTGGTTTCATAGAATTCCGAAACAATTTGTGAAATTCGCGAAAGTATTTTATATACTATGTAGTTCCACTGTATTTAATGAATGCTTTGAATAATTCGTATAGAGTTCATTATCAGCATAAAATGGAAGTTTATTGTATTTATCGGTGCAATTTTCAGGTAAAATTCAAATCCAAGTCCCACGGACATCGCAAAACAATTCGTTTCTCTTGTGATGTGCCTCCTCGTGCCGCATCAGGAGGATCGCAGGATACGAAAGCATGTCGTTACGTCGACTTGCCGGCGCGTTACTCGTTCGCATTTGTGACTGCTGGTTGTTAATTCGACAGATCATGACGGAGCGCAACATATCCGATTATAGCCGATAAAATAACGGCGTTTGGTGTGTTTATGGCGTGCGCCAAATTCCGTTACATCGCCGTGATACGTAAACCGCCGGCGAACGTCGGAAATTACACTATGGCGCCGAACAAAGTACGCAATTAAAGTCATGGTCATTCGAGCCGATCGAAAGCCCATTTGCCCTCGGTAGCGGAGCCATCGTCGAAAATCCCATTTTTCCTTCTTCCCTCCCTCCGCTCCCTCGCGCACTTTCGCCATCGTTTTACGGCAATTCTCGCGTTGCGCCATCCCCCCCGCGGTACACTTCGCAGTTTTCACGTGCTGGAAAAAACGGCAAAAAAAAAGAAAAAAAGATAAAACAACAGAAAAGGGTGTGCCGAGGCTTGTTCGGACCAACCGACCGACAGGCGGAAGAGAAAGCAAGAGAGAGAAAGAGAAAGAGAAGGGCAGCAGGGAGGAGGCAGGGGAAAAGAGCGACCACTGTGTGGAGCTCAAATTACGGAGCGGCGTGGACGGAATAATTGAAAGGCATCCTGTCACGAGGAGAGCAAAGGGCCGAGCCAAGTGCAAATTGAACCAGGAGGATGCTAGAGCCAGAACGCCCAGCGCGCGCGCGCCTATCTGTTTCCGGTGGCCGCGTGCCCGGTACGAAGATGAAAGCGGAATCATTAGATCGTCAAACTGATATAGCTGACTTGGCGTGTTTGCGGAACGGAGAAAATTTTTTTCTCTTTATCTTTTTTCTTTTTTCCCTTTTTTTTCGTTTTTTTTTTGACAGATTTGGTGAACGTCCCGTGCGTATCTGCTAAAATGCTAGATTTATTGTCCAACAGTGGTTTCGATGCGAGACGATTTGTTTCGTGATTCCAGTGAGACGGATCGCGCTGTTGCCACCGCGGATGAAATCCTACTAGCGTGTACGTACACGCGTGTAAATTATGTATGCTTCGCGCGCGATCGTATGCCGGAAATAGTAATTATCACGTGCTCGTGCACCGCATTTTTCGCCAGCATTTCGCTGTTACGTTGCGAGAGAACCGCTATTACATTCTCGAAACGAAGAAGATAGAGGTGCCTACGTCGAGATGTATGTGCCACTGATTATTACGCGGTAACGGCGGTGCCCACGGCGTTTCGTCACCGTCATAACGCAATCCAGGAAATTTTTTTCATCCGACGTCTGCGTGCCCACCTCCTGTTAAGCGGATATTATTATTTCCACGTTCCTCCTCCTTTTCTCACTTCTTTCTCTCTCTCTTTCGCTCTCACCGCACGTAGTCGGCCGCTTTTCCCGTTGCGATGGTACTCCAACCTTCTCGCGAGTGTTGCTCTCCTCGCTTGACGCTGTTGCCGACCGAGATTCTAATTAAAAAATTAGTGTTAATTACGACAGACACGCGGCCGGCGCGCGTGCAGCGCGCGACGCATCGCGCGCACGGTGACCGTCAGTATGCGAGAAAGGAAGCGTCCAGCCGGGAAACTCGACAAATGTATTTTAATCAACGCTTCGTCAGCTCTACCTCGCTCGGTGTTGTTTGGCGTTATGCGTAAAGGCAAACGAAGGATACCCAAAAGATAAGAGGATTTTCGTCATTGCTCTATCTTGCCGCGAATTTTCGCGAACTTTATTCTTCGTCTTTTTTCTATGCGATTTCATTTTTACTAAATATATATGAGTATAGAAAATACTGATATATTAAATTAATGTAATAGTAAATTAAATTAATAAGATAATTTATCAGTTTTGGCTTCTGAGTTGTAGACTTGTTCTGACGTTTCGTAGATATTTCAGTTTACAATTTCAGTCATTCCATATTATCAAGAAAAGAATCTGATACAAAATGACAAAACCCTAATCCGCACGCCAAGCGAAAACTTCAAATTTGTGATGAGATAATTATGACATTGGCATGAATCAGTATCTCTGTATCTCTCTCTCATAAACACTTCCTTTGTCCATCAATTTTTCTTCGTCCAACTGTGAATCAGTTCTAGAGACACGATAGTGTCTCGCGCCAAGTTCACGCGCGTAATTGTCGTGTCTCATTCCCTTGACTTTTGCGATTCGATCAAGTAATCCAAGCAACGTGTGACTTGGCGTCTTTTTCCCTTTTCATGGAAAAGATAAGTTTTGTACGGATATGCTAAACTTATAACAATAAAAAAAGGTGCCACTACGATTTGTTAGATAAATATAATATATTCAATGTACAGTCACTCACTAGCATCTCGTTTGGTATACATATAATGATTATTCTCGAATCTCAAAAATGTTTGCCCAAAGTGCTGTTATTGAAAGGTTTTCACCTTTCCACCTTACATAAATCGGCTAAAACAAAAAAAATGAATTGATTTTTGCATTAGTACACGTTATTATGTACAGTGGATATGCAGAACGCAGAATAATCCAGTTTATATATTACAATCTTATACCTTCCTCAATATAATATAATCTGTCATTCTCGCAAATGATTATACTATAAGTTTCTTCTCTCAATTCTCTACCCTCCCAAAAAATCGGTTCGTTTAGTTCTCCTTTTGCCTCATATAGTCTTCACTATCAAGATTATATTCTTGGAACTTTGATACTTACGTAGTAAGTTACGAAAGCACATATCGGTAATAAATTTCGTGTCTCGCTCGCGTAGCTCGTGCACTATGGCGATATATCATAGGACTAATATTTTCATTGAGTATCTACGTTTATCCTTCCGAGTCATTAATTACCGCAACGAGCTTACGTAGGTAGGGTATCGATCGGCGAAGGAAAGCCCCGATAAGCTCGGCGTGGCCGACTCGGGGCGACGACGTTCCGGCAATCGCTCCGACGCTCAAGGGCGAATCGCGCGAGGGTGGAGGCCTCGCCAAGGCTACGGGCAAGGAACAAAAAAGTCCATCTCCGCGTGACCCTAATTTAGCGCAGGCTATAACGTCAAACGTGAGTTCTCGCGCCTCTTTTCGTCGTCTGCTTCGTGACCAGTGCGATCGATGCCAGAAGGGGCAACGTACGTTTGTGCCGCTCGCAATAACGGGAGAGACCAGCGGGATGGCGATCGGCGGATTAATTACGCCGGAAAGTGGCGCGAAACTAGCCGAACAATTTGAAACTGCTCGCCGGTGAATTTTTTCGCGGATCCTGCCGACGCGTCGGTTATTAGATCGAATTAAAAAGTTCGATCTCGCGGTGTCACAGCCGGATAACAACTTATCCTTTCGACCGCTCTCGCTGTCGTCGACGCAAATGTACTGTTGTTCTATCGCTCGCTCGCTCGGAAACGCGCATATACGTTTGCGCAGTTTGCAGTCGCTCGTTCGGCGTTCATTTTGAAAGTCCTATGCATGCAGTTCGCGCGTCAGTCACGCACATTGTTTATCGTCATTTCATGATGCGGTTTCATTTTCTTCGTTCACGCGCGAGAGACGATCTTTATTGCTCGGTTTATATTTTAGGACTGATCAGAACCGAACAATGAAGAACAGCTTTCGGATGAGCAACTTAGTTGAGACGTGATCGAAACGGAATGCCTATTTGGTGTAATTTGTAATAATCGCTGCGCGTCACGCGAGAGATGATCCACGAGCACTTTGCTTGTCGAAGAAGATGGTTGTTGGTCGCGGAAGATGGGAGACAGAAGGAATTCCTCGGCACTAGTGCCATCGGCATTTCAAGGGTACACTCGACATCTTAACCCCCGTCTCTTGAACCTTCGTAACCTGATCTCGTAGTGTATCCACGAGGAATCGATCCGTCAGTTAACGGTCTTAACTACCCTCGATCGCCACAGTCTCGCGCGTCTCTCCTTTTTCTATCTTTTTCTACGGACTCACTTGGTGGAGGAAAGAGAGTTTTTTTGTCTCCCGTTCTCTGTGTCCTTGTCAGTCTCGTCGTCCCCCTGCGAGCGCCATGATTTAAATACGCAACCGGCGCGCCGGCCGGTTATCCAGGATAAATCTCGGAGATCCCAGGAGAGACGAAAAGCCTCGGAGCTTAATTGAGTATTTCTCTATCCTTTTCCTTCATCCGTTTTTCATTCCGCGCCTACTCTCCACTTCCGGCTTGATGAATCTGATTTGAACCTTCAACCGCGTAAACAATTGCTGTTATACGCAGTCTCGTTGCCTCTCATGATTCTAGTTCTCCCGAAATCGCTTGTCGATCAAAAATTGTTTCTGCACTCTTTATAAAGTTGTCAGTCTTGTAAAATTTTTATGATTGATAAAGATTTTTCGTGAAAACTATACCACTAAAACAGAATACAGGATTTGGGGGCGGTTTGAGATCCGTTGGTGATCGCTGAACAGCGTTCAAAATTGATATCAAATGACGATCAGTTTATGAACGATAAATGGAGAACTGATACGAGGCTTCTACCTTCATGCGAGTATCAACTGCGATGCACATCATACTGGCGATCAATGGGTGCACCACGAGAATCATAACCGCACCCAAAATCATTAGGGGATCGGAAACTGATTAAGGGGAGAGGAGTTAAGCCCGGATCAAGCGTATGAAAGAGTCACGGTGGTCCCTCATTGTCGAGCCGACCTATTCATTTGGCGCATTATCCGCTTGGATCACGTGTGGCTGATACTCATCTATAATTTCGCGCCTGCTGGCATGGCTAGCGTCTCTGCTCTAGCAGAATCTAACGTTCTTATTCGCATGAATGTTTTTTGTGTTTTGCTTTTTAATAGTATCTTTTTTTTGTCCAGGCGAAATATATCTTTCTCTATTATGTTTCTTATAATATAAAATATATTTTTAATGTAATTGATATTAATGGAATAAAACATATCAGATCCATAAATAAAATTTAGCTTATTAATTAATAATGAAATTTTCCTTTAAACCGCATGTCTTTTGTAATGTATTATATACATATACAGTACTACAGTACATATACAGTATTGCGATGCGACGATTTAATTTGACGAGGGTCCGAGCGGTGCCGATTTACAATTAGGCAGAACGTTACTCGGGTAATCCTCGGGTATATCGGACGTACCCACGCCCCACGACAAAAAGCATTCCCAACTACGAAACAAACGTAGGGGTGAGCTGCGTTCTGAGGCAGTCCCGATTTCCCGGGACATATGCACTGTAGAACTGCGTTGAGTAATTGTTGCGATTTATCAAAACGATATGTCAAGACCGTATTAAGGGCGGTCAGCTGGCTCATAATCTTCGTAGGAACGTCGAGGGATGACGGGGCACTGACAAAAAAATCGATCTCGCCGGGGGATATGGGACTAGTTCCCTCCTCTTGGTATACTTTTTTTTAAAGAAGTAGCACGGTGTAATTTTTCTTTAAGCACTAACTCCTTGTTTGGTGAAGGCTTTTCGCAAAAAATAAGTACAGCGATACAACGCGCACCTGAATTCGATGTTTTTTCGATGGTTTAAAGCCAAGTAGATGAAACGAGCCAATTAGGAGCGTACGATAAATAGGACGATATAATTTTCAACAATAAAGTTAATGATTATAATTGTAATATAATATGTAACTAATTATGAGCACCATGATTAATATATTACATTAATAGTAATAATATAATATGACCTTACGATGATTAATAAATAGATATTTGTTAATTTTTAACCATCTTGCAGTAGATATTAATTTCATCATTGAAAAATAATTATGTAGCTCATTATCCGCGAATTACCGTGATTTTCTTCACGTATGGTTATTAAGAGACTTTTCGCACGGATTAGTACGTTTCCAAGTTGACGATTAATCTGCTTACATCGCGGACGGATAATATCGATTAAAGCTGAGCGCAATAAATAAAACTACGTAAATAAAAGTTGAGCGCGCGCGTGATAAATAAAATAAAATAAAAATAAGTAAATCCAACAATTAACAGATGCATGAAATATTTGCATTATTACAAGCGAAATACATCGACTAGTCGCAAGGGAATGATGTAAAATCGTACGGTTAACGTACGCTGCTCCATTAATGCGTTCGTTTTGAAAATACACCTGACTATCCCTCGGGTATAAGTAAAATGTAAACGTAGACGTGTCTGTGGATCTGTTATATTCCGCGCTTAATGCAATGGCTGTAAAATTACTCTCTCGCTTTGAAAGAACATCGCATTAATGCAGTTCTCTGTACGCGCACGTTTCCTATCTCCTTATAGGAAGCACTAATCAAAACGTGCTGCTGTGCACCGGAACCGATTAATCCGCCATTTAATTCCATGCCATGTTCGCCTCGCCCGACTCCGCACACGAAGTCGATTCGTCACGAAAATTATCCCGAGCTCAGCCCTTGAAAGGCCGAGCCGTCTCTACCGCCGCGGCGCGCCGTAGATTCTAGTAGCGGAGACCAAAGGGAAGAACGGGGTGAGTGGCGATGATTCGTGCGGGGTGCCTCGGCTAGAGCTAGGGTGGCTTTCTGTCAAAGTGACCGGTTGTAACTCGGCTCCGCTATCAGCTGGCTATCATCCTGGGCTTGCATTCACGAACGAAAGCAGAATGTATTCGAGTGGCTCTATGACCACCTTGGGAATAGTCGCTTTCGTGGTAGCATGTACGGGGATGCTGTGTACCCTTTCTCGACGGTACGTACATACGTGTACGTAACACCCTCGACGTAAGTCTGCGTACGTACGTACGTATGTAGTATGTACGCACGTACATACGTATATATGCGAAGCCTCGCCACGGGATGCGACTCGGTCGCTCCCTTCTGATTGCACGTACGTGATACGCGTGCGTTATATGCGAGCGACGACTTGGCTTTCGAGAACCGCGTTAAAAGCGAGTTTCAAGGGTGTGATATCGCAACTCTGTCGAGGCATCGATGGTGCTCTTTGATTCTCGAATCTACTCGGAGAGTACTCGTATGGTGAGAATTTTTAATTTTTTAACATTTACTAATTTATTTAGATTATTACATTTATACATTTATTATATAACATTTATTAGTAATTTTTCTTATTATATATTAATGTATGCAAATTAAACCATCTTTGTTATTTTATTTTAATCATAAAAGAAAAACCAAGAGACCAGATAAAGATCCAGCTGCTCCTATTGATACAAGTGAATCATTTATAGACAAATTATTAGAGGAGCAACAAAGTGTATCTACTGATCCTGCGATAGAATCAAAATTAATATTCAATCAAGTGATGTATCCTGGTGATAAGGCAGATAATAATATAAATAAAACTGGCAATATAAATTTGCGTTTCTCTTTAATAAAGTGAACTGAAATGTTCATGGAATCGTCGGAACCAAAGTAACAAAAAACGCAATTTCGATCAGGAAATCAAATTCAGTTATAATTACCAACACAGTTAAATTTGAAATTTCAAAGATTTTGCACATCTTTAACTTTCAAAAATCGGTATGGATTCGTAAAGTTGACGAGCGATCTCATTGATTTCTTTCTTCGATAAGAATTTACACAAAGAACGAGAGATTGGATTACTGTAATGAAGAATTATGTATGTGATGACGCGTAAATGGACGCATTTAATCGAGCGTGAATACGTGCCTACGCGATATGCATACATTGCGCAGAAACCCGCGACCCATGAAACGTATGTCAAAGGAAGGTTTTCAGGGATACGCTGGACATAGGCACGCTAGAATGTTGTGATTACGAGTCCGCATATAATAGTAACGATTTGAATAACGATGCCGTCAAACGATAAAGCTCTGTGCGCGCAACGCATGCGACAACGATCGTTGCCGGCGCATACGGTGCATCGATCAAATATTACAGCGCTTAAACTGAGCCGCAGTCATTAATGTTTCAAATTATTTATTTAACGAACCGTACACATTGCCGAATGGCGGATGTCGCGCGCTATTGGAAATGTCATGTTATGAGGCACAGCCGGATAAACGGAACCGCAAACTCGAAATTTAGTCTTTTTACAAAAATAGCTCGAGGCTCGCGTATATTTTTCAAGCGCAGTTATTCGCATAAGCTGTTTACGGTGCCGTGGTGCGTTTGCCAGATTTACCATATATACATTCAGCGGATACGTAATCTCAGCGGAAAAAAAGATCTATCGTACGTTTTGGCTTTCGAGGAGACCGTTGATTAAACCACGTGGGTTTTATGAATGAGCGCGCAAAATGAACGCGATGCAGCGAGTATATCGAGGCGCGCGCTGCAAGGACCAAAACAGGATTTGTGCTATTTCATGCGATTTATTTTTCGTGAGCAATTCAATGGGCGCCGCTAATATCGTGAATTGAAATCATTTTGATTGCGTCGTTACGCATACTGTGCGTTTATACGCGCCCGTTGAAAGCGCAGTGACGATAACCGCCGGTCACCGGCGTGAATATGCATGGCTAAAAATTTGCACGTGCGAATCGATAATTGAATTCGCCATTCTCTGCGGCACCACAGACGGAGACGCAAAAAAGTGCGGCCGATCCGTCGATTTTGCGTGACTTCTTCTCCCGTATAATTCTACCACTTTTACTGATTCGCGTTATATTTCGTTCCTCTTTCAAAACAGCGTCGCGTATTTTTGTCAGGAATATCGCTTACGTGTACTAGGATTTTATGACAAGTTTGCAGTCAATTTCTCTCAAAAGCTTTGAGAAATACCATTTTGCTATCACTCTCTTCCTCTATCACTCTCTCGTCGCGCATTTTTATTATCAATATGTATGAGTAACTCAGCCTCGAGTTAGCTTTAGATTAACGGATAGTTTAATTCAAATTAAAAAATCTATGGCCTCGTTAAATGTTCATGTCTTTTCTGGCATCAAAATTGTTTTCTTCTAGATATCGAAGAATTTTCTACCTATCAATATCACTTTATTGAAACAAGTTGTTTATCTCATTCTCTATCCCTGATAAAACGGTATTCGATAAATCATTGCGACATGAAATTTCGATTGACCGAATGCACAAGGAAGTATAACCTCTGCTCGGGTACTTTGTATTTTGCACGCGGTGAGGAGTTTAGGGTCATTCGAGGGTAAGCTTTTCCTAGCGGGGCCATTTCTACGAGTTACGGGCGCGCAGTCTTGAAAATCTCGCTTAAGGGATTCGTCCGGGTTAGAATCGTAAACGCGTGAAGGATCCCTCGACCATAGGGACGGACCCTAGAAACGATCGTAGGTAGACAGGAGATAAGGGACAGAGGGTGGCTCCGGGCTAACCTCCCCCTCATCCCATCCCATCCGTCCGTCTCTTGATTTATTTAATTTCGTTCCCCGATTTGTAGGAGATTGCGTGCCTCGATATCGCTCGGCGATCGAAGTGCTCCGATAAGTCGAACGCGCTGTGCGCAGAAACCTGATACGTTACGGAATCAATCATACTTCTAAAATTACCGCTTGACGCATGAAGTTTCGCGTTGCGATGTGGAAAACAAATATTGCTATTCAATTTCGTAGAGTCGATGCCATTGTATACGGCGTGGGCCAGCAAGTCCGTTACCGCTTGAAATTTCTACAATATTTCTTAATAAGTTCGAGAAATAAGTTGCAAACTACGTTTGTTCGATCCAGGAGGGGAACATCGAGTAGCGACGTTCGAGTAGCGAGTAGTTCGTTCCCTCTTTTTTTTCTTCCCATTAACTTTTGCTTTTCTTCCCAGCTTTCTACTTTTATTATTTCTGCCTCCTTCTCCCCTTTTTTACCCGTATTATTTGAACTGTATTCGCTTCCACTTGAGATTTGCTTTTCAGAAATTCTTTTCGAAATTTGCTGAATGAGAACTGACAGTGATTTCTGTACATAACGAAGCGAAAAATAATAACGTCAGTTTGACACATAACTCAATGACTCGTGCAATCGAGTTTTTCGAACCGTTCATAATGATGTGCGGCGCGAGACGGGTCGAATCAAGAGCGGGATTTAGTTGGCGCAATTAAATTCCGCGATCACGTATGACGGCCAAGCGCTATCGTCCGCGAGCAGTGCCCGAATATTTATATACGAAATAGTTCAGTTACCTTTAATTACATTGTCGCTAACCGGAAGGAACGTGCCGGAGTTCAACCGCGCTTATTTCACATTCGTGCCATAAACAATTCATACACGTCAATTCACGATATCTCGCGAGCACGATCTCGCGATAACGAGATTATCATGATCGAACTGACAACCCGAACCGTGCCCGATACGTGGCTCCGCGTGGAGGACAAGGATGCTCGCCTCGTGCAATCTTAACAAGTAATAATATCCAGAGCCGGATAACCAGCTTCGGTTGACGCATCGTCGGAACACGGATCGATGGAAGCTCCTGAAGAGTAGGTTCTACACTCGTTTCTCGCTCGAACAATGTGGCAACGCGCGTGCTCCGCTCGGCTCCGACTCTGGTCGGCTTTTAGCCACAGACGTTCTCGGCAAGCGGAGGAAAAAAGCTCGGACGACGCTAACTCGGACCGTGCCGGGGAGTTTCACTTTTAATTAATTGAATTCCATAATCTAATCTGGCTTCCGCACGAGTGTTCATAGCGTGGTGGCCCCGTCGCTGGAAACCCGCACGTTCGCAAATGAACTACGACGCATACACGTACACGCATTCAGACACATGTATGTACGCACGCATGTACGAGCACATGCAGACAGGGATCGTCGGGATGCGGTGCATTCAAATGGCATCGTCAATAAGCCGGCCAGTCGATTTTCTATCCCAATAAGGTCACGATAAAAGGCATTGAAAAAGACTTTTAGGGTGGCCAAAATAATTATATGAACTGTTTAGTGATGGTAACAGTACTGATGTAAATTAAGAATCTTTATATAATAATCATTTTGTACATTACATTTCATAATGAAGTTCATTTTTAAATTTCATTTATTTTAATGCTTTTTTGTCCGATGCATTAATGCGAGAGTGCTTTTTATATTCGAATCGGGATGGAGGGTTTCAATTAAAAATCGGAAGGGCCGCGTGCCAAATGGGATTTACCTGATAACCTTTATCACGGTTCAGGTTGTCAGGATGCTTCAAAATTTCTAAATCTTCACGATGGTTTTTGGCAAAGTAGCCTTGTGAAGGAGCCAGGATTGTAGTCTTGTCGTATTAAATGGAGTGTCCAGTCTCCATTCAGTGTTCGGCTAAGGCTGACAGAGAAGTGACCGTAAATTCTACTTCTTTATTGAAATTTCTAGCTAGTGACATTATCTATAAAAATATATAAAACTTTCAGCTTCAATACCAGCATTTTATTTTCTATAGAGTTATTTACTTTATACAAATGTATATTTAATGTTATAAAATGTGCATAACTTCTTTTTCCTTCATTCATAGATACAGTTATATCTATATAAGTGTAAAAGTATATGGGAAAAATAGTTTTGGATAAAAATAATTATTACAGTTAGAATAATGAATAATGGGATATGTTGTACATGTATATGAAATTCCACGATTACAATTTATAAATAACGTAATAATTAATGTAAAAGGGAACAAGATATTAAAAAGGGGCAGCGATTGTATATAATTGTATATATAAATATATAACGAATGAAATTAGAAACTATTTTCATGACACGATACTATATTGGAAATATGTTATAGATGCATTTTCAGAATGCAACACTGTTGATAAATCTTTTAAATACTTTTATTACTAGTATTTAATCAATTAATATTTATTACTGCATATATATGTGCTGAAAACAATGAAAGACCAAAGTTGATTGAATGAATGGAGATGAAAATAATAAATTATTTAATAATCCCACTTTCAAAGTTGAAAAAAGTATAGGGAATAGTCTTAGATCGATGTGAAATCTTCGCGCGTTAAATATCTGTGGCAACAGTCCGCTAACGTAATCTTGTCACCAACGCAATACTTGCCCCGCGCTCGATGAAAGTAGTTCCTCGACGAGGAACTACTTTAATAAAAAATAAAAGTAAATAAATAAATTCTTTTTCATATTAAATCTTTGAGATAAAACAAGTCTATCACAAAAATAAAGAAAACAATCTACTTTATGTCTATATTGTACCAGGAAATAATACATAAAATGAAATAAACAAAAGAATCATCAAATCTTTAAACAAAACAATTATTACTTCTCTAATAATGATGCAGATAAGACATCTATATTTTCCTTCTTAAATTTTTTTCCTCTTCTGGAATACTGTTAAATTGTACTTTTATGAACTCTATGAAAGCATCATCTGCTATCGAAACTTTCTTTTCCATATAATTTGAAATTTTATGACTTATTTGAACTGTTTGAAATGTTTGTTCTTTCGTCGATCATCTGTGTTTTATCAGGTCGGCATTATGCCACCCCTCTTCCCGGCGGTCCAATGGGATTGTACGCGTATTCTCGAACGATTTGACCCCATCGAGAGCAGGCAATCCGCGCGCGAATGTAAAAAGAAGAAAATCTATTTCATAGGAATATTAAGAGGGAGGTGATCCGCCTCCCTCGCATATGTCCGATGACGACGACGACGACGACGATTCGTCCCTTTCGAAGATCGACGCGATCCCGAAGGGTGTGGGCGGCCGGGTCCGCGCGGATTCCGGGCACGTAAGCTTTTCCTATTTATTGCACCTTTTTCGGCCGGTCGGCCTCGCCTAAATCATTGCGCATCCCCTTATTGAATGGGAGGTACGAGATGCATGGTTTACAGCCGCCGCCATTCGACGAGTTCCAACTCGTCCTGCGCGCTCTTCGTCCTTCTTCACTGACAACCGAGAATAAAGTTTCCAATATCCTATTCGATCGGACGCTCCCGAGGAAGGAGCCCGAGAGGAAAATCCGGAAAAACTCCTTCGTCGCCGGCGACGTTCTCTTGCGCGGCTTTAACCTGCCGTAACGTCTCACTCCGCCAGAAAGAAAAGCGAGGAGAGAATCGCGGGAAAGCCGAAGCGCACGTCACGGTTACGTCGGATGGCAAATCTGAATCTAAATAAAAAATCTGGTAGATGATGTCACGATTGGTAATCAGCGGTGAGGTAATAAATTAGTAACGATACCGTGAAATCGTTTTCCGAACATGTCAGAAAAAATTGACGAATTTCCCGTATTGTTCTACGCGCGCGATATCGTTTCACGTGACCGAGTTTCTCAATTAGAGATAAGGGCAATTACGTCGGTAATTTCCGCGATATGCGCGTGCGGACGCGCGCGCGCGTGTGTACATATATGTGTGTCTTTGTGCATAGTTGGATGGCATACAGAAGACAATGGACCGCTTCCCACCGTTCTCGATATCACGCCGTCACGATTGCACGGGAAACGTAACATTGAGAATGCACTGGAAGCAGCTATTTCGAGAGATGGATTCTCTGCGAGTGAAACCTGGCGCGTTTTAATATTAGACCTGCCCGCTTGGACACCGTCCATACCATCGACCGCGCGAACGAGGATATTTGCGCGATTGAATAACGGTCAGATTCGTTTTCTTGGCACACGGGTGGGTACGAACCTATGAGGATGATCATATTTCGCGATCTCTCGCGTCACTCGGTACTCCTAAATGATCTTTTCCGAATGGTCCCGCATAAAAATTTTACGGAAACGCGCGGAATGTCATGTGAATGTTTCGTATTTTTTATTTTGTCACCGAAGAACCCGGGAGAGAGATCGACTTAATACGTCGCGATTTTTCAAGCTGATCGCACAACGGAACGGCTAATTTGACCGAGTTAAAGTCCGCTTGACCGATGACCTTACGCAGTGAAATGTGCGTCTCTCGCGTCGGAACGTCGGGAGTCGTGAAGGCCGACCCGTCGCGAGAGGTCGAACCTCGAGACTCGTCGGTCAACCGTGCAAAAGGGGGTAAAAGGGATCCTCTACGGGTGCTCGGTCGGCAGCCCTTTTCGCCCGGCGAGGTACGAAAATCCAAAAGGGTTGCTATTTTTTCTCTTCCCTCCTAAGGAAGCCAGCGGAAAATTCTTTGAAAGCGGTCAATGCCGCGGATTACTTTGCGCCGTAGTCGCGGAGACCGAAAGGGGGTTGATCAAAGGATACGATCAAGAGAGGTTGAGGTAATATCCGGCGATCCAGGTGTTAATGAAGGGAGCTCAAAGGACGCGCTCTCTCGCCGGTGGGCCGCGACAAGTAAAAAAGGGCCATCGACGCGCCGCGCTCTCGAAGGGATCGACCGGCTGGAGGAGCCACAGGATTTCTCTCTCCGACGGTGTCTGTCGTCGGATAAAACGTAAATACGATGCAACACGGCTAACTCGGTGCGGCGGTCGAGGGCATTTCGACCGACATTCTCTCGCCCCGGCGGCCTCCACCACCGTAACATAAATATCTACGCGAGTAATTTCTACGGTTTCCACGGTGTGACGTAGCCGCGAATTTACTTCCGCCCCTTTTGTTGGTTTCGAGTGTTTTCAACCTGTAGACATCTCTTCCTTTTCCGTCTCTCTTCACCGTCTCCGGCCTTCGCCATTCTACGCTCTCTTTCTCTTTCTCTCGTGCGCGCTTTCTCTCTCGCTTTCTCTCTGTCTTTCTAAAACGGAAACACATGGTAATTCCGGAGAGAGCTTTGCACAATTAAACTTCACGTCATGATTCCGCCCTCGCGTGCTTATCGCAACCGGACAATGCGAAAGGTGGTAAGCGGGATGTGCTTGGGAGGACGGTGGAACAATTAAGACTAATTGCAATGTAGTACAACGATCAGACGTTTTAATAGCATGAACTGGGGTATATTAATTCCATGTAAGATCGGACTCGGAACTTGGATCGATTCTCAATTCACTTTTTACGATTCACAGAACTCGTCCGCGATGGCCCGTATTCTCGCCACACTTTTAGCGCGAAGTGTGCGAAGTGGTTTGATTCTGGCTCTTGTCAGTGTCAAAATCTAGCATTGCAATCAAGCGCGAATTAGACAAATACATTTATTGCTAATTTAATCATCGCTCGTTCTCGATTTATCAAAAACCGACTGAAATTGGTATCGATTTTGATATCACACGTGCTGACCGCTTCAGCTTTGCCTCGTTGCAGTATTCGAGTCACTACATACTACGCGGGATTAAATTGTCTCGTAAGATTTTCGCATCGTTACACAGTGCCATATACGGCATCCACCCATGCGAGTTTATTTTTAATGAAACAATTGGCCCAATTAGAGAGGCTCTCTGCGCGTTTGGGAGTGCTGCGTGATCGCGTACATTGGTCCCGAACGAGGCGTACATATAACGCGCATGCGACTGGGATACACAATAATATAAAATTAATAACGGCAGATATTAATATAAAAATCAATGGAAAATATGTATCGACAGAGCCAGGGATCTCAAATTAAACTGACCATCTCTTGAACTATAGTTCCTTGGTAATTACGGAAAATGCGTTTTATTTAACAGAGAGATAAAAAATTAAAAACGTAGTGTGCATTAACTATAATTTAAATTACGCCGCGCCGTCATAGAATTTAATATTCTTAATTTATTATCAAATATTACTGAGGCGGTATAAAATTGTCAGTCGCGATGTGAAACTTAATTAATTATCGGCGGAGACTCTTTCGGAATTGTCTGCGCCACGGCAAGTTTGTATTCCAGTTTGACGATAGTTCGCTTGTTATCCCGTAGCCTCGGGATGATTCACATGTGAACTGGCGTGCAGTATAAGGAACACGTGCAACGCATAACGCATGTCGTTATGCCGGCACTCCTCGTCCGGTCGCCGGGAATGTAAAAGCACAAACGACTTTTAGTATCTAAATCCAGGCATGATTGGCTACGAGTTTACGACCGCGGCGGCTTCGTCGTTAAAGCGGTTATAGTCATTAGCCGCCGTGTCATTGGCAACATGGAATTAGAACTGCATGCGCCGCGCCGCCGTATGAATAACAAAACGGACTAACAATAACGTTGCGCATCCGCCTTCGGAATTATAATTAAACACAAATCGCTTTTCTCGCTCGGCAGAACTTTCATATAACTTTCTTGGTGCGTGAAATTTAATCGGTTTACGTACTCTATAATTACGATAAAAGTAATAATGATTTATTAAGCACTTTCAGTAGTACGCGCCGTGTCTGGATCGTTTCCAGCGTTTGCTGCATCGAGAAATTGCAACATTCTATTGTACTATAATTAAATAGTTTTAATTATGAACTTTATATTATATTTTGACGCATTAGAATCAAAGTTTATAACATAATAAGGATTACGATGCTTAGATGATTTTTCCGTATAAAGTTTCGCATAGCACGAGCGAGCTTTATATTTCCATTCTGAATATCTAAGAATCTGAATACACCTATCAATTAACGGTGCAACGTAGAAATATAATTGGATTAAGAAATATCATCTGTTAAAATAGACGATATTCTCTTTGTGGGAATTTTCACGAAGTTCTCTTTGAAGAACTTTGTATGCAGATGGAGCTCGGCTGGCAAGAAGCTCGTCGAGACAATTAAGGCATTTTTCGGTAATTAAGCGGGCAAGTCAGGCGCCGGTCCTCGTTCGTGCATCAAACGAGGCGTTTCGTTTCTCATTCAAGATGATTTCAAAACTCGTGCATGACCAAGCGGATCTTGTGATCATTACATCAAGCACTTGTACAAAATCGTGCGGGTCGTGCGAAAATCGTGAACGAAATTTGTGGATGAAATTTCGCCATTGTGTCACCGCGATCTGATTCTCGCTCTATTTTGGCACTCGTTCTTACGTAACGCACCGATTTCTTACGAAATACAGAAACTGCATCATTTTGTTGCAAATTTATGTTTCAAGAAATCCGTTCAAGAAATTTAAGCTTAACTGAAATTACACTCATATAGTCAGGACATTTCATGTGCATAAAAGTAGCTTAATTATGCGATTCATTCCTTTAAACAGTTATTTATTTCGTTATTGAATAATTGAGATTTTATTTAATTCTTTTTTTTAAATAAATACTTTTTGCGTAGTACTTCACGAAATCGCTAAAAATAGCCCGCATATAAGATATTAAAAATTACGTCCATATGTGCGCGCGCTCTCCCTCCTTCTCTTTCTCTTCTCGCACTGCAAAAAAAGTCTTAATCGAATCATCCCTAGACCCTCTGGCAAATCCTATGCAGTCCCTGCTACAGCGGGGGCTATCGTTTAGCGATAAGAGCGCGACGATCTCTCTTCACTGGTCCTAATCTTTTCTATTTCCCTCTGTCCGATGACACAAGCCACGTGCTTCTGTCAGAGGCGGCAGACCTCGTATCCATAGGCCACGTGTGCGCTTTTCTAATCTCTTATCGCACATCGGTCCCTGCAACAGCCGATATTCGGTAATCGAACCCGAATGGTGACGCGTGCCACGCAGATGCGTCCGTGCGAGGGCTGCATCTGTGCGTTGCACAGCGAGCAGACGCGTTCGCACGCATTCCCGGTCGCCAACGGATTACGCAATGTACCGATTCATGTTTATATAAAATTTGTATTGAACAAGTGCGCTATCGAAAGATGTGAGTGAGTGAGATATAAAGTGAAGTAATATAACGGTATTTTAAATGAAGTTATTATTATATTCAACTTTAATAAATTCTTGCTCAATTTTGAATAAAAAAGCACTTCGCTGAGCAGTTTGTACGCGGTTCTCGCTTGTGTGCGTCATCCTCTCTACTCTGGTGAGCCGTGAGTCGCGGCTGCAAATTGGCATCTCTGAATAGCGAGTGTCTATAAAGACACCGATTGGCTGATATTTTCTCTGGGTGCATGCACGATGCGCCTGTCCGGAAGGGATAAAGTTTAGAAATGTATGCAATATAGATACCATCTGGAAGGGAATTTAGATAAGTGAGGAACAATAAAAATAACGAAGAGTCCTAATCTCGACTGCGTAACTCGCTACCTCTTCTCGGTTCCACGTACGCGGCAGCTAACAGAAGCTGTTGTTCTTATAATTAGCGCACGCGACTTTATCACTGGGAAAAGAGGGAGCGAGAGCAAGCAAGATAGAAGAGAGAAAGAACGCGGTGGTTAACGAGCGATCATTTCACGGGGTCACGTGCAGCGCGCGAAGAGTGGACGGAGCGGTAAAAAGACGGCGTGAGCGCGCGCCGTCAGACAGATACGAGTGGCTGGCTTTCCCGTTTTCTCGTCTCATCCTCCTCCAACACCTCCATCTCGCCCTATCCTCCATCCTGCATTCTCTTGATGCAGCCCTCCGTTGAAAAACGAGAGTGTTTATCAGGGCGCATTTAGCGTAATCTCACCTCCCGAGGCGCACTCGCGTAATTAGAGCCGTCTCCGTGGTCCTCCTCCAGGTTGTTCCTCAGAGACACGGTGTTCGTCACGCACACGCACACACGTGCACGCCGTGCGTGAACACGTGCGCGCGTTCCGTGCGTTGCTGGTTTGCCCGTCTTGCTAATTTCTGTCTTTTGGTTGCTTCCGCCTTTCGCGTTCTCCCCCGCTTCTTCTTACTTCGCCTCTTCCACGATCCGAGCTCTAATTTAGATTGAAGCTGAAGATGAGACGCGGAATGAGCTCCAATGAGAGAGGAACTATCTCTCCTTTTCTCGGATACTCTATCTCCGTGATCTCTCCTTTCCTCTCTGTCTTTCGGCGGTTATTTTTTAAGCAATGAGATCGATTGGACTCGTATCTACTCGATGACACGTACAAAGATGGGATATTTTTTTAAAGCGTATATTTTTACGCTTTTTCGGGGCATTGCTACCTCGCAAAGATGGTAATTTTGAATGGACCACAAAATAAATAAATCGCCGAAGAAAAGTTTACTTAACAAAACTCTCTCTAATCTGCGCGAAATGGTGGAATTTGCATGACAGTCGCGCGAAAATTACTCGTTCCCGCCGTAAGGGACTTTTTGGAAATCTTTGTGACTCTAATGCGCTGCGCTCTCGCATTGTGAAGAAGAGATCGCCGCCGCGCGTCGAGCTAACGAGCGCGCTTGTTCCGACGCACGTACCGTTCCCCGGGAGAGAATCCCGACGAGTTCGAAAATTATCGAACTGATAATGAGCGCACGGGCGCGCACGGGTTATCGCGTGATTTACGACAAAATACCAATTTCCTCTGTATAGGATTACCGTGAGCGAGTGTAGAGTTTCATACCTCTCGCCTCCCGTCCTGGCCTGGCTCGACCGGGCAGTGATGTTTGTTACATTTCCATTGGCAAGCGGGCATTGATCGACGCGCGCGACCTACATTTTTTTATATCAGTCACTTTTTAATTGCTTCGACTTACTCCAATTGCAGCTTGATTAAGGGGATCCTGGAGTGACACTCGAGCGTAAAAACACCATTATTATTGGATCTAAATTGACAAATCAACATCATCGACATAATCAATTTATTGATTTATTGATTTTGGAATTATATAACATGTTGGAATGAATGCCAGCCATCGGAGTCCGATATGGACGGCTGTGAGACAGAAAACATTCGAGTAATATGTTCTTTTGTCTCTTTAATTTATTATAATCTATTGCAATACACATTGCAATTTGCAATTTGAGAGATAGAGAGTGTACTGCTTCAGAGATTTTTTTCTAATTTACAGACCGACTCGACAGCCAGTGATGAGCGTTTTAATGTTACAGAATTTACTATTTTTGGTGGATGCAACATGTACGCTTTATGTGACGATGTTTAGAGGATATTCAGTATTATTACGATCAATTTCTGCAAAAACAATGCAATCCATTTTTAGAATGAGAAACGTAACTGAGAAACTTAAGTATAAAAACTGTGTTACATCAACTTCTTTGTGTAATTGTGTATAATTATATTTAAATTATATTTGGTAAATGTCCAATCTTTCATTCGATCTATTCAAAATTTAGATTTAGACCCTATATATGTACACACAATATATGAATAATAAAAACACGTTTGGCAAAACAGACAACTCCAGCATCCTTTAATGCCGCTGTATTTTTGCTTATAGGGCCATTTGTAGTCATTTCACATTTTCTACTGTTTTTGCCTTGCACTACTGGCAATGCCACTTCCATCCGTTATTTTTCCCTGCATTCTTTCCGGTCTGTATAATCCAATGAACGGAAGAGGACGTCAGTATTTTCATGTACATGCTTCTGCAATTAATTCGAAGCGTTCACGCAAATCGTGACTTCTTGTAGGCGATTCTCCTCGACATAACGCGACGATGCGCGTTGCTGTCGCGTTGGGACAGCAAAGTGACGTAGTCACGAGCACCGTTGCATCTGCAATATTTTTCTGAGATAATTGACATGACTAATATTATTTCGACAAAAAACTCGCAGGGACGTAACGTGTGTTAGTTTTTAATTAATAATATGGGATCATAAAGTATATTTACGGCGCGCACGACATATTACTGTCCGCGCAAACTGCTAATTTGATACGAGTTTTAATTGTAAAGTTATTTAATGCTGAGAATTATGAAGCTCCCCGGCGAATCCCGAGCGTGAATAAACGAGATGATAAATTGTGATGTTTTTCCAGCGTGCTTTAAACACACGTTAATGAAAGTTTAGCTCGGCTCGCTATTGGTGGCAACGCATCGATTATCGATCGCACGGGAAAGAATTATGGATCCCGGGGTGAAATTTTCGCCGGGGCAAATTCGCGCGCGACAACGGCCAGGCCCGGTGACACTTTTTCCGACTTTCATGCAGAAACGGGTGTTTTAATCCGAGAGCCGAGCGAGAGACAGCGCGCTGCGCGCGTCTGCATTAAACATCGGGGGATGTCGGAACAGTGGCCTCCTCGTGGAAGCTGGCGATACATCGGAAATGCGTTTTCCATTATCCGCTCGCGAGCAAATCGCGTCGGCCGAGCCGCGCGCGGAGGTGGCGCGCCCGAGCCGAACGCGATCACGCTCGCGCTCACCGCCGACTGCCGGAACGGCGGAGGTCAATTTCCAATCGTCGACATTTTTTTCCCTCCTTTTTTTTAATGGATAATCCCGAACAAACCAATTCCGCCGTACCCTACCTACTATCGCGGCGTATGTAGACGCACGTATCACGATTTCCGAGCTTACGCTCCGCTACATGCCGTAGCAGATGGATTTCCACGGATCGCCGCACCATTTTCGGGCGCTCATTCGTTTATTGCCTAGGTAACTACTGGATGATGGACGGGCACGAATGCAGATGACAGAATTGAAAGTGATCGCCACTCGGTCGGATACTCCCCGTTCCCTCCCTTCTTCCCCGCGAGCTCGATAAGAACGACGGGCAATTTTAGCTCTGGTGAACGCGACCATCCTCGAGCAGCCTGAAATTCGATTTTCCGCACTTCTCGTTGCGCGCGAGCT
Source organism: Ooceraea biroi (assembly GCF_003672135.1). Lineage (NCBI taxonomy): Eukaryota > Metazoa > Arthropoda > Insecta > Hymenoptera > Formicidae > Ooceraea > Ooceraea biroi. Next base: position 22,189,800 of record NC_039506.1, read on the forward strand.
CGCATGCCGCGCGATCATAAACATCGCATTTTGATAAATTGGATACCGCGCGATATTCCCGCGGAAAAGGGATTTTAAAATTAGCTCCAACGACGAAGGTCAGGTCTGGTGGAGCTTCCATTTTCCAATTTTCCGTCAGTGACGCTGATGAAAGTCGCTTGCACGCAGCGCGTATTTTTCACGTAAACGACGGTCTCTCAGACGGAAACGATCCCGAGGCCGGACAGCACAAGCGAGTCTCGCTGATCCGTTTAACGATATGGGCTACGCAACTGATCGCCTGCCGATCGATAGATATTTAAAGTCGGCGCAACCGAGCTGCGAACCAACGGACGCTGAATGGAGCGGATGGTGGAGCGTAATTCTTTATTTATCGACTTCGCAATAGTACCCGCGATAGATATGGAGTTCGCGCGCGTCCAGGAAAGCGATGGGGTCGTAAAGCCGGACGACTGGCATAAAAGTCCATCCACAGTTCATTGCGCATCGAGTGCGATGCACTTTTATTCGCGCCGCAATGCCAACGCGACTCTGCGATTATTTTCCGCATCGCTCCTGTTATCCCGACGCGATTCGTTCCGCGCGTCACGTTCGTCGCCCACGTACCTCCAAATGTGGTGTGCTTTATTTTCGAAACATCCCTCGGATTAGCCGTGCCCCGCACAAAGCGAGAAGTCCCCCTTTTTTCATGGGGCCCCAGGTGGCACGTCATCGCGATCATGACGATTCCCTGGCTTTTTGTTACGTTAATGCGCGCGTACCTGACGAGCCACAATGCCCCGCTTATTTTGTTAGCGAACGCACGTTCCCCGATATGTAACTGTATATCCGTACGAGTGTGTTGGAGCGTCGAATTCGAGACTACCCTTATTCTCACTGAATCGCTCGCTTGTTCGAAGGGAACGGAGAAAAAAAATTGAAGAAACGCGGCTAGTTTTAAGAGACTGCGCTGACGACGATAATAGCATCATGGTACGACATTCTATAAATTTGAGTCCGAGAAGAATGCAGCAATGTCGCTCCGCCCTCCGTAAAATATTACTTCCAGAACCGTTGAGGGACGTAAGCGCGCGAAATGTTCGACGCGTTCCGATCAGCCGTACTACCTTTCGTATTGTGCATCGAGGGTGTAATATGAAATATTGGAATTAGTTTTTACTTTTGCTATTTTTTTACTATTTTTTACTATTTGTTTTTGACGTTTCTGCATGTCGAGCAATGCAGCGAATTGTTCAGTTCTATCGAAAAATTATGAACTCACCCGCCGACCGATGCGCTATCGAAAGGTAGAAAATCGACGGGTACGCATTTGACCTGCTTCCAAGGGAGATGCGTTATTTGACCAACGAACCCTTAGGGTGTGGCACGACTATCCTCGTCCGTGCCTCGTCTTCCTCTCACAATTTTCGTGAAACGAAGACGCGCTATAGGAGCCACGGCCACCGCCATAGAGCGCTCTCGGGGGGTCATAATGCTTTTCCCGAGGAAAGAATTTCGTGGGTGGGCCGCATGGGGTTGAATGCAGATAAGGGCGGGCGTGCCACTTAAAAATCCCATTAAAACGATCGGCTCGAGTATAGTCCGGCTCTCCCGATGAGAGGAACGTCCTCTGCGCGCTTGATACCGACCAGACGACCTAGCTGGTACGCGTGTATGAGTTCTCGCGCGTATATGTGCATGCGTGTGTGTGTGTATGCCACGTCAAGGATACTTTTCGTACATAAAACAGACCCTCCCGCCAAGCCTTTTCTTGTCTAACGATATTATGCCCATGGCGTGGTACTTCATCCGTCGTTGAATTTATGAATACACAGGCACACACGCATCCTTCTCTCTCTCTCTTTCTTTCTCTGTCCGGTTTCCTAAAAAATAATATCCGTCCATCTGTAGGACGCAGTTCGTCTCCGGGTCCCGTCTCGTTTTTCATACGCGTAATTCGAAGCCACCGTGTATCCAGGGGCGAAAATGGAAAATATTTTCTATGATACGAGGGTGCACGCCCTAGAAACGGCCGTTTACACAAATCAGTAGGGCCTCGCGAGGACACGCGAGCTTTATTCGAGCTCGTAGCTGCGATGAAGATGAAATGTGGCGTCGTACAGCACGTGCGCGCGCGCGCGACAATGAGCGTGTGTATATGCACGGGGATAATATAGAGGGGTTGCGAAATTTTCCCTGTATTGTCGCGAACCCCACCTCGGGGCTTGGACATATTTCAAGATTTGTTATCTTCCGTTCAACCTAGAGGAGGACCGAGGACTCGGGTTTACACGGAGAATATGGCGATGGCAAGTATATGGCTGCGGGCTCCCTTAATATCTCGATCCGTTGTCATTGCAGTCGCACGCGTACTTGTCACAGCGTCTGCAAATAACGATGACATTCCTCGACAATTGTATTAAGAATGACAAATATCTGGAGAAATGGTATTATTCCTGCAGTGTCTCTCCCTTTGTCTTTCTCTCATTGCATCTCTCATTACGTAACGCTTTTCGTTACTTTTATAAAGATATAACATACTGCATAGTCCTTAAAAATAGAAATACAGCGGATAATTAGATGACGGCGCTACGCAAGGTTCCACATCGTCACGGATTTACCGTAATTCCACTAAATACCCAGTTTCCAGCCCGAAGGATGTTCCTTTCTCGCAGCATCAGCGTTCATGTTCCATGACTCAGTATCATTTCAGGCCTGACATAGGTCTTTCCTGCATATCATATTTCTAGTCTCATATTCCTCAAATTGGCAATCCATGGTAACAATAACGGACAAATGAGTCAGTAAATAATAATCTTACTCAACCATTGTAGACCAATGGAGAACAGTTTTTTAAGAATTCTTTAAAAATGATCTTACGATGCTTTTTTAAGCAAATTTGTTGCAGCCTGTGATTGCCTCGTTGGCCGCCGGTGTGTATCGGATCTGTATATATACATTTTTATACGAGACGCCTGATTCTTTCCGCGCGAGACGACGCTGCGCATATTTTCTGCGGCTGGCACGAACGCGAGCGAGCGGGCGAGCCATCGGCGCGGCTTCGAGATTCGTGATCTTGATCGAACTGTCGCCTCGAGAACGCGGGCAGGTTGTACGCGCAGATTTCCCGAGATGACGATACAGCACGTAGGTACACGTCGCGACGTCGTGTCGCGAATTTTCCTCGTGGAGGATTTAGCATAATTCCGTTGGCTGGGCGCCCCGTGCCACGGGGAGGGAAAATGGGGTAGGACGAGAGACGGTCGCGGGCGCACGGACGGGCGGTGGGTGTAGGGGTGAGGGTGTAGGTGGCGGCGGTTGCGAGGACGGTGACGATGGTGGTGAATGCGTCCCCTCCCGTTCTCCCTTTCGCTCTTTCTCCCTCACTCGCTCAAGGCAAGCATGCCGTGACAGCGTGTGGGTCCATTTGGTTCTCAGTGGTCGCTATGGTAACCTCGACCACCCTCTTCTTCCCTCTCGGCATCCGCCATCCAGTTCTCCGCTACCCGGTCCTCTCAAACTCTCGCCCTATCTCCATCTCCCTCACTTTCTCTTTCTCTGTCTCTCCTAGTTTCCCCGTCGGTCTTTTGGTACCTCTTCCTCGTTCGTTCTCTCTTCCTCTTCTTGGAGCTCGAGTGTCTCTTTTTCTCTCTTTTTGGCCAACTCGTTTCGTACGATTCTCTTCTTCTCTCTTGTGTATGGTTATATAAGGGTTGCTCCGCTCTAACTCTCTTCCTGTCGTGGCTGCCGTCGATCGGGTCGCACCAGTAGGCTAAAGGGTTAATGGCCCCCTGGACACTTCCGTGACTAAAAATTACAGTTACCGCGTCGCCGTTGGTCAACGTTCCTGCACACAACGGTGGCGGAGCCCGAGTCGATTCCCGTTCCCACCTTCTCGCCGCGAGCGTGCGTTTCGTTTCGTCCCGAGATTTCCCTGTTTTATATCACACATGCCGATGTAGAAGCAAAGTGAATTTATTTATGGCCTTTGCGGTCTGGTATGCTGCGAGAAACTCTGGTTACGGCACGCGAAAAAAGGACGAAACTCTGGGAAAATCGTGTATCGCCTCGCTGGCATCTACGACTCTCGGCGCGAGAGAGGTCGAACGTTAAATAAATCGTTCTAAACCGGGGAAATATAAATCGCGAGGAGGAGGCCCGCAAATCTGTACGTTACCGCGTGATGCTCGAAGGGAAGAAGGATGGTAAGTTCTCGCAAAGCGTCCGCAGCAGTCTTATGTTTGTTAAAGGGCAAGAGAAAATTTCGTTCGCAAAAGTTGCCTGATTCGTTTAATGAAAAATCGCAGCGCAGTAAAGTACTTATTTATTTAAGGATTTGCACTGCAATATTTATTCAAGGATTTGCGCGCTGTGGTTTATTTCAGAATTTCAGGATACAAATACACGTTACTCTGAAAATTTATATTTGTTGTTTATCGATTAATATCAAACTTGGTTCTCCAATCTTTGCCTCATTGAAAGTATCCTGATATTATTAAAAGCAAAGCTGTTCTTCTCCGTACACAGGAAAGATTAGTGTCACCCTTTAAATCCGCCAACATTATATCATATAGCTGCGTGTTATATCAGGATTGAGGGAATTTCCCTCAAACATGTGTGGTCTGTCGCAGGCTGCCTCTATTCGTCTCTAGCGATGCATACGTGCGGTTGTCTAAGTGCAGACGCTCCCACATTCGCAGACTAATCAAATTTACGGTCTCATCTCCCCGTTGTGCGCGTTTCTGCCGGTCCATTTAGCGTCTGTTCACATCTAATTCATTGGGGGGGGGGGGGGGGGGTACTTCAACGAGAATGTCGAAGTTTTCCGCGAAACCAAAGAAATCAAAAATATTTGTTAAAAGGTAGGATTAATAAGCGCGTTTTTGGAATGATCGCTTAGAATTCGACAGTTCTTCCTCATCATAATTTGTTCAGCAGAACAAATCATAGGCAGCATCATCTATATTGTTTTCGAAATCTCGTGATGGTCTATTTGAACATTATGTTTATATCTAGCATAGCCTAGATACCACAAAATACGTTATATATTTATATTTTTCATATATATAAATAATTTTGATAGCAGTTTATTTTATTCTCCTATTTTACTCTTAGCTGTTTTAAAGGAAACATGTCCGACATATTATAAAAAAAGAATGGCAGTTATAAAAATATACTTAGCTCTTTCATAAAGTAAATATGTCCTACATATTATAAAAAAATGAATAGCAGTTATAAAAATGTACTTAGTTTTTGTATTCGTAAGTAACGATTAATAAAGGTCACTAAAATGAGATATTATTTCTATGCAGAAAAATACATGGTAACAACATACACATACACATACACATGCACACGCACGCACGCGCATACATACACCCATCCACCCACATCCATCCACATCCCCCTCCACACACACACGTGTATAATTCCGTTTCTATTCATTTATTTATTTCTTCATTTGACTTGAGAGATTGAACGTTTCCGAGTAATATTAATCATCAAGTAGCACGTGAAAATACAACTTATCGTACCATTGGATATCGAATTTCCTCGAAAGAGCGAACACTGATATTTACATAGAAAATTTAATTGAGAGAGTACGTACAAACGCAGGTGAAGTGAACCTGCTCCTTCGTTGATCTCTTACAGATTTTCCACCTCCTCGCCCTTAATGCGGCAAATAAATAAAACTTAAGAATACGTTTAGATACTATGTAACTACGCTAACCATGGTGATCTCGCAAACCATTCTTAAAAAATTTCGAAAAAAACGCGGAATCCTTGCAAAACCGATACATATCGCACGGTTGCACCGCGCCCTATATATTCTATTCATTGAACAATTATTTTTGGACAAACATAACTCGTACTCTTAAACGTGATTTTCGTGTAAACAATATCTGAAAGGGATGTAACAAAGTTGGACACATAAAATACGATATGCTCGACGTCGTATGCTTTGTTAAAATCCCCACGAATCCTGTAACGTGATAAAAATCGTTTTTTGATGATTGATCGCGCCGTTGCACATAATCCGCGAATTAATCCCGCGTGTTTAATCTGAAACGCGAGCGTGCGATCGATAACGATACCCACGATATATTGCGACACGGAGTTTGAGTCGGTTCGAGTCACGATCGACAGGGGCACGTCGGCGGTGCGGCAGACTCGTCGTCGTGCCAAGCACGACCGGTGCCGCGATCCCGCCCCTTTTCACTTCCGGTACAAGGTGCGCTCCGGAGCACACACGCCGTAAGCTAGACGGTAGGCGGATCGATAAGGAGACGAGTACGAACGAAGGCTGCTCTACCCCCGAGCGCGCGGAGAAGAAAGAGGGACGGGGGAGCTGCGAGGGGGCGAGATCGAGAGAGGGATGATGGAGACGTGCGCGGGGAATGGAAACGCGGCCGACGACGACGACGACGACGACGACGACGACGACGACGACTTTAGAGGTGGAGGAGAAGGTGGTGCAGGAGGGGCAGGCAAGAAGAGTGAAGTCCAGGTCGGCGGGAGACGTGCCGCGGAAGAAATGAATTCGAAAAGGGGTTATCCGCGCTATTCCGCTCGTATCTATAGCCGCGGCCTATCGATCTGACGGCATTATTGCTGCAGGAAGCAGCGACCTCAAATTCAGCCATCTGTGCCGCGAGAGCACCGCCGTTCATATTTCATCGCGAGGTGCTTGCACCGCGCTGTTACCGCGCACCCCCGACTCGCGGGGGTGTATATGCACCACCGTTTGCTCTATCTCGTGCGAGCAAGCAAGCAAGCGAATGGGCGGACGAGCGAGCGAGCGTACACTTTGCTTCATGTCGTGCGCCTCATAGTCATTACCTCGTGGTTGATGTGCCCGTGTCGATGCAACGTATGGGGGATGAAGGTTGAGCTATTTAAAACTGATTAGAAAGTACGAAAATACTTTCGATCAGTACACGCGCTTCGTCGTCCGTGCGAGTAAAAATTTTGCAATACGTCATTCGCAGCGTTTCCAGATAAGAGAAGACTAAAAATAGGAAATCTGTATTCTTCATACAAACGTTACAAGCATTCCTACTTCTCTTTTTTACATTCTTTTGACACAGTTTTTCTCTTATTTTATATTGTAATATTCTTATAAAATAGATACACACTCAGATTTCAGATTTAATAAAATTCAATATTACGGATACTTGTGAAGTAGTGAACAACTACGTGGAACACATATTTACTTCAACACTTAGACCTGATCCTGCAAAAATTGAGAAAAAGATAAAGCAGTTCAGTAGGACAAAAGTCACTAATTATTACGAATACAAGAAAGTACCCTCTCAAGAAATATTTCTTCCCAATATTATATCAATATTTCTTAATAATTATAAACAATCCGCGCTACGTAGCGAAACACTTAATGCATCTAATATTCCACTTTGTTTAAAAGATTTATCTTTAGAATAATATAAAGTTTTAACTATCTATGCGATGGTATTTTTTCCCAGATCCACATCCAGGAACACAGTATGCTCTTCCTATCAGTTTCTCTGTAAAATTTAATAAGTTAACTTTTAAGTGTTTCAGATTTAATAAAATTTAGTACTACTAACTTCATTCTCTTCCTTATGTTTCTCCCTCGAGTTAGTTTAAGGGAGGCCGATTCTCATAATTCGCACTCTTCGATCGAATCGAGACTACAGTCGGACAGTATCATCATTTCTATCAAGCCCGCTCCATAGAAGAGATGACTGCATTAACTAAGACACGCTTTGCTGTCTCTCGCAATGATAACGTCCCTGTCCATAACATCCTTCATCATGTTCTCGTGTCCGAGCCGTATCTATGTATGGTATTTACATCCCAAGATTTCCCGTCAGGCGTTATGTGCTTCTAAACTCCGGTACGTGCTCCGGCAAAAGAGAGCAAAGTCCTCGTATACGTGCTCCGAAAAATTATCAATGATCTTCCATTTATTATTATTCGCGTATTCTCATTCTTTCCTGTAGGAAACGATTTTACTCATCCTAAAGTGGATCGGTACTAGGACGCACTACAGCATTGACAATTGTAAGCGAGAGAAAAGAAAAAGAAGCACGGATGTGCGGATTATACAGACCAGTTTTTTACGTTATGCAAATTTGAGTAATAATTTCAAAAAGGAATTATTGGGAATTTTTTGAATTTCTGTGTTGAAAATTCACATATGTTTTTAGATTGGAAAAAATCAGATTATATTTATTGATAAAGCTATTAAAGAGAAAGTAAGGCCAATAACGATGTCATCGTATATAAGTAAAATCTTGGAAAGAATGATTTAATGAAAGATTGGTGTGGCTAAAGCGTTGTGCGTTGGAGAATGCATTGTGAGAAGAAAACAAAGCGGGAACATGTATATTAATGCAGTTTAGCGATCTCTTGTTGTCGTAATATCCTCTGCATTGTTTCCGTGTCACGTAACTTTCGCGCGAAGTGTTCAAAATCTGTTACATTTGTTATATTTTTTCATTCTTTAATATCATATCTCCGAACTTCTTTATCAATATTTCCTTGGTTCCCTGGTAAAACAATCAGGGTGTAGTTATATTATGTATGTTGATATAAAAAACTTTTTATTTTTTGCTACTGCTTCCGTTGTCATTATTATTGTCGCTGAGCAAGTACTCGTAAGATGTATCTCACTTACTATTGCTCAACGAGTGCCTGTCCTCGTTTGGATCTTCCACACGGGGCAAGAATGGTTTTGTTTTTTTGATCTGGCAAATGGTAATCCGTGATACCTCGGTGTTGACACTATTCTATGTAAAAATATATAATTCCTTTTTAAAATTATTACTCAAATCTTTAATCATTCTATATGCTATTTTATCCATAATGGACTTCCGAGTAGATTTCGTGTGACATAGGCGAAGTCTCGGCTCGTTCACGTATTCGAAGTTTTGTCGTGTCCATATTCCCTGACCTTCTATGTGCTCTGTCGCTTATCCTAGATTCTCCGTGCAGTCTTACATATCGTATTTTGTTTTATTAAGAGCTGGAACTCGCCAGTCGAATAATTGTTTAAATGGCCTTTAGACAAACGCAACGTTTTTCTTCGCTGATTACAATCTGCTGCGTTAGTACTTTGATGCTAATGTTGAAGATAATTGTTGAACTTTTCTTTTTTCAAATTTAATTATGTACATCTATCAAGTTTCAGAAATTCCGTGAATTCTGTGTTCTTTATCGTAACAGTCAGCATCTGAAATGTGCTGTGGTCTTCCCTGGTGATGCAACGAGTAACTGACAAGAGACGAAGGAGTATATACAAATCTGTACCGTCAACTGTTGAACGACGTTTCCCAGCTAGCCTCACATTTTATTTTATTCTACGATGACTTTCAAGCATTTCGTGTCGTAACAATTGCATCCAAAAATTTTCAAATTCTCGCACAATCATGCGCGTGATCGTAATTTATCAATGATTCGTGGAGACCTTCCGTGTGCTCGGAGTGATAAGGAATTAATATTGGAACGGAGGCGTAAGGCGGTAGGTATGTATATAACGGCGGTTATAAGCGGCTAGGTACTGCTCGATACGCGGCTCGGTCGCTTCCGTGAGGTGGTCTAGCATTTTCTCCCCGACCGGAACCATTCACTCTATAATCTTGTCGTTACCTCGTCTTCTTTTGCAGCCCGCGAACGATGACATATCCCCCAGGAATATCGCGTTCTTCAGCGTAAACGCACCTCGTTCTTTAGATTCTTCGCATGAATTCTTCCCGAGACGCTTCGAGTAATATTTGCGACTCTTGAAGGCGCGATTCTTTCCCTTCTTTTCCTTTAGCGAGTTTTAGTACGGTAAACGAGACGGATGTAACAGGTCTATTTAAACATTTTTCTGCTTCGATGCGATTCTGATTCGAAAAAGGAAAGAGATCGTAATCGTTGCATTTAGACAATATATTGCAGTTGCATTTCCATTTGTATCTCTCTCTTTAACAGCGAACAGTGTTGTATATGGTGTAAATGCACTGTCTTGTATATTAAAGGATTAATGTCGTTCGCGCTGTCGGGTGCAACTGCAACACACATCTCGTGTTTGGGAAATTCAATATATATTCTCTCAGAATTTGACCGTGCGAAATAGAGTCCGCGGAAACGTTAAGCGCGCCGGGCAGCGAAACAAAACTAATTTTCGCCAAACGTGGATAGTCGTGGACCTTCGCGGATTTAGATTATTCCCGGGATTGATTTATCATCCATTAATTATACTCGGTTGAATCGAGTTTCGGATCGCTCGAAAACTGACGTCGGATAAAAGCGAACAGCCGCGGAATAGCAACAATAGCGGTATAACAAACCGAATGATTGATCGATTCGCGTGCGATGCCTGCATAGCGATGGTGGATCAATTTTTCGTTGGCTTTAACGGCCCTTAACTAGAATTATTCATTGATCAATCGTTTAGAGAGAATTCCGCGCGTTTTTGCGCAATATTTTTGACGGAGGTTGATCCGGTGGTTAAAAGATTCCGCGCGATGGAACGTCCCAGTTACGTGTGAAGCCAGCGCACGTCTCTCGAATCGACGCAGATGGAGTTGTCGCAAACGGGGGCCAGTGCTATATGGGGTTTGCATTATTTATGAACTTGCCACGCCGTTGATGAGAGAGTGGCACCATCTCGTCTCTCCCTCTGTGCTTGGGCGAGACGAGAACGTGCCTCGGATTGGCATCGGTACTGGGCGATTCGTCGTGGAGCGGAACAAATCGCGCGTGAGTAAATCGCCGCTCGCATCTGTCGGTTCTCGTAAATAATTAAAATGTGCGTCATCCGCGCGACATACGGGACATACTCGCCGGGCATATTAACACTTTGGCAATCACTCGAGTTATGCCTAGTTAGCTAGATACTGCACATCGCTCCACTGTGATCCGTGCGCGATAATATTTTAACTCAAATTTCTATTAATGTATTTTTTTTTATTTTTTATCGTTGTATCATGATGTTTATCGTGTTTATATTTAAATGCTATATTCTTCGAATGTTCAATCCTTTAGCGATGTGTAGTCACCGTAAGAAATTTATTGGCCGAACCTCAAGCTAACAATTCGCTAATATTAAGATTTTATAATAACACAAGATATAAATTCGGAAATAGAAGGCGTAGCAAACGAGCAATTATTTATGTAAATCTACATATCAATTTTGACGAAAATGCCAAGCGAAAACTCGCCACTCGGATTGCGACTTGTCAAATGACGCTGTCGGGACGATCGATCTGTTTCGTCGGCCAAAAGGCCACACGAAGATCGCGGGGCTACGAGTCGGAACCCTCTGCAGAGCGCACCTAATTCCACGCGGGATTTGCTAATCCGGGGTTGCAGAGTCGGTCATTATTTGGTGTCGCGTGATCTCGGGGGTAAAGCAGCGCACGGGGCGTATCCCGGTACCACGGAACGCGCTGTATTTATCCCCCGATATATCACCCGAGCCCCTAAATACCCCGGAAAAGCTCGTCCGACCGAAACTAGACGCGTATACTACGCTGCGCAAAGTCATGGCGTGGAGCGGAGCGGAGCGATAGCATTTAGCCGTAACACGGCAGTATCGATTTTTAATTCGCTTAAAAATCGCTTTAAACTGCGATAACGATTGAAATATCTTTTGCATTAGCAGCCGTTTGTCTAATTACGAAGAAGATTAAATTGCATTGCAAGCGCTGGCCCGCCGATACGTTCAATCCTTTTGATCGCTTCATTATTAATGGCTCTTTTATCGGTGAGTTATTTAGCTTAGTGCTTCGTTCTTAGCCTTCTATACTGTTCGATCACGTATTTATCGCGATTTATTTGTTTTTCGTTGGTACAATTCAGTTTCGTTCACTGTTGGACCTATCGTGAACGGAGAAATGCATAATCGAGTGAAAAAGCAGAATATCGTAATTTCGTGGCAAGCCGCGTGTGCGCTACATATAAATGCGTGTAAAGAAATTATAAAAATTTTCAATCCAGCGAAAATGACGGGGATGAAAATCATGACGACTTTTCAGATTTCAATAGATCTGTATGAATGAGTTTTAAATTAAAATTTAATGTAATTCCATTTGGAGTTAAATAAAGGATATAAGCCCTGGTAATCTCTCGCCGGAAAGGAGAGCCGGAGTTTGTGTCACCACGTTTATCGCAAAAGGGAGATTACTACAGTTGACTACTAGAGGTACGCCTACGCGCGATGGTGCAAATCTCGCGCGCGCGAGAAAATCGAGAGAGAGGAGTGGGAAGAGGGGGGGAGGGAGAGGGAGAGAGACAAGGAGAGAAAGCGGTGGAAGCCCGTGTCCTCCGAGCGTGTGTCTACGTACAGGCCGATAGGTATCGATCCCGTTGACTCTATTCAGTGTGCACGACTCTCGACGGGGTGAGTTATATATCGCGGGCCGGTGCCACGGTAGAGTAACCCCCCTTGTACACGCTTGGGAGCGTGTGTGCTTGTGAAAACACCGATATCGTTATTTATGCATCGCGCCGATGGTAGGCTGTATATCTCGTCCCCCGAATCTCGCTCTCTCTGTCTCTCTCTGTCTGTCTGTCTGTCTCTGTCTCACGTTCTCGTCTCATCCACCCCCGTATTTGCTTTCTCTCTCCGTTTCATTCCGCTGCACTTGCGGTCCTTCGAAAACTGCGCCGAGCCCGTCGGCGAAGTTACGGTTAGATTGTGGCTTTCTCGGGAATTCTCTGGATTTTTACGCGCATTCCCCCAATCCGGCGCGTCACCGGATTCGTTTCCTCCGTTCTGTGACTGTACTCCGTACGCGCGTATGTTTCCCTCCCTTAGCGAGAGACCGTCAAGCAACTGTGGTCCAGCTCCCTTTAGCATCCTTTGGTTCTCCTCATCTCTCTTTTTCTCTCTCTCTCTCTGTATTTCTCTGTTTCTTTATCTTGGTTCTTGCAAACGGCGTCGAGATTTAACCCTTTGGTACTCCTCATCTTTCTCTCTTTCTTCCTTTCTCTCTTTCTTTGTTTCTTTATCCTGGTTCTCGCGGCGTCGAGATTTAACGCTTTGCGGTTCAGATGTTTTCCGTGCTCGCTGCCGCCGCGCCATGCGAATTAATCGCGCACCGATTTGCCGGTATGCACGGTCAACATGCGTACGCGCGCGGACAACGTTGATATTTCGCAAATAGGTTAAACGCATTGTTGAGCGATGTGGACGCCCGGCAAACTCCATGCCCGACGAACGCAATCATTGCGATGCAATATTATTATATCTCGGAAGCGAGCGTTCTGCGATGTTAGGCAGTCGTACGCGCTGCCGCGCGTGTTGCAATATAGTCGAGCTTATCACGGTATCTGTAATCGCTGCATGTAACGCGAGAATGCAAGCTCGAACATTTACGAATTTTATTTACTTCTATGTCGTTTGTACGCTCGCTCTGAAAAGATCGACAAAATTGTGCATTAATTTCGAGGCAGCTTAAAAGCAGATGCGATCGAAGATATAATATACTGTAATATAATACAAATTATGATACACGATTTATCGAACAACGCGCAATATTTCATGGACGTATCATTTAATCGAGTATGAGTTTATACAATTATTCTCGCCTTTGGCTGCAAAATGCCGCGGACAATCACTCAGTAAATAGGAGTTTTATTCGTGGTTGATGAAACTGGGCGTCCAAGAGAAAGATCAACGTCAACTGTTCCTTCCGCCACGCTCGTTTCGTTCACTATCTCTCGCCGTGGGTTATTTTGCCCCATTTCCAATCTATTCATCGAGCATCGCCGATTGTTCACGATCGCGCGATTCAATATCGTGTTCTGTGTCTCCCCGTTAACGACCGTCAAAGTGCGCCGGATGCTGTCAATAGTAGACGCGAAAGTGTTAACGGGCGCGTTGCGAAAAAAAATTGGAAAAAGAGAGCGCGAGTGAGTATATTGTGATCATCACGAGTGTAAAATGAAAAAACGCTTTTTCTCCTCCCCCGCGCGCGTGCGCCCAACGACGGGGAGGAAGGGAGGCGCGGCCGAATCGTTTTTATCTCGGACGTACGCGGCTTTAATTTCACAGTCATTACCGTTATTATTTCTCCGCGTTCGACCAAACAATTTACGCGATGAATACAGCCGCGGAGTGTACAATAACGTACGGAATTAAAAAAGGGATCGACACGTACACGGGCAAATATTTCCATACCGATGTTCGCTCGCAACCGCCGCTGGTCGAAATGCGAACATTGGCTAATTAAAACTATTTATCTCCCAGATGTGCATAAAGGCCTGTTTTAAAATCATCACGGAATAAACGCCGATTATTTGCTCCTGCATCATTTGGTTCGGGTTTTCACGTGAGATTGTGGGCGAATGAAGTTGTATGCGCGCGCGCGACGGGATAGCAGCTCGGCGATGAGACTCGCTTGAAACGAGAACGAAATTTTATCAGAGATATCTGCTAGTGCCGAGATAAGTTTTCTTTATGCTATCAGCTCAGTTTTCCCGTTCTCAGCTTCCACTCTCCCCGGACCATCGAGTCGCGGGACTCTTTCCTGGGCGATCACTGAGTTGATGCTCTCTCCTTGCGGCTTTGTTCGTGGCAACGAAGGCCAGTGATTAGAGGTGATTCCATTTTTCCAGTTCACTCTCTGGACTACCGCCCGAGTTCTCATTATTATAAAGTCACTAACGAACCGAGGAAGCGCCCCACAGCCATCCAATTTCTCTCTTTCTCCCTCTTTCTCACGTCCATCCTCTTTCCTGAATCTCTCTCTTCTGTCTCTCGTCTCTTCTCTTTTTCCTACTCTCGCACTCGCATCCTTTCCATCTTGCTCTGGCTCTAATCTCTTTCTCTCTCGATTTCCTCATCGCTCTACGGCCAACGGACAAACCGAGAGTCCTTCCACAACTCGCAATCGCAAACTAGAGATTGAGACACTTGAGTTGCAAAGTAGTGACAGCTTTGAATCACTTGCTTAAGTAACACGTAATATTCTGAAGTCGCGGCTTCTGATTGTTTATACACCTGCCGCAAACTTTACTCGAACACTTATAGCACATGAACAGCTTGTGTTTTGTTGGCACGGAGACCAACATTGTTATAAATAGCTTCGCAAGTTATAGAATGTTTGGTAGAATTTCTATTCGTGAACTGAATACTTTTCATGGTACTTTAATAACTATGTCTGTTTATCGTTCTGTCATCAGGTTGTTGAGATTTTATCAAAATAGAATAAATTTCTTTTTCTCAGACAGCGGTATCAAGTTATTTATTCTATTTGTCATTTACTTTACAAGACTGCGCAATATAATTTCACCTTAATTACGAGGCTGAAAGGATTACAACGAAAACATCTTTCCCGGTAAATTGAAGTAGAATTTTTTTAAGGATAGAGTCTGCGTTCCGGTACTTGACGGAGTTTTCATACAATTGAGCAGATTCGATAAAGTTACCACCGGTTCGCATCCTTCGCTCACTTTCAGACGAGTTTGAATCATCGGCTCGAAACACGGTAGTTCGAGCCATTCATTAGCGGGGAAAACTTTTAATACCCACTTTTATCAATAACATTGATTCACCAGTTTGTTAGAAAAACGTGCTTTAAGATTATCATTTGGATAGTTTTATACGTTGAATTTTCTGTCGCAGAAGTAATGTAATTGCTAGTTAATTCGTTTTATTATTATGTTTGATAATATCGTGTTATATCAGGTAACACATTGATATAAACAGCAATAAAATAAAGAAAATATTAATGCAGAAAAATTGTAAATGTAATCGGAACAAGTGAAACACAAGTTTTGCAGAAATTATGAAGTAATCCAACACTTAAGCAGGAAAGATAGTTCTTCGAAAGCTTTAGGTGGTCTATTCGAACGATAATAAGAGCCGCGAGCGCGACCAAACTTATTCGCGTGGAAGCAACAAAGTCTTGAATTCGGAGGCTTCGTAACAGCCAGGAATAATAAAGACTACCCAAGGTAAATGTTTTCACGACGAGTAAGTACGTGCGCACCATGAATATGCAAATCCGCAACAAATTTCCCCTCCTCGCGCCCGTACGCCCACGAAACACCTTTTTCTGGTTGCCTGATTAACACCTCGTGAAAGTAAAATCAGCGAGTTAACGATTCTGACTCCTCTCGCCCATTACTCGGCCTTATCTTCAATTCAATACGCCCCACCATAATCGATTAATTTCGTCACTTAAATCCCAGCCGGTGCGGCGATTCCGCCTTAATTCGCGACGGTCGCCCGGCGGCTGTTTTCGCTATGGTGTTTTCTATAATAACTTCCGCAACGTTACGAAGCTCTTTAGCCGTGCCGAAGTAATTTTATCTCTCTCGTATCTCCTCAGGACGACGTGTTTACTTTGAAACTTTTCAACCCCTCTCTCTCTCTCTCTCTCTCACTTTCACTCACTCACTCACTCACTCACTCACTCACTCACTCACTCACTCACTCACTCACACACACACGCACATGCACACGCACACGCCCTCGCCCTCTCTCATCGCACATATGTATCTCCCCGCGAAGACACTTGTTTTGTTAATCATTTGACGATTTTACGTCCGTTTTACTTGCTGTCTCTTTTTCTTTTCCCCTTCCCCCTCTTTCCTCTTCATTCTCTATCTCTTTCTGTTCCGTGTTTTCTCGAGAAATAATAAACTATCTGAGCTCGCAAAGTCGTCTCTCTCTTTGTACTATAAGCTCGCCACGAAGTTTTCAACAACGTCCAGAATAACCGTGTTAAAGTATTTCGCGATGCGCGAGCAGTCTCGTTTAACCTCGTTATATCAGATTTCAAATGTGTCTGAGCGAAAGGATATTCCCAGATGCACCCCCACGACGACGGCAACGGCGGAAAAATTTTGCGGGCCGACTAGTATTCACGCCAGCACGAAACGTAAGCGCGGAGCGACGGAGCCGGGCTTCGTCCAAGGCTCCGGATAAGGCTTTGTAAAAACTTTCAACCCCGCGTCGAGCGTTTCAGCCATGTTTTATCGTCCCTCGACGCTAAAATAAAGTGACCGCGACGCAAAGCTCTCGCCTGCTGCCCCTCTGCTCGGTCCTCTTCTTCTCCCTTTCTCTTTTTCTCTCTCCCTCTCTCTCTCTTTTTTTTTTAACTGTTTTCCGTCAGTTCATCCCGCCGTAGTCTCGCTCTCGCTCCAGGCACCGCGTACACGGTCCGGAATATTGTTTTAGGGATGGCGTTCGAGCACCAGCTGAAAATAGACCCGCCGTCGTGACACGCGTGTGTCTCATCCCTCTTCATCGCCCTTTCCCTCTCTTTCTGTTCTCTTTCTGTCTCTTTGCACCGTCGCCTTTGCACTGGCCACCCTCGACGTACCAGTCCCGGTCAAGCCAACGCACGTCTCCCTTTCCCTTTCCCTATCACTCTCTGTTTCTCTCGGCACATTCCCCGACGTGAATGTGCACATCCCCCGATTCTTTCGCCGCGTTTTATGGCAATACTAAATTTCGATGGGTGCGTGAGACGAAACGATATCAGGCTCTCGCCTGGTTGGTGACCAGCTATTGTTGCCGAAGCCATCAGCGAAGCGCGCGTCTCGCGGGGTAAATCGAGGGAGAGATCATCCATCTCGCCTGTACGCTCGTCTTCTTTTTTTCGTTTTACTGCCGACCGAAATTGCGCGATCGAGACTGAACGCGAACGTATCGGACGCTAAAGTCGTTCTAATTGCCGCGTATAGGGGTGGATTCGGTTGTTCTTCTACGTTTATGGCATGTAGATAACGCGACTGTCGCAGTCGAGAATAAAACGAAAACTCAAGCTGGGCTAAAACAGCATACTTTATTCGGTTAGTGTAATCGATTATAAATATTGCACATTGCATGAAGAGTTTCAAATTTTCATAGAAAATTGTAAAGATATCGTTCTGAAGAAAACTTACGATATATATATATATATATATATATATATATATATAAAACAAGCAGACATTAATATAGTCCTATTTTTTCATCTTTCAAAGATAATTATTTATGCTGGAGACTGCGCAATATATTGTATATCTTTATGAGAATAATTATTACTGGTGCGATTATTTGTTTCGATTTCGGAGTTTCTCCCTTCGGAGATTCTGATTCTGTGTTATGAGCGCCGAGAGCCCCACCGGAAGTGACGCCTACAACGAGGAGGAAGGAACTTTCTCGTTTTCCCGGTCGCTGCAAAACACGACAGAGATTTATTAAACTTCCCCCTCGAGAGACGAAAAAGAGCCGAACGAGGAACGGCGAGCAAACAATAAATTCAGGTTTAAGAAAACAGGATACGATGGTTAAAAGGGGAGTGACCGCGGATCGCTTTAATTCGAGGACGTCGCCTTTTTCATGTTGAGCTCAAGTTGATTTGTAACACGAAAACGATCATTTTGAACTACTTGTCACTTTGCTACGCTGTCTGTTTGCATTACGAAGGGAGAGAAGGAGGAGGCAGAAAAAGAACAGAAATGTCGGTCAGGAAATTCCAATACACTGTAAAACGGAGTCGTCCGATAAAAAACGGAAACTGTCTATGAAAAATGTAAACGCGTCAACTTTATTGCCAAGAAGGGATCTTGCGTCGAACCTTCAAGTATTAATACGCCTAATGAATATGAAAAGTATCCAGGTCTCCTTTATAAATATAACATTTTTTGAATTTTCATATAATTTAATATTTATAACTGTACTGCGGAACGCAGACCGACATGATTTATAGTACATACATAAAAATGATTCAAACGGTTTTGAACGAACGTACGTTTGCGCACTGACTTCCGTAGCGAGTATCATATTTTGCAGCAGGAAATGTGACAGAAAACGCATAACATCGATTGCGAACGGCGCAACTCGATGTAACGCGCCATCGCCTTTCGTTGTTGCCGTGCATTTCCATTATTGCGCACTTAAACGTGCCGAAACAGAAAATTCGAAAAATTCAATATTATCGTATTGGTGCATTTCGTGCCTATCGAAAATATGAAAAGCATATATCTGCGCCGACACGAATTTTATTGTACTATCTGCTGCGCGAGTAAAAATAGTTTGTCGCGAATCACTGCTGCGAAATGTACTGTGTATCGAATTCCAATTACTCAACATGCTGCGCGCGCGGGTTTTTATCTGCCTCAATGCAAAACTTCGCCTTGCACCATTGAAATTCGTACCATGCTTTAAATTTTAATTGCACCTCTTTATATATTAAAATGAATATTTTTTTATATTAAAGCAAACCTCGCGCCGAGTACAATGAAATTTATCGGTTTGCACATTCGCGAATAAATTGTCGGTTCTAATGAACTAGCGCTTTAAAATAAATCCCAGATTTGCAGCACGTGCTGCATTGCCTATTTTAAACGTAAACTGCTGACCAACGCAATACAGATTTGTTGAACTCGCTCACAAAGATGGAATACACCCCAAAACGCGTCGTGAACCGTGCTCTGTCGAGTCGAATAGTATTCCATGGCGAACGGCGTTTTTCGCAAATGCTGACACATCGTTGCGCGTCATCGCATTGTGTTCTTTTTTTCGTAAATACGATGTGGCTGCCCACTGACGATGCCTGCACGTACAAGATGCTGCGCGTGCATGGAAATTCAAGCGCGAGCTCTCTGTCTATCTCTCTCTTTGTCTCCCTATCGGACCGTCGCTAGAGAGCACCTTTAAGGCTTTAATGTTTGCAACCGAGGAATGTTCACGGTGCATCAAGGGCGATAAGGAGTGCCCGGGGTTTATCGGTGATGGTCCGTTCTAATTAATCAGCGATTCGTTAAAACCGTCTCCGCAGGTCGATAACGCTCCACGGGATCCGCGCTCGCTGTCGGAGTCCGAAGGACCGGGGACACGAGGGTCGGTAGGACGAGGAGACGGCGGAGAGTAGGTGGCAAATCGGAGAGGATGGGTCAGAGACAGCGGAGGGTGCTGGTGGAGAAGAGAGGGCTCGCCGGAGGGCGTAGCACGGGTTGCGCCAGGCTATACATTACGAGCTTTAGTAGGGTTTAGCCGTCGCTATATACCGTGTCGCGGTCACCATTCCGGACCATCTATATATATATACACACACACATACATACGTACATATATATACACACACACAAACATATATGTATAATATATAGATATACATATATCTATATATAAATTATATACATATATAGGCGCGAAACCCGCGTGCCGTGCTTGAGCGTACGCACACGCGAGCGCGCGTAATCCCACCCACATGGATAGATTCGGCAATACCCGCGTATGCACGCACGCATGCATGCATGCAAGTACGTACATACGTACGTCTTATATATATACATATGCATGTACACGGGTACATCGGTACCTGCCGCTCTGGACCTCTAACAGTGCGTGTCGAGATGTGCGTGAAGCTGTGAGCGTGTGTGCGTGCTACATAGCGAGACACACAGTGTGCTTCGCCTCGGGAATATACGGCGTTCGTGCGCGATAGAGAGCGAGACAGTCCAGGCTTGTGCTACCTCTCCTTCTCTTTCCCTCTGCCTCTCCCTCTCGGGATCGTGTAGTAGTCTCCGTGACACCCGACCTCAATGCTCGGCGATAACGTCTATCAGTTCTGTATCGCGCGCTTTGACGCTCGGCCGACTGTGCCCGCGCGCGCGTCGAAATCTCGCCGTCTGCGTCCGATCGCGCTGATGTACGCCGGCGTGCTGCAGTGATCCTCGCTCTCCTCGCCTCTTCAAAATCGGATACACCCGCCGCGGCCGGAAGCGTATCCGGTGCTTCCACGGGCACCCCCGTGCATAATTCGCCCTGGGGCGATACGTGCGCGGCTCGATGAACCCGCCTGTGTTCGGCAATTTTACGAGCGGGCAATTTATAGAAGCCGTGCGTGCGTGTGCGCGCGCGACGTCTAATTACAATTATTGCGCGCCGTATGTGCGGCACGTTACAGCAGTGCGGCTTTTCGCGCGCGCGTAAAAATAGCCCCGTTGAGAATGGCGAGTGAGGAGACGGCTGAGCAAAAACGTGGGCGATACACTGCAACGCGCGTTTACGTTAGACGTTCACGTCGAATAGCGGGACGGTATACATATAAGTGCCGATCTATAAGCCGAATGATGGAAAGTTCCGGTGATGTGGAAAGTGGTAAATTAATGTTTCACGAGTCCGCGAATAAAGAACTTACCCGCTGGCTGAGTTAACCGCGTAACAATTTGATGAAGCGCGCTCGTATTCGCGATAATGAGTGACAAATCGATAATTCTTACGCGTCCTATTTGCATCGTATTTTTTTTGTGCATCGGCGTTTGCAGCAGGTCTTTGCCGCCTGTCATTGTGGAATCGGAAAGAGATAATGAAAATGCATACGACTCGATACGCATACATTTACATGTATGAAATGTATGTAATCCTCCCTTTTCATTACTAAGAAGAAATAAGATATCTGATATAATACAATATACCTTATATATATCGCACAGATTGTCAATGTATCTTAAAAGACCGTTGTGCCACTTGCACACACTTGGCTATGTGTCTCGGTAGTTGGGTACCTCACAATTTAAACGAAAAAAATGCAATGGACAGCATCTCCATCTGCGATTCATTGCTCAAATGCAATGAAAATAATCCATTTTTATAACGAATGATAACAGGCGACGAAAAGTGGATCGTGTACAATAATGTTGAGCGCAAAAGATCTTAGGAGAAGCGAGATGAACCGCAAACCACACCGAAGCAAAACATCTACAGAAAAAATACTGTATGTTTGGTGGGTTTGAAAAGGAATCATGTACTATGAGCTGCTTCCACAAAACCAAATAATTGATTCCAATAAGTACTGTTCCCAATTGAACTGTTTAAAGGCAGCAATCGATGAAAAGCGACTAGAATTGAGCAATCAGTGTCATCTTCCATCAAGACAATGCTAGGTCACATGTATCTGTGGCAACCCGTCAAAAATTATTGCAGCTTGACTGGGATGTTTTGCCTCATTAATCGTATTTACTTGACCTAGTACCATCAGATTTCTACTTATTCAAATCTCTGCAGAATTCGCTTAATGGAAAAAATTTCACTTTAGAGGCCTGCAAACAATACCTTGAAGAGTTTTTCGCTCAGAAAACTGGGAAGTTCTGGGAGGATGGAATTTTTATATTGCCTAAAAGATGACGAAATGTTATTGAAAAAAATGGTGCATACATTGTTTAATAAAGTTATTTTTTAATATGAAAATTCTGTCTTTGAATTTGACTTTAAAAATATGAAATTACTTTTTACTCAACCCAATATATATATATATATATATTCTGAGCCTATTTAATTTCTTGATATTCTTTAATTCAAATATTATTAATTCAATTTGTAATGTACGAGCATAGGACACGTGCATATACTGATTTAATAAAGAATAATAATAGTGTATTATCGAAGGACTCGATTTTATTTAATAGAACGAATAAATAATCTATAAGATTCGATGCTGAAATAGGTTTGTGACACAGAACATTTGCATTCGCATCTCACTGACTTACAATCGATATGACAGAATCTCTAAATGGTGAAACGTTCTTATTTGTCAGATTCTGTCAATAGCATTCAATCCAAGTGAGAAATTTATGGGACGCGTTTTTAAAATTAGAAGCACTACGTCCATTAATATTAGGAAGAACGGCATACAGTGCTTAAATGCATTTACTGCGCTTTGCTGTACGCTACATTTGACAGTTGAATGTTTTATATTGAAGCTGACTAAAGCGAGAGAAAGAGGAGAGGGAGAGAAAGAGCACGCATTTGCGTGTGTTTAAAATAGCGTTTTTGCAATGGCCGAGCATTATATCTGAAAAAGCGATGACCACGCCGCGTTATTGTCTCCTGTCCGCATCGTTTCCCGCGGAATTTTCGGAACGCGCGCGCATTCAAGAAGTTGCGTTTGAAGCTCTCTCGCGTATCTCGCCTTGAGACAGGTGTTGCTCTTCGCGCTTTTAACAAATTAAAGTGGACGGACGGACGAAGAGAGACGTTTTCCGCGACTAAAAGAGCCGTATGCGGCCAGAAAGAGAGACGTACGTACGGACGCCGGGGCACACGGGGGTTGTTGGAAGGGCAGAGGAACGAAACGGAATGGCGCCAGACGGAAAAGAAGAGAGACGACGCGCATAAAGAGAAGCGTCGAGACGTCAGGCGTTTCTCGCTCGCGCGCGGGCTTCATAGAAGCACCTTGCTATTATACTGATTACATTTTCAAATGCGCCTACCCGGGGTGCGCTTCTCTTCCCTCCCCCTTCCCTCCCCCTTCCCCGTCTCGCCACCCTCGTTCTCTTTCAGCGCGCCAGCAACATCCACGATCCGACATGTCCTATCCATTTTTTCGCGTCTCCACGGATTTCACGACACTTGCGACGTTCTCTCTCTGCGCTGACACGTCTCGAGAAGCCTCCCTCTGCCTTAATCCTTTATCTTTCTTTCTCGGACGAGAGCGATGTAAAAAGCGACTCTCGACGCGACGAGACGAGCGATTCGGGCGAGTGAATGATACGAAATCCCGGCGAGTCGTCGTCCATATTATTATTACTAAATATTATCATTGTGTACATATAATACATATAATAATTTATATAATAGTTTAATTGAATTCAACAAAGTCAACATTCTTAACATTCTTTTATAAACTTTTCCGTTCGGTAAGCGAGGTGCATCGTCAAAATAATATATCTTCCTCTCGATATCCTCAGGAAAGACTGAACAGTCTTGTAAATATCGAGCTTTGTGCGCGCATCGGCATGAGGGTATCTGAATTTCTAAAAGGCCAACCGGCGGCCAGTGCCGTCGTCGAGACTCGCTCACAATGCGCCGGTAAATCACCCGGGCGCGCAAGACAAAAGGCGGGATTCAGCGAGAAAAAGTCGGTCACTGCAACGACGCAGTGTAGATCACAGCAAAGGCCTTAGATTCGCCCGCCGACTGGTCGATCTCGGATGAATATTTACGTGCGCTCACCCCCTACCTTTGACGCGCCGATTAGCCGTAAGGAAGAGGTGCGAATAGCAATAAGTTCGCGTCGCCGGCCACGCGATAAACTCGCATTTGCATGCGCGGACTTTGTCCTCTCGCGGCACCAGCACGGGCTTATGGAAATTATGGAAATCGTTCGAGCGATAATATCGCTCGCGGTAAATGGCGAGTGACGAAGAAAGCAAGCGACGCGTACGAGAGCTTAATACGACGGCGAGTCCGCGCGAATTATCACGGCGCGATACCAGAGATATTTGCAAGTGCGCATCCGGTCCGCGATAACACCAGCATCAATCATGGAGCGATAACGAGCGCGCAGAAGGAGTTCTGCTCTGTCTAACGAAACATGAAAAGAGTACGCTTTATCTAACGCTCCGTCCGACGGGAACAAAGCTCGCGGATGCTTTCGACGAAAAATGCGTAACGCACACAATCGCGCATCGTTGACTGTATTTGCATGCCGATCGCATCGACCATATTGGGTCATCGACCGGGACGATGAGTTAAGTATTTTTAATAGGCGGCCGCGTAGACCAAAGAAGCGCTCCGCTCTCGCATTCACTGAACCGTCCGTCAAGTGCAATTGATTGCCGCTGTACCGAAAAGCTAATCGTGGTCGTTCTTCGTCGTTGGGACGGACAAGTGGGTTTCAATCATCTTGAGATTATCGAACGCGCTCTTGCATTGACTCGCGTAACTGTTGATTCGCGTACGAAAATCTTACACACACGTGTATTAGCTCGATCAGACGGAAAGATTGATGAAACGCGTCGATGAAAACGCGCAGTTACCATCAACACAAAGCAAGAGAGAGAGCATAACATTATATTTTTTATCGTAATTGCATCCCGATGGAATCGCATCCATCGGTCCAATCAACAGTGTCGTTACACGCGGCGCATTATTACAATCGTAAATCCGTAGTTTTCGTCGTCCCGACGATTTCTTCCTAACGAGAGATCGTTCTAACGAGACGCAGGACAGCGAGATCGAGCGATGAAATTCTAAACGCGCGGTGACTGCAACGCTGTCCGCAATTTCCTCGGTGCACTGTCCATTACGACTTTCGAGAGACAATGAGACTTTATGGACGATTCTGCCATGCCCGGTCTTAACCCCTTGTAGTTCCCTACGTGACACCAGCCCTAATGGTACGCCCGGAGGTCGACACACCCTTTGCAGCGTCGACGTGGGCGACGCGAATTTGCTTGCCTGTTCCATGCGACCCGCACCGTGTGAGACATGCTTCATTATTTTCGCGCAATGTCTTCTTCCCGGTTACGAACGGCACGCGCGACGTGCCGCTACTCGAACGTGCCACCGGAATAATACATGTTGCATTTGTTTTCGTTAAAACGCTGACAAAACGCTGCTTCCCAGCATGGCGACCCTTTAATCTTCATTCGCGCCGTCTCGTTTGGGATAATCTCGTTTTCCCGCGAACGTCGTCGACGAACGTTCTCTCTCTTCTATTGCCACGTGTTGCTCTATCATGAATGCCAAAGTACTCGGTTGCCGTTGACGCTATGACGCTGCAACGCCGCCGCGCGAATTCGAAAGGACGCGATAATTAATAAAAATTTACTATGAGAGATAATGAGAAAGAAAGAGAATGTTGAAGCGGAAATCATCAGTCCTCCCCCCCATCCGCGCCCGCCACTCTGCCCGCTTCGAAACGCGACCCGATTAATTTGTCTTGATGCATATATATTAATAATTAATTAACTAATTAATATTTTGGCGGAGGTTGTCGTGGGATATCGGTGTATCTGCACAAACGCGCCTAGAAAACAAATGTGGTAATATTCATTACCGTATGAATGGTAGATTTTTCTCTATTATTTCGACGCGTAATAAATATTCATTCATCTTTATTGTGCCGGCGCATTCGATGCAGTGTCCACGATAATATTACCATCGTTAATTATAATTCGATTCAATTTACTCGTTTATAACAATATCCTCGTTAATCCGCATAATATTTTCACTTTTAATCCCGTATCGCGCACTGTCAATGTTCATGCGTTGCTGATTTCGTACTATCGATTGTCGTATAATAATCATGTAATAATTGGTAAATTACTTGTTAACCGACCAGAAAATTATGCCGATTCAATATGAAAATCGAGATCATAAATACTATGGCCTGTTACATATATTATATGCTTCAGGATTTTCCGGCTTTGACCGCATGTAAGGGATTAAGTGGCGTTGGAAATTACCACGCGTCCGCGATCAGATTTGCAACTTAAACGAGTTGAATGACAAATTAAAACGTTAATATATCATCAAGTGCAAATTCGTCGATGACAATGAAATTTCGTAGGACATTATGTCAGTGCGACAGCATAAATAGATGATAGCATACTTTTATCAAATGATAATTGTGATCGTTAGCTGATTGTTATTCGATTTACTGTAAAAATTGGCAGCATTATGATATACCTGTGCTCGATGATATCTTTTACGTTGTCTTGTGCGCATTCTACGCAAATTGTGTAACCAATACCGTAACAGTAATTTGGAAGTGATCATTAACCCAGTTTTTCTCTATGCTCATGTCGTTATACGCTGGAAACAAGCTGTAATAATATGTTTGTATTATTAGCGTCACTGTGGCGTAATGAAAAACACGTTTCGCCGCGGGATGGCAATGTTTTCGTGGCACGTTGCGGGGGTGCCTTCTATTTCGATTTCACGTAATATCGCTGTACCTTGTTAGTTCTTCATGTATGAATTTCAATATTTACGCAGGATATTTCATCCAAAAAAGCCCACTGCAGTTATTCCGGTTGATCAATGATCGAAATTTCGAAAAACATCGTACATTCCGTATCACGTCGGGATCTAATTATTCGTAGCACGGAGAGCGTTATCTCGTGACTGCGATTCCAGATGATAAATGGCATTTCCATTCCGACCACGGACATGCTCTTTATCGAGTTGAACCATTTCGAGAATAACAGCACGCGTAATCTAGAAAGAGGTTTACGTGAGTTCTTAATAACGCGTGCGTAAGAAGCGTTCACGGCGAACCTTCGTTGAAAACCTGAAATGGAAGAGAAAAACGACGCTTTCGTTATCCTTAAGAGACGCGACAATCAATCTCTATTCCGCGGCAAGGTTTTAGAGCATTATCGTGCATGTCGCGTATGGAACTCACGCGAACGACGGAATAACTTTGGCTGAGCAATTCGTAGGGACTTATCAGTCTGACATTTACGAGTAATGCGAAGCCTTTTTTGGAGTGAGCGATATATACTCTTGCCGGCTCAAATTGGCAGCGTTACTCGCGAGAGATCGATATTTCATATCGAAATTCATGTCCCAGAATCATTGTTATTTTAATCATTTTTCTGTTTCGCCCGATAACATTCGGGTATCATATTTTCATCGAAATATAAAAATAAAATTTAATTAAGTATTTACAGAGAAATAAATAGTTCCATAAATTTGTTGTTTGTTAGAAATAGGAAAGATCGAAACGTGGTAATATCGTATTGCACTGTTGTATTTTGCCGGAATTACGTGAAATGAATTTTAACCGTTCGCGGATTCTCAATTCGCGCGAGCTCCGAAATTAATATCCGATTTTAATCGCAGTGAGCCCTGTGGAAAGTATCGATACCAAGTCATCGCGTCGCAAACTCGTCCGGAGTAAACTTGAACACTGGAAATCGTCGCTATCAGCGCGCGTATGATAGCGGGACGCAATTCCAACGTATCAATAGCGACCGAGGGACGCTCCATTCCCCCCGTTTCGTCGCGCGTTATTCCGCGCGAAAGCGGAAATAAAACGATGATTTTTCGGCGCAGCGCGAATACGTGCGCGCGCGCGCTCGGCTCGGACCGTCCATCCGTCCGTTCGTTCGTGTGGCACACGTCCGTTTTCAGAAAAAATATCGCGAAAACGCGAAGCGGAGACTGCGATTTCCCTTCTGCTTATCAAGTCGGATCGTTGCCCGGACAAATTCACCCTCTCGCCGCGAGCACTGCACCGTGTGTTGCAAGTGCAGCGAGATTTCACCCCCTACCTATTGCATACCGTTGACCGAAATGACAACAGCACGAGGTCCTCTCTATCTATTAACAAATCGCAAATCTGTCTACACATTTCGGAGCATCTCTCGCGTCCCAATACAGTCGGCCGTTCACAGACGCTGGGCGTGGTGGGGAGACGTGCGGCACACGTCTCGGGAGGGGGGGGGGATAAGCGACCGGTCTTTCATGGGGTCAGGTAAGAAGTTCCAGGAGGAAGGGAAGGGGAAGATATCTTGAAGAGGGAATCGAGGTGCGCGCACCAGTTGCGGTGATCGGGAGCGCCCTTCGTATTCCCCGGAAGAACACCCACCTGGCTGGTACATCTACGGTCCTCTATGCCTATCGGTCGTACGGTTGCCTGTAGCATTGCACACGAGCACTGCACGACACTCTTAAATCACCATCATCTCCGCCACTGTGTGATCCTGCCCGCCAGGAACCAATCTCCTGCCCGAAGCTGGTCAGCTTTCCGACGGACCAATCGGCAAGCGGCGCGGCTGATACTCCGGCTGATCGGTTGTACGATCGCACAGGGAACACCGCAGTACCGCATCCACGGGTGATCCCAGGTAGAAGGCTCCGAACCGCTCCTACACTGCACCCTGGTTCGTTATCTTACAGCAGCTCGCTCGTGTCGATACCGGTCGTCTGCCTCCCGGAGGCGCTCCAGTGACGTCCACGGGCACTCGGGGTAGCACGGTCCCACACGCGGCACGAGCAGTGTTCGAGGGAGACGATTAGGGGTGGCGGAGTCAGTCGACCGAGTCCACCCGGCTGCACCCACCTCGGGACGCGACTCGGGGCGCAGGCTGTGCTACGGACGAACGTAGGGTGGCACTATTGGGGGACGCGCGGGATCGACGTTCGCGGTTCCGGGGCTGGCAGTGCACTGACTCCTCCAACCTCCTCCGCTTCGACCCGAGCGTCCGCCGCTCTGACTCCCACGCGGCGCATGCGTGGCACGACGTAGCGATGTTGCGCCGTCGTCGTCGTCGTCGTCGTCGCCATCGTCGCCGTCGTCGTTGGCATCGTCGTTGCCAGCGATGTCGTCATCGTCATCGTCATCGTCATCGTCGCGTCCGTCCCTCCTCCGGCTCCTGCTCCTGCTCCTGCTCCTGCTCCTGCTCCTGCTCCGGATCCCCTCTTCCCGTCGTGATTCCCTCTTCTCGCGCGCGCGATCGTGCGTGTAGTATCGCACACACGTATACGCGAACGCGCCGTCGTGCTTCCATCCCCCAAATCGGCACCCTCGAGCGAGAGAGGAAGAGAGAGGCGCTTCTCTCTGCCCCGGTAGCGGCACCCCCGTCTTGCAAACGGCGCATCGACGGCTCTCGCGCACTCTTCTCGTGTAAGAATAAGACCAGGAAAACGCTGCAGGTGGTTCGCACGGTGGGCGATCGCCGGCATGCGCCCTTCTGCGCGATTATCGAGTGTCGAATGAGTTCACATGATCGAGCACTTAGTCATGGACTGTTCCTCGTAACGTACGGACGCGTGACTCCCATAGGTCATGAATGAGATTAGGGTTAACTGCGGCGATTATGCAACGTACTGATGTAAATTTCTCCTCGGCGCTGCCTCGAACGTTCCGGGGAGCTCCTCAGTTTCGCATGAGTTAGACTAGTCAGTGGTCCGCTACTTGACCGAACCATTCTTAGTAGTTTATCTTTAATCGGACGCGGTGCTTTGGACTGACAAATATTTATTTCCATTCAATTTAAATCGAAAGATATCATTTGTTTGGTAAAGTCTCGATTAACTCGATTCACAACGGACACAAATAATGATAGAGGTTTGATAGAGCATATAAATCCTTCGGCAATTAGTCAGATGTAATTTAAATGTACAACGTACAATGAGAGTCGTAGCGTTACCGGCATTGTGTCACGAATGATCCACGAGTCTCCCCTTATCTTTTCTTTACAAACTTCTTCACGGAGAAAGTCAGGAGTCGTTTGCTATCGGAACGACTCGATAATTAACCATACAACGACGATGTAATCTCGCGAGAGGCCGAAGTAATCGTAACATCATTAGTTTTAGTGACCATTTCGCAATGTCGCAGATAGGCAGAAAACAACATTTCGTAACGCTCTTCTCGGTAGTATATATGTCTCAGTGAAATGAGCGCTAATAAATAGGATTAAGTCAGTCTTATAGCTCGGCCATAACCGTACGCGCACATGCAAACTGAAAATGAATAGCTTGCGAGTGTGACAAGCGGGAATTTTCGCGACGATTGTCGCCGGATATAGCGCATATCGGCATGAATAAGTTATACGCTTGTAGACGCGCCGCGACGTACTATGCATCGTTTTTGCTCGTTCCTCCGGCGGTCTTAGCTATTACCTCCGAATCGCGAACGACCGCTACGAGGCACAGCTGAATCGCGAGTCTCGAAACGAATTTGGCAGCGACCCGGAGATATCCGGGCGGTCGTTCAGATCTTGCGAGGGAGGACAGGATCTCGTTGGACGCGTTCCAGCGCTTTGGGCCAGTGCGACCGGCTTTTCCGATATGTGCAAAATTGGAATCACGCTGGTGTGTATCCACCGGCTGATTAAGACATTCACGAAGAAAAAAATCTCGCGCGGAATCTATCGACGTTGCGAGCGTGACGCGCCGTCTATGATCTCGTTAACGATAGAGGAAAGTGGCGGTATAGTTCGGTGCGCGCGCTGTCGGAGATAAATTAGTAGATGGTGCAGATACACGCTCGCGTATACATGGTAGATTGGTTCTGGAAGTACAAAGTGAGCGCGTGTAGCACCTACTAAATTAAGGCGCGTTGTTAATTCGCCTCGCGATGCGCCCAATCCTCCTGCTCCTCCTCCCTCCCTCTCCGTCTTATCTAAAACTTCCGTGCAATAAAATTTAGAATGGCAAATGCAACTCCCTTTACATTGCTCGCGCAGCGTAATCCAATAAGTACAAACAAGAATTTCGCCAAGACAATATCTCTAAAGTTATACACCACCGGAGGAGGAGAGAGAAAGAAAGAGAAAGAGAGAATCGCGCGCAACGTAATTTCTCTGCTGTTAAATATCTTAAAATCCGTACGAACAACCACTAAGAAGACTCGATAATTAATTATCGCAGCTTACGCGGTAATACTCGGTTGGGAATATTTTATCTGTCTTATGTAGCGTGGCCATTTCGATAAGGAATACCCATGACCAGTCCGGAAAACAGAGGAGATAGAACATTTCACGGAAGATAGGAAGATGGGATATTTCCGTCGAAGAGAGGAGACTGTTGGAAGTTTTGCAGTCCATCGCTCGATACGCGTTATCGTAGAGTAAATTGACAAACTTCCTTTTGTTTACGGTCGCATTAATTTGATTAAATAGTGATAATGCATCAGTTGTAGTAATATCATTAAATTGTTTACATAAGTCGAATTTTAACGTCCTGAATGAGAACATATTGCTTCTTTTGAGCATCGTATTGTGTGTATATGGTATCCATCTCATCCATATAACACGTCATATTACATATAATATATTATATAATATATATCCGTCGCCTGACGTATATTAACGTAACATATAATATACTAAATAATACAATATATTATGGTAACGTGACTTTTCTAAGTCCTCTCGAAATTGAAACAAACACGTCTGTCTATGTGTGTTATCTGTACATGTATGTTAACTCTTTAAGAAGCGATCATTGGAAACGAGATAGCAGAATTGGCAAAAGAAAACTGAAGAAGTAAGTGATGATAGAATTAAAATACCGATTAAAGACTGGACACTTGTGTTTCGGAAAGAATATATATTAAAACTAGAAATAGAAGGAAAAACGGTATAAACAGAGACTAGGGCTGGTATTCAGTAACATTATAAAGAGCAATGAGGTCCCAATAAGTAAGGAAAAAGGGAAAAAAGGTCAAAAATAAAAATTGATTGATGACGTTAAATATTTTTTTATAAAAAAGCGATCATCTGACAACAAAATCGTCTCTGAACCGTTACCGAGTTAATAATTCTGTACTATAAATAAACCAATTCGCGAGAACGATTATTTCAACTCCGATTACGTATATATACTTCTCGATTTCTACAATATACATTATCTGTTATTTCTATTTTAAATCCGATATAACAGTATACAATATAGTATAAAATACCTAAAATTATACATCGCAATGCTCCTCGTTCAAAATTCTCCTTGTTTAGGTTTAATCTACATGAACTCTGGATTCAATATAATCCTAAAAAGAGACAGAACACACTCGGGAAGTATATTTAGAAGTTCCAATTAAGTGCGAGCCAACGAAGGTTAAGTAGCCGTGAAGGAACCTGGTTTGCTCCCATCTTCGGGCAAGAGAGTACCTTTCGTTCGTCGCACCTTCGGTACTGACGCTCAAGCGATGTCCCAGCGTTGTCGGTGCGGAGCGTCGCC
This sequence comes from Ooceraea biroi, assembly GCF_003672135.1. NCBI lineage: Eukaryota > Metazoa > Arthropoda > Insecta > Hymenoptera > Formicidae > Ooceraea > Ooceraea biroi. The sequence goes on from NC_039506.1 coordinate 22,222,171, forward strand.
TACTGTAATCCTTAATTGGTCCGCGTGATTCATTCGGTCCATTCATCGTAACTAAACTGTTCTTCGAAGGAGGACCGTCCTCGCCTCCAGCGACAGAACGAAACGCGTCGGATTCATCTCTCCTCTCTTCCTCGCTCTTTCGCTTCCTGTTGCCCACACTGGCTGTCCCGTCTCTCTCTGTCCTTTTCTCCCGTTCAATCTTAGTTACACGAGATACCGCAACTACGTCCTTACGGTAGCCTGTCTTGCTGGCTGCCGTTATAACGTGAAATCAGATAAACAAACGCGGTCTTAACTCCGTCTGACATAATCAGCCGTTCGGATGGGAGGAGAAGCGACGAGAGAAAGAGAGCAAGTTGATGGGAGCAAACGATGAGGCAGGGAAAGAAGGAGACTTGAAGGTACGAGTTTGTTTGCGAATCTGATAAAATTGCAGTGTCTGCTCATGTGTCAAATGTTTATATAAATGTTTATAAATGTGAATATTCCTACAATATTACTATGCCAATTGGGTCGTTTCTAACTTTTGACAGAAATTAAAACAGGAAAAATTTCTTTAAGTTTCCATCCTTCTCGATAATTTTCATGCGTCATTAAAAATTATTATCTCCGACAGATCGATATCTGTGCTTGGCAGATAATCACATGTGTTACAAACGCGCGAGCAGAGATGTCGAGATGCGATTGGCCTCGTTGTCGCTCGTGCGAATTCACGAGAGAAGCTCAGTAGGGGTCATCTAAGGATGATGGTGCCGACACGAGAGGGATGATGATCGTCCGGATCAGAAAAAGTACGAGGAAAAGGGTGCGCCCTATGGGTCCCGGCTGGGTGGATATTATTACGAGACTCTACGTTGTTCCCCCCTGTTCCGTCATGTACGTGCGGCGGTGACATTCGCGCAACGATGACGACGAGGACGACAACGATGAGAAAGACGACGAAGATTACCCACTTTTCTACGGCCGCACGTCCCCTCGAACCTCGTTATTTCAAGAACGCGAGTTACTCTGGGGCCGAATGGAGAGATCGCTGTCTCGACACCGATTACTAGGGCAGCATGGAACGTTTTTCTTATTTTAGTAAAAGAGCCGGCTATAAGAAAAGGTTGAGCATGCAAAAAATAATGAAAAGAATATAGCTGGAAGTAACTCGATGTTATAATTACAAAATGTAACGTTGAATGACAATTAGTCGACAAAAATGCATTAATTTATGAATTAGTGCGGAGCAAGCTGTAAACTTGTTGGATTCAATGTGCGTTGATATTATTGAATTTCTGGTACTAATTTCTGGTAATTATTCTAATTACTATTATCGCACTTTAATTTTACAAAGGCGTACTATTATGGGAAGTAATTTATTTTATTAACACTCGTGTTAGTTCGCTGAAATTTTATAATACAGACAATCGTACGCGGTAAAATCATTTGAGTATATTTGAGAGGTATTTAATGTAATATTTAATATTAATATTAATTTAACATTTATGTGATATAGCCAGTTTTACTGAGTTGATTTGAACACAAAAGATAGTTGTAGTAGTTGTGATGAATACATGTGATCTCGAAATTTATATATATTCCGAAATAATCGAACTCGAGTTATCGAGTTCCGTTTTCAATGTGACCGTTGTCGTTGAACTCGTACTGTGTGAATTCGAACCATCAAACCATGTCCAAATTTAATTTGACCATTTACAAGGCTACGATCATATCGCTCGATTCAATGCAGAAGCTTATTGTTTCTCGATGGAATCTTGCGGGAATCAAATTTAGCTTTGGTCGTTGCATCAAAATACAGTTTCGATCCCATTTGAAAGTACAGAGAGAAAATTCCTCCTTTCACTCTCGTCTATTTCACGTGCTGTATCCTCCCTCGACCATCGTGACCACCTCATCGTCGTTTCCGACCCCTCCGGTTGCCTTGCGAGAAGCAGAATCAACGTGTAAGCTCGAATGTGTAAGTCATCGCGAAAGTCGAGAGGCGGAAGAGAACGGCGGATGGTTACCGGGCGCGCATCAAACCGGAAATATTCGACGACGAAGATCCAAGATTCGCGAAGGGGTTCGCGGAAGGGTGAATAATAACGTTTGAAATTCGAGACGCGGAATAAAACGATGTCGCGGACGAGAGGCGCGTTGTCAAAAAAGTAAAAAAGAAAAAGGTAGAAGAAAGGAAAGAAAAAAAGAAAAAGGATGTGGGCGTTTCTGGCGGATGCTGTCTGTGGCGGCGAGGGAGGACGGGCGGTTCGAAGAAAGCAAGGATCCCGCAGAAAGAGAGGGACGTATCCTCGCGTGTGTAGTCGACGGCAAAGCGAAAGGATGCAAGTGGGAATGCCAGGAAGGAAGGAAGGAAAGTAGGCTGGGAGCCAGGCTTCTAGGCTTCGTTCAATAAAATGGAATATCTAATAAGGGACAAATGCAGTCAAGGAAAGAATGGAAGGCACGGGCAAAGAAGGCGGATAGTTCGTTCGGGGGAGGGAAAACGGGGGGCGATTGAGCGGCGAGAAGAGACGTGAGTTCGAGGCCTTCGTTTCGCTTCCTCATGCTCCTCTCCTTGAGATACCCTAGAAGGATCGGAAAGCGAGGCAGATCCGCGAAGGAGTCAGAGATGGCCCGATGTATAAAACGACGACCTTTGAATGAGAAGAAAGGAGGGAGGCAGAATATGCAAAGTCAGAGAGCGTATGGAAATCAAGGCGCGATATCGGGAGTAGAGCTGCGCGGGGTGCGCGGAGAGGAGCGACGATTTCTGTCGGAGAATCTATTTGTGCAAGGTGTAACTTTCTTACACGGATCTCTTTTCATCCCGCGCTCCGATCAATCATCGTGTTCTGCGTGCACTACGAGCGTCATCCTTTCAATCGTGCGGATGAAACGATTGCAAACGTATTTCCCATCGATAGCTGGTCCTTGGCCCTTCCCGTGAAAACCCTTCACGTATCCGCTCACCACCACTGCTCGTTTGCAACCGTATTCCAATCATTGCGTTGTATCTATATTGGAGAATTACGGTTGTGTATGCTACGTAGCAACTAAACCATAATCTCGCTTTGATCAACGTAGCAAGGTGAGACCAGAGGTCTCTCGAAGGCGATGGGGGTTTCATTTCAATTTACATATGCATCAGCGAGTGTCATTATCCTATCATTCTTAAGAATCGAGCTCAGGACTGAGCGAAGTGATTTACGAATATGTAAATATGGAACTTATCACAAGACCGTCTCATAACCGACGTTTCCGTCTCCCACATCCGTCATTCTTCCTGATTTAAAATTACAATCGACGGTTCCCTCACGAATGCGCGTCACTTTAGGAATTGTCAATATTAAACCACAGGAGACCATGAATTATTTTGTCGGGCAATTGCGAAATTATTTTCTAAATAATCTAGGAGCAACAAGTTCCATCATTTAATTAGTAAAAGGTGCGTGCATTTTCACTCCAATTTCAAACATAGCATTACCGCAGTAATCTATTAAAATTCACACACGAATTTTATAAGTTCCGCAGAAATTAACGCGGCAATTTGGACCGTTTTTCATTTTTTTTTCGTTTTGATTCGCGGGTCAGATTCGTTCATCTGGACGTTGCGCAAAAATAGATTGCGCCTAAGAGAAGTAAGTTGCCCAAGATCGAAGTATAAGCGGAATCGCGCGGAAAGCACAGGATCAAGCGCAAACGATACAAAAGGCCTTTGCGCCGGAAGCGGTCGATGGGCGCCTGGGTGAACTCGTGAGGAAGGTGTCGAAGATTCAAGTTGTCTCGGATGATCCCGAACGAAACGTAGGAGGAAATTTCGAATAGGGCGCGACATCCCTCGCACACAATCAGTTGTAAGGCTGGCGTTATCGCGGGAAGAAGACGGGATGCCCGGGGTGGAGGTCGGGGAGCGGCGCGGAATAAAACCTCTTCAGAGACGCGTGTATAAGATGGATAGCTCCGGTTCTCTATGGAGGGTGCATCGGTGTGAGAGGGCGCCCGACGGGGCCTCTCCTTCCTCGTCGTGTTTCGTACGTGTTCGCCTTGCCGGATTCGAAGGATGCTAGGACGTTATCGATGACGTGGAGCGAGATTCGTAGGACGCTCTCGGAAACAGCGCGATTTCTTGAAAATTACTGGCCCGAGAAGAGGAGGGAGGGAGGGAGGCTTGTATCCCTCTTAAAATTTTTTATATTAGATTTACGACACCCATTTAACATTACATCGGTTATATTGCTATCTGGTTGAGATTGCTGTTCCTGTTTGAGATACGCTGGCAAATAGTGTGTTCTTATTTATGATGTTCCTTGATTTCACACGGATTATCTTGATTAATTCTGATTAGTGCGTAACGCCATCGTAACGAAAAGTTTCACGGAGTATACCCAACACTGTCGTGAAATGCAGCAACATCGCACGTGGTTCGCTTTTGTATCTTAACGAGCCGCCTGATGTATCTCTCTTCCCTTCCACGATGTTATCCCTACGAAGAAGGATCGCGTTCGTGGTTATCGCGTGATTAGATCGTCAGGATCGGGTTCTCAATCGAGAGGAATTTATTTCTCGTGGATCTCACCCGCTGATACACGTTTGGAAAGCAGAAAGGGCGCGATCGCTTTGACACGGGTTTCACGTGGAGGGATTTATGCTAATGTTTCGCAGATATTAACTGCGTATGAAAGTACGCGAGTAATGTGGAAGTAACGCAAGATAAATCAATGAATTCTGTGTAAAATTAAAATTAAAATTACACTCTCCGATGCTGTTCCGAAATATTACTTTTAGCGTTTAAATAACGTGTGATTTTAATTCTTCAATTCTGGATACGTCCACGAGATGTTGCCTTCACCGTTTCTACTATACCGAGTCACGACCTCGAGTAGGATGTCTACGGAGTTACGGTTGACAGGTCGGGATAAGGAGAAAAGAAACAGCCCTCGGTTATTTTATTTGCCGGTCATGACCTCTTCCATGTAGTATCGCGGTCAGTAAATGCTCTGTCGCGTATAGAACCGGGTGACATCCCAAATCCGAGAAATTAGAGTTCCACGGCAGAACGGCCGTAGTTATCGAGTTTTCCTCTGCGAAGAAGGAAAGACGAGCGTCATTAGTTACACGCGATGGGCTCTTTATCGCGGACGATATAATACGAAGCACCGAGAGTTTTCCATTGGTTTATTAATTAATTTCATTACGAACGTGACGCGCCATTTTGTCGGATTCAGTTGTTTATGAATAATTTTGATATTAAGGCAAATTTGTGGGTCCTGACCATAGATATATTAAATATAGATAGAGCTTTGTCTATTTTATCGCGCGCAAAGATAAGTGGGGCAAGAGGGGTAGATTTTCCTCCTTCGCGCATGCGCAATTGCGCGTTTCTGCCACCGCGGGCGATTTGTCATTGTTTATTACATCGACGAGACAATATAAGGGAGGAAAATTTGATAATCTAGATGATTTTAAATACTTTATCTTGGTGCGTGAACTTAGGGCAGAGATGGCGATAAAGCTTTATCTATATTTAATATATCTATGGTCCTGACAAAGCAAATAATGTCGACGTAGAAAATCCTCCCCGACCGAATGATGGTCCTTCCCTTCCTAATCTTTGAATAGATCTTCCCTTTCATAAAGTCACGTGGCTAAACAAAAGACGTAACGCCCATTAATTCTCCTGGCGGGGTTCACCGCGAATAATGTGGTAAAACTTTCACTTTGCACAAGCAAGACTCATTGTATGACATTCCATGGATTAGCGAACGCGTGTTTGCTTGGAATTCTCGATGAATTCGATAATCGTGCTTTCGCGCAGCTAATATTTCGTTTATTATATTCGTGATGAAATGATCGTTGTGTCATCGTGATGAACATTGTGCTGTGATGCGCGCTTTACAGCATCCCAAAATGCATTGCCGTGAGTTATAAATAATAGAAAGCTAAATTTGCTTCATGCATCGTTCGATGTCATCGAAATGTAATATTTCATAATTCTGTTTTAATACACAAATAAACAGGAAGGATATTATCTCTCCCAATCGATCTTTTAAAATTTTTATTAGAATTTCTAACTATTAATATTATTATTTTTATGATTATCATCTATCACATTATGTGATTTTTCTTATCGAATTTTTCGAGGACATGATTTCGCATGTCGTTACTTTCTAATCCTCTACTCGCTTTCTACATTATATCCTGAAAAGGGATGGTTCAGCAACGCATAGTACTAAAATAAGAAAGATGGCAACGAGGGAAGGGCGTGGAGGAGCAAGATAGAACTCACGACGAACGGCTGCGAAAGAAAACCGTTGCGGTGCTGAACGCACGACGACGACGACAGCGATGACGATGACGAGGACGAGGACGAGAACGAGGGACGGATAGGAGAGGAGGCAGTCGCGGATTTCGCCAGGGCTCTCAACAAGTTTTCTGCAATCGGTTCGTTTGATGCGGATTCGCCGTCCGCGTCTCCACCCACCTGCGTCCAAATCGAAGGCTTTTGCGAAAGTTGTGACATTCCGCCGCGGAGATGCGGAAAAGACAGAGAAAATGTAAAGAACGACGAACAGGCAGATAGCGGCGGAAAGGGGTGGAACTCGGAGGATACGAAAGGAGGGAAGAAGACGCCGAGGGGACGGAGTTGGTGCTGCGAACGTCTCTCTGCGTAAGTCGAGGGTACGACGGAGAGATTGCTGCGTGGAAACTTCAGCAAGAGAACTCGAATGTTTACCACGACTCGCTCCGAATCAAGGACCGTGCGTTTCTTTTCCCGACGTTGACGAACCGGGCCTGTTTGTTAACTTGTTCAGGAATTAGCTTCCTAAATTTGTGCAGGGAACACTAATTGAAAACTCGCCGAGGCACCGGCTTCTGCCTGTTGACGATCGTTTTACGTCATGAATGGGTCTTCTCGTATTGTACGGGGGAAACTTGAAGTCGCGAAGTATTCCTGTTTTCGTGATCGACGTCGGTTGTTGTAAGTCACGCAAAAGAATGCAGTATAGAAACTTTAGAAAGTGCACTTAGAAACTCAGTGAAATATTTATCGCAGTCATCATCATTCGAAACTACCCTTCGCTGGCATTTTTAAACGTTCCTTCACGTTGGTGATGCTGCCTGCGCAAGGTGGTACGTTATAACGAGAGAGCCCGCGGATTCCGTTCCAACTACGCTATAGTCAGTCCCGGCGCTTCATTTCAAGAGCGATCGCCAATATTTGCTTGTCTCCGAGACGAAAGCCGTGAAGAGCGGCTCTAGCGACCGGAAGATAGTTGGCATGCGTGCGCGACGAGCGGAAGAGAGTGGAAAGAGCTCGAGGTTACTTCGTCGGAATACCAAATACCCATTTTGCCTTGCCTGACTACCCTCGAATCGGACCGCTGCTTGCGCCGGGGACTTCCGAAACTTCCCAGGAAAGTGAGATTCTCTCTCGAACCAGCATCATTCTTGATTTCATTCCCCTCCTCCACGTAACTGACCATACGAGAAATAATGACGGCAACTTTTGTCGGATAAAAGTTACTTATCATTCTGAATTATTTATCATTCGGAATCGCGCTCGTCAGAATGAATGAAAGAACATCGAGTATTATTTCTTCGTTAACAGGAAGTCGCTGCGCGAAAGTGACTGAAACTGAATAATTATCAGCGCTGACCGTCGAAGTACTGATCGATGGCTCATAAACGCGAGTCGATGTGTACGTTCACGTACACGCGTGACAATGTATGGGTGACCACTGCAGCATATCGTACAGGAGGTGGATGAAGAAAGACGAGGATGCATCTTGCGTGAGTTAGGGTTGACCGAGCTGAATAATGCATTGAGTTGCCACCACTCTGGCTTCTATATTCTCGGCAGCGTCGCGCGCGTTACTTGGTGTACAATGCGTTACACATGCAGTCTTGTCTTTGCTGTTTAGTAATTTGATATATACGCTCGTTACCACATGTGATCCTATATTTGCCGTCGAATGTGCGGGATGATTTTAGTATATATCATCATTAGACCGATGACAACGTGATTCTTGTAATTTATGTATTCATCATTTTCTATCTATTTGTATACTCATTCGTAAAAATTTATACATTTTATATTGGATAGTAATGTTGGTTCGTTACAGAATTAAGTGTTTGCAAAAATTCGTATGTGATAAAAGCTAGTTTTATTTATTAATAACAATGAGATGGCATGTAATATTTTAATCAAAGTATTGGCTGTTGCTATTTTTCTTTTGTCATCTTTCGGGCAAGTTTGATCCCGTGTCGATTATTAGGATAATAAACTTACCATATGAAGATTATTCGTAGGTATCATCATTAATGGTACTCACCTGCAATGAGAAAAAGACAATTTTTATTATTAATATTATCATGTCGCTTGAATAGCAATATAAAATATAAATATAGCACTAATAAGAAATTCAATATAAAAAAATGAAACATAAATCTGAAATGTCATGCGGACACACTCTTATACATGTATTCTTTCTTTATAAAAGATAATTAATACAAAGCGTGCATCTAAATATCGTTGCTTAACGGTCTTTGAATTTCTTTAAATAACAAAAGTCAGGGCGTTCCGAAAACACGACGAAGCACTAGTTCAACAGGTCCGAAAAGAGAGCCAGGTTACATGTAAACGTTTGCGCGTAAAACTTGTTCTTGTTTAAAGTCGTCCGCCTTCCCATTCCTGGGACCTTTGTTATAAGATACACGACGGTAGACACTCTCGTTTTCGTTCGCGACAGGCAACGTCTGAAAGGCAATTTTGTCATTCGTAGCGATACGTTGTTACTGCACGTTACGCTTTTACGTCCCCCTTGATCTCGAGAGGAGCGAAGCGACTGAAGGGTATTGAAAAGCTACGAGGAAAGCTAAGAGAAGCTAATATATTTCAGACTTCTCTTAGTGGAGAATGCACGCATAAGATTATTTCATCAGGCGCTATCGCGTATTACCATCATAAAGCAGTTTTTACTACCACGTATCGTGAAGAACTGCGATCCCGCCAGTAAACACGGCGGTCGTTCGAAAAAAGTTACGCGGGTGCCCGTAGTAGGTGCCGGGTTGGGATAATCATATTTTTTTATATCACCGCATCGAGAAAATGGCGGACTTCGAAGCAATACAACCGCTATTTTATCACCAGAGTTCTGTCTTGTCGCGCAATTGGCATGCAAATAAATTCCGGAACAAAAGATGCATATGTCATTTTCAAAAAAAAAAAATAAATTCTGTTTTACACCTCACAAGTTGCGTTTTACACGCTCAGAAGCAGGTCAGCCGTAACTCCCGGCAGGCGATCTAGACACGAAGCATATCCGGCAAATTATGTATCTAGCTTCAGTCCTCCGGTCCGAATTTTGCTAATGGATCAAAGGGACTGAGCAGGAATCTTTTACAATGTTATCAGTCGCGAACGTTACGGACTCGTATCGAGACCCGGGACAAAAGCGACGGATGTAACCGCGTCGTTTTATCAGTGGCCAACAAATTTTGTCGGACGGCTCGCACGGTGGCCAGGGATATCTAACTGGTTCACGGTTTCGCGTAGTGTGCGCGGTATCCTCCTAACTGTGCCCGTTACTTTGTACTTAAGATTCTCGTTAGAAGCACACATCCAGTCCAGATTAGAACCGCTTGCGGTTCAATTACGAGCAGCGCTCCGGTTTATCTCGGACTCAGCCGGGTTTCGCCTCTCGCGGAAAGTTTCCCGAATATCGCGACGAGATGCGTTCTCCTCCAGAAAGTCGCGAGAGCGAGTTGTAACGTTTTCTTTCGTCCGCGCGTAATCCTCCGGCATTTGCCGCATTAAACGAATTACATCTTCTCCCCTTTTCGGCGTTCCTTTCTCCCTTTTGTTAAAGCAGAAATTCGATACGCATTCGACGGGCGACGTAGGCGACGGCCAGACGGTGGAAGTTGAAATTTCGTTATTATGATTGGTTCATCCGATCTCCTTTCAGGAGAAATATAATTCTGCGATACTGGAGAAGCTGGCGGAGGCTCAGCGGCGGCGGCGGCTCGGATTAAAGACGGGAACGTATTCGGTTTAAGCTTCTCAGGTTCGACTATTAGCCAACAAGAGGGATAATAAGCTACATTCTCGCGTACTGTCGCGTAACGAGCAGGAACTGATAAACGCTGTATTTTTGCGTGTCGCAGACGCAGATTCGCGATAACATGTACAGTCGCGCGAATTAAATATGCTATAAATGTTTACGTACCCCTACGCAAATGCACAATAACGAACGTTTAATGTGCCGTTAATTTATTGCCTGATTTCAAAGAACGCGAACGTTTAACGCGCTCGGCGCGCCCGCGTCAGTTTCGATTTTTCAACGCTGTCGTGTTGAATGAGTAATATTTCGACGAATTGTTTGATTCTTTGACGTGTGTTATAGCGTGCGTTACAAGAAGCGCAAATTTTATCGAAACTGCGAGTTTTGGCAGTTGCGAGGGACGTCGAGCGGAGAAATGGCCGGGCGACTGGCAACCGGGAAATGCAGAGAACGGGGGTGGAAATTTTAGCTTTTATGGAGACGATGTCAATGTCCTTGCGTCCCTGTGCCGGGGGCCAGCCTCGCTTTGCGAGTCAAACCAGGCGAGTAATTATTATTAGCGTGGGTGCTAACGAGGCGCCCGTGTTTTGGCGACCGCCAGAGCAACCACCCTCTCTTCATCCGCGACACAAACCGAGCGGGGTACGAGCGGAGAGTAGTAGGGTAGGGCGGTACGGCGACGGGAAAATAAATTTCACCGACTGTAAATAATCGCCGTAAATTGGGCTACCGCGGACAATAGACGCCCGGGGGTGGAAAGCTCCTTTTCCGGGTTGGCTTTGCGCTTTGCGAAAGGCGCTATCGCTTCAACCGCGACGCGACCGGTATAGTCGATAGGAGGGTGAAGAAAGAGGCTCATGGTTATCACAAGGAGATCCTGCTATTAATTGTCGTAAGCAGCAATAATTGCCGCGACGGTATCTCGTTTATGTTATACGGGGTTACGCAACGCGCGGCCGGGAAAGCGTATTTCGTGTTAATTATCGGTAACGGTGGCAATTACTCACGGAAAATTCCTCGTAAGGATCCCCCTGCCGGTCGTTTCCGCGTGTCGTTTTACCCGGCTCGCGCTCCGATTTCCCGTCGCCCGGGCGATATAAACTTCCTCATTCTCTGCCAATTTGATGATACCGCTTCTTGTATTTGTGTGTGTAAATCGTCTGCGGAATTTTTATACGATCTGCAAAGCGTCCTTTTCCGCCAGGACAAATTGTTTCGCGCGACGAGAAGCGCCGCGTCGTACGCGACTGAACGCTCACATAAACCAGTAATTTCCGTTGTTTTCTTATACTGCGTCTTTACGTGTGCGATGTAATAAATAGTGATTTATTTCCAACTCCTCCTGTCGATGTGCAGATTGAGAGGAGCGTGTCATTTTTGCGATGCAATTATATAAATAACAATTCGTAACGCGGAACGAGGACAATTAAGCGCATCGCTTCCCGATAATTGTAAATCGATACGAACCTTTCGTATCGCGTTCGCGCAGCTTCAATTTGACGATTCTTTTATGCATGACGCTCGTTACCTTAAAACGAAGTACCGTAACACACAAGCACTACACCGTCATGTCCAGCGATACACACATACACATACGCGCGCGCGTAGACAATTCTGCATCTCCAAATATTTAGCAGCAATTCCGCGAAACAATAATCGCGCTGTAAATTTATTCCGCGCGCACACAATCGAACGTTTACACACCCGACGTTTTTAAAACGAACGCGGTTTTTTTTCGGCTTCCGCGACGTCGAAATCATCATTGTGCGACCGCCGTTTGGTCGACTGCGTCTACTTTAATTGCGCGAGCGATACACAGGAATGCGCATGGGCTTGATACGTGATTTCGCACGGATATATGAATCCTCTCCGCTTTGGCCGCGCGTGTGCATGTGTACATAAACTCCGGCCAGGTCGGGCTCAGCCGTGTATATTTTAGCGTCTGTGAATAATCAGCAATCAGCAGTAGCTGCGGCAATGGCGGTGGTAACAAATTGCACGTGTACACACACAAACTAGACATGCAAATTCGAGAAGCGAGTCTCGACCTTACCCGAATCCTAGCCTATCCGGCCATCCCTTTTGATCTAACGAGTCGTGAAATCGCTACGGGGAATCGAGCCATCGCTTCTCGGACGCAGATCGGGTTATCTATCATGTAGTTTGAAATTTCGCTCGCTCTTTCCTGAATTAGGCTCCCGCTCTCGAAATTGCAATTTATTTGATAAAAGTGTGCGCTATCGGTGTGATCGATCATCACGACGTTCCGCACGCGCGCATTTGTCCCTTTTTTGCGTTTTTGAATATTTTCCTCGACGTAGAATGATTACGAAAGTTACAAATTTGATAAACGACATATTTTAAATATAATGATGTTAATAAGTTTTTAATAGGCGCCGTTATTCACAGTAATGTATTCCGTAATAATCTGTTGGCTGATCAGTTGCATGACCGAGCGAGAATCGTCGCTCGCAGAAGCGCTCCTTTGACTTGCACGCGATACGTTTAATTCCGCGTTAAAAGCTCGCTCTTGTGCCAGCGTTTCAGTCAGTCCGTGAGTAGTAGACGTATCGGTGTTCGTGTGTTCCAATTATCTGTCCGTTATGCTGCTTCCACGGTAAAAACGCGAGCCGATATTTAGATGTCGTGTGGGCAAATACGCAGCGTGATGCTAATTCGCAAATTCGCTTCGATAAATCCTCATGGCGTATTTTCGGTAGAATCTGGCAAAGGGAGCGATAGAGACACTCGTACACAAACACACACACACACACACACACACACACCACACACACACACACGTACAAAGCGAAAACCGGCGACGTGGCACAGGGGTATAACGAGGAACGTAAACGTTTGGTTCAGCAAGCCATTCTCGAACGGCAGCTCGAATGACGGTATCTAGATTGCCGTCGGAATACTTTGCCAAGTCTCGCATGAAGTTTATCAGCTTCATCGAGATGCAAGGGCATCCTGACTAGCCGAGGTTTACCGATATCCACGGGATTAGATAACTATCCGTGAACCTTGACCGAACTGCCCGAGAAGCTTATTAATTATAACCGGCTGCCCACATGTTGAGAATAAAACCGATAATCGTGCATTTTACGTAACAATTTTTTTCTTGCTCGTGTAACTCTCATCTGTATTTGTGCTAATCGATCATTCAATGTATATATAGTTGATAAAACATTTATGAATTACAGGGTACGCGAAGCTATCGAAGTCATCAATAAGAAATGTTAGGCGCGCTATCGCGATCGAAGAAAAATCAATTAAAAAGGTCAGGCGGTGTTCGTTGCACGTTGTTGCAACGTCGATTCTTGTATCGGAAGCAATCGAAACCGTTTGATATTAAAAACACTGCACGTACCGCAGAGGGAAATTGAAACGGGTACGTTCACGGTGAACAAACACGAGCACAGAAAAATCGGATCTCCGGATATTTCATCGATTGCTGCTATCGGATTGACCGCATAAACGTGTCTATCAGCGCTACGCAGGCATCTCAGCGGATTGACCGAGGGTCGTTTCTCATGGTCGGAGGTTCACGTAGACCCCAGGTAGATAATTGACAGGCCCCATGCTCCGGGCCCGTCGCCAGGAATAATTGGTGATTCTATCGGCAGACGTCTTGTATACGAATCATAAGGAGAGACGAAACGCGGCCTTCTCGCCCCTGAAGAACGAGTCGTGGCTCTTTTTCGTGTAGGTGCCGATCAACCTCGATATCGATCTGATTGCGAGGGTGCGGTCAGTCGATGAGGAGCTTTGGGAAGCAGGTTAATGCACGTGGACCTGTTTTATATTCATGCTGCTCGTATAAGACGATCCGCTCTGCCGACGAGCCGCATTTGCATCTGTGATCATACAGGTGTGTCAACGATTCACACCGGCTTTAGTCTGCGAGACAATCCTCCGTCTCTCCTCCTCCCTCCCTCTCTCTGTTTGACTGCGTTGCTATAAGTCATGCGCGAACTAATTGAATCTTGCATTTCGATCGTATCGAGATTAAATTCTGCTGCAGGAACTGCATCACGTAGTACGGATTTACTCGTCGACTCGAATTTATTCGTGAAGTTCATGCGAACGCTTCTTCGCTCGAGCATAGAGTACAAGTAGAAGGAAAAACAGAAGTGTGCACTGTGCGCATATTTCCGAGATGTAAAGTAGAGAACTGCAGTTGGTAATTTTCAAGAATGTCATTTGCAAATTGCAAGTAGCATACGTACAATGTACTGAAAAATAATTCAATCTTGTCTCAAAACTTATGGATCGCACTGTGTGTAAGTCCATCTTTGAGATGTAGTTCAGTGTTCCTCGTCACAGCTTGTATGGATTTGATGTCATTGTACATAAAAACCATCGTTTCATCGTTACAAATTTATTTCATCGATATTTTCATTTTCGAAAATAGACATCAATCTGACGAATACGATGGATGACACATTTGTTTTTCTGCCAAAAATTCTCGAATTCGACACCCTAAATTTTTTTCTACGTCAGTGACTTCTAACTGGACGTAAGGCGACATCGTTCATATTACTCCAGAGTAGCTCTTTCTCACGATATAAGCAGAGGTCGGATACTTTTGAGACCTCGTACTGTTCTTAAATATCTCTGCTTCCTCAGGGGCTCATAATTGTTGACATGAGCACGGGAATTAGCGATCCCGAGGTACCCGAGCTATCCAGTTGCCCCGAACAAACGGGTTTCTAGCACGTTTAGGATATTGCATGATTCAGAGTATTAATAAAAACAAATAAACATATAAACAGCTCGATGCAAACATTCTTCACATTTTATAAAGGCACAGGAAGGATAGATGAAGTAGAGGAAGAGATATCACTCTTCTAATATTGAATAATGCTATTAGTTTCGGTAGAAAAAGTAAAGTTTAATTTCTTCTACACATTGTGTAGAATATCTAATCGAAGGAATCAAAATGACGCGCTTGCGATCGTTATTAATTGGCTGGAATCTTGATTCTTGGACACAAAGAATCTTGTCTTGGACGATGTTATATATTCTCCTGCAGAGGAAACAGGAAGACGCGCTTGCGCTCGCGCGCGCAGAACGCACTCGATACCGGTCTCGACATCCGTTCCTCTTGCACAATAAAAATCGGTATTCGATTTTTCCCGCGGGCTTTCCTCGTCGTAAGAGGTCGTGGATTTCGAGGAAGGATTATTCCGGCAGTTGTACGTACCTCCGCGAAAGAATACCTCTTCGAAATTGCTTGTGGATACACTTCGTACGGGATTCTTCCCGGTTTTCACAGCGGCGGTCCGTCGTTAGATAGTCGAGCGTAGCGGCTATCCGCACGCAGAGCATTCCTACCGGCGGTTTTATGGCTTCGCGGAAATAACGATTCCGGCCGTAACGCCAACTTTTGATGTACCTGCTGCTGCTCGCCATGGCAGTTGCAGCTGCAGGAGACTGCGGCGGTGATTGTTATGTACGTCCCGGCTGATATCGCCGCGCGGTTTGGCCGTGGCAGTTGCCCGCGAAAAAATCGATAATAATCGCAACCACGATAATGATTATTCTTCTTCGTGAAGATTTATTCCTTTTGCGGAGTCGCTGAATCGTTGAGAGATACATTCGCTGCTTGAGATGCTGTATTGGTGCGTCTTGGTTCTCAAGAATTTTCTGTAATTTTCCCGTGCGGAATTCTTAAGTGGTTGAATATAGCGAATAGCGTGCATTCAAGAAATGTGTAAATAATGTAACGTATAATTTATCCTGTAATCATTCCATTTCTTCGCGCGTGTATTTTTGTGAAATATGTGGAATAGCTTCATCTTATTATACACGTGAAATAATTCGTGTTCCAACAACCGCGACGCTTTCGTGCCGCGGGGATGCGATTGCGTGTCCGTGCACGCCGAGCGCGTGCACTCGATTGTGTATGCTCCATTATTTCATCGCGGTTGCACGTCGCGTTAAAACACACATGTACGCCGCGTATTCGTGATGCAAATCATGCGACGAACGGCACGAAGTCTGTCATGCCGTTGTGCGCCGGCGGTCGCGGTCTGTGCGAGTAACGAATTTCAAATTTGTGCTTTTCGCCGTCGCGTTTCTCGCCCGAAAATTCGCTGTCAGCCCAACTGGGAAACATTGTCATGATTTAAGCGGATGAAGTCGCGTAAATCATCCGGGTGCCGATCTTCTATTCGAACGCTGCGGGATTGCTAGAGTCCTTGAATAAAATAGAAGTAACTTTGGCTTTGCAGTTATGTCAGTTGATTTTTATTCATACATTCCATACATCGATGGAATTTTGGAGAACAAATAGATAAAACATAGTTTCATAAAACATATAAATTCGCAGTTTCCGATATTGATACCACTTTATCTACGTTATGCAATCGCGTTGGTATTAAAGCAGTTCGTGTGGAGGAACAAAAAACTTATGTTTAGGTTTATGATAAAGATAGAAGAATGACAATTCTTTTCACGTTTGCCCGTGCTCCGTAAACGTCTCCTATCGATTTCCGCTCGATTCGGCATCACCTCGTAGCGTAGTTTCTTCAAGCGCGACCGGCAAATTGCCATGCGGTGGGACTCTTGCGCGTTCGCCAGTCCAAGGAGAGCTTTCACTCCCTCGAAAATTCCGTCCGTCGTTCTTTTTGATTACTGATCACACAAGACGAAACTCATCGCGGTGCGATTATCCGAGGGGAAACGGATTATTTCGCTTATTTCGGAGTCGTGGCGTGGCCTTTTCCTCGGAGGTTGCTGGCAACGGCTGAAAAGTGGCGGCGGAAAGGTCGCTTTTTCGCGCGCTCGCGCATCTATCGGACCCTCGCGGCTGCAGTCGCAGCTGTAGACGTTCTCAGGATGCGGAAGACGCGGAGGAATGAGCGCGGACGGGCGGAGGGGACAATGAAATTGAAATGGCGAAAGCGGATCACAGAATAGGTTGGCTTAACGGGGGGTGGTAGCAGGGAGCGAAGCAGGTCGCGCACCACGAGGACGAGGGGGCTAATCCGCGGCGGCTACAGCACTGTCTGCGAGCGTTCGTGCACGCGCTCGCGCGCGCGCTTCTCCTGCTCCGCGAAATTAATTTTAAATCGTAATATCTCTCCGAGTCGAGTAATCAATATCAGTTTCGTGGAAATTCACCGGTTACACGAGCCCACGGCAATTGCGTGTGTGTTCATCGAGGGTGAAAATTTCGCGACGATATTAACGATAACTGTTATTAATAATTGGCTTTTTTATTCGATAAGCGAGCCTCTCTCTCTTTCAGGACCAGTGTCAACGTCCGCTTATAGATCGCGATCGTTCGCTGAAAGAGCGAGTACCCCGATTTCCGTCGAGGTATAGTTTCTCCCTCCCTGCACGCGCGCGCGCCGCGGATGTACGTCGATTAGATTTATTAATGAGATTAACGTAATTGTAAATTTATTTCGATCCGAATTACTCATCAGAGTCGACTACGAGACACGTTTAATTAATTCCGAGGGCGTAGTGGGGGGCTTTTTCAGTAGTGCGATCGATCTCCGACTTCAGACTCGACGAGCGATCGTTACGGGCGAATTTTCGTGTGCACATTGGGAAAACAGGGAAATAGTTTGAACCAATGTCCCACGCAGCGTGGAGGAAGGCGCGCGGACGGAAGGACGCAAACGCAACGGAAAGAAAAATACGCGGAGCGGAGGAATAAAAAAGAAGGAAGGAAAAAAGAGCTCGTCTTCAAACTTCTTCCCGTTCCTTCGACATCGTTTCCCTTTATCTCGTTCGCCGTCCTCGTACTTCTATTTCAGTTCGTACGGAGAACAGCCGGTTCTCGACATTTTCCTACGAAGAGTTCTCGCGAGGACTTCTTACTTATCGATGTGGAAACAGCCGAGAGATGAGAGAGGGCGGAGGAACATAAAGAAAGGAAGGACGGAGAATAGTGAACGAGAAGCAGACGGGAAGCAGGAGGAAAGAGACGAGAGACGGGAGAGCAGGGGGAAGAAGAATGAGGAGTACAGGGAGAAACACGGGGGGCACCAGCTTGCTCGAACGACCAAAACACTTGAGAGCGGTACGAGTAGAGAGTCGGCTGAGTCGGGGGTAGACGTCGCGACTCCGGGGTAGGAGCACGAAAACTGGAAAAAAGCATTTGACTTTGGTGAAACGCGACGCGGGGCAGGTTCTCCACGTTCCCCGTTCCCAGTCCCGCGTTTCCCGCAGTCCCTCTATTTCGCTCAGTCGCCCCGTATCCCTCTCGCCTTTTTAGCCCGTATCCTCTCTTTCCATCCTACGCGTCCGCTCGCTATCGTTCTCTCTTCCTCCCTCCGACTCTCATTAGGAGAAACTTTCATCGGAAGTTCTCTCTGCAGGCGCAGTCTGCAACACCGGCGGCGGCAGGAACGGCGAGGCGGAAGCGAAATGCAGTCTAGTATTTATTTCAGCCCCTAATGAGTTTGCAGGGCGCTTTTCGCGCGCACGCACACACGCTGATCGCCGTCGCGCCGCAACGCGTCGCGGCACGGCGCGTTACGAGCGACGCGTTCGGTTGAATTCGCCAAGTAAAAAACGGAGCTTAAGTTCTCGCCTGCCACGCGGAAGGAATCGCGGAAAATACGTACGTACGTACGTAGGATACGCGCGCGCGCGCGCTGGCTTTTCGGCATTTTCGCCGCGTTTCTCTTTTTCTTCGCGAGCCGCGTTTACGCCGCGCGCACGAGTTAAAGGGGTAAGCGGCTCTCCCCCTTTTAACACAATCCCCTTTTTACCGGGTGTTCCTCTATACACCTCCTCCTTCTTCTCTCGCCGCCGCTGCCGCTGCTATTCCCTCCGTTCCTTTCTCTTTTTCTCGTGGATTTCTCCGCGCTCTTTTTGCGCGGTACTTAAACGCAGAAAGAAACGAGGCCGTTAAAATGTTCCGCCATGCACAATTTATCATGGGCTGCGAATGGTAAACGCGCGCCCAGGCTCGTCTCAAAGTCCAGAGAGAAGAGACGCGGCTTAATAATGTTCCGCGTTGCAAGAGAACGCGCGCTTGCTATGAAGCGAGAGCCGCTGTGCACCGAGAAAGGACCACCACACCACTCTCTCACGCTCGCGTTCGTTAGAAAAGACTCGCGAACGAGAACGCGGCTCCGCGATGAACTCCTTTTCTCCATTCATAGATGTACGTGTAGATGAAGATATTTTTATTATGGGATCGTATGACAGTATAATCAAGATCAAGAATGAGAAACCAGATAACCATGGTCGGCATTGGATATTATTGCATGTTCATTACGAATGTACACGGCATATAAGGGGCACAGCTTGGAATAAAATTTCTGATCGAGTGGGACATGAATCAGGTCTCACGTGGTTACAAATCTGCGCTCTAATCACTAGACCACACGTTTTTTGTTTTGCTATTTTCTACGAAATTTTGTATGAAATCTATATTTTCTATGAAATATATAAAACTCTGTGTGTGTGTGTGTGCGTGCGTGCACGCGCGCGCGCGTGTGTGATATACATAGAACTGCTGCTTGAGAAGCTGCTGAACTACCCTTTATAGACACTGCCGGCATCTGCCAGGTCCCCGCTGCTAGGCTATGCAGAAAGAGGCAGCGGAACTTTCGAAAGCGTCTCTGAATACGTACCCTTAAACTCGGGGGAGGGTTTTGCGGATAATTCGCGAAACAGATGCGCCGGCGTATCTCGCGGCGGCAGCGGGGGAAAACAATAACGGGATGAAATACGCGCGAAATACATTTTTCGTGCATAAATATGCTACCACGTCATGAAAATACGCGAACGATACATGTCAATGGATCTTTTTCTTTTTTTCGCACCGGAAATTGAACGAATTGACAGAATCGCGAGGCTGACAGAAGAGCAGCAAACGAACAGCGTGCAGACAAATTGTATTAATGTAGACATTATAGCGCGTTAAATGAAGCGCATGTGTTACACGCGACACAGATATAGCGGAATCGTCGAATCGACGGCATGTGTCAAATACCGACTGTGTTGCTTCTCACTTATTCACGTTCAATCGACTTTGAAGGCTCGAAGGTCGCGTCGACGTTTAATCAGCTTACGCTTGAATCCCTTTAAGGACTTAAGTCCTGCTTTCGTCGTACGGAGTTATCACGCAAGCTCAACTACTTGACCAAGGCTAGTAAACGTACTAAAGCGGCAGTGAAGTTCTCGCGGATTAATTGATGCCCTGTGCAGACGGTCGCGTCGCTTTTCGTACGAAGTTGAAGCACTCCAACACTTCCCTGGCACCACGGGCAAGCGACCGTATCGCAGTCGACTAAGTCCGTCCAATTGACGTTTAAGTAGTTATGTGCGAATAAAAGCGTG
This sequence comes from Ooceraea biroi, assembly GCF_003672135.1. Lineage (NCBI taxonomy): Eukaryota > Metazoa > Arthropoda > Insecta > Hymenoptera > Formicidae > Ooceraea > Ooceraea biroi. Next base: position 22,242,531 of record NC_039506.1, read on the forward strand.
CGACCGGAATATCCACTTAGTGCATGATATAATAATATAATCCTGAAACGATCACATATTGCGCAATAACATACAAAAGAGGCGTTTATCATCAAGTGGATTTATGGACGCGAGAGGGAGAAGAAGAGAGAGTTTCGATTTTTATACTCGCGGAAGATAATGATATAATTTATTATAATGATATCATGTAACGCGAGGTATTTGTTCGGTAATAGTAAAGGGATTAACGGATAAGCTAGAAAGTGCAAAAGCGGCTCGATTTTCAAAATTATTTGCGGTGCAGGTAGTACGTAATGCGCGCTGTGCATGAACTGGTTACTTTCGATCGCGCGAGAGAGCGAGAGAAAGAGGGAGAGAGAGAGAGGAGAAGCGCGTATTTGTTTTAATTAATAAACAATCGAAACAAAACAAGGTATGCCACGATTATAACGCACATGCAACCACGCTCGCTTGTTTTCATCGTTAGCGATGCGAGCAACAAATCGTATGTACCTTTTGTACACTCGAAAATGGCTGCAGCGTCTACATACGTCCATCAAAATTGCAAATAATGTAGAAATGGAGGTGTATTTTCGAGAGAGCGAGAGAGGAGCGCTTGCAGGTATTGATTTATCTATGACGAGGAATCAATATCGTTCCAGTTGCATTAATTACCAAACGGTCGACATACATACAAACCGACAAACCGGCGAACACTGCTGCTGCGGATTCTAACGGATCGTTTCGTTTGGCTCGTCGTCGCGCTGATGATCGTCTTGCCTCAAAGTTGGTTTATCCCTCCGCAATCCCAGCTCTCCCACGAGCAAATAGCAATAAGACGAGTGCTTTTTGGCGCTCGGCTTTCGCGTTCTGGGACACAAACCTACGTGATTTTCTGTGGCGTGCACGCGGGAAAGGGTTCGAGGCAGGTACGGTCGATCCCTTCGTTGTCGTGTTTACTTTGGAGTGTTCGTTATCGCTCGCTAATTGAGCCCTTGACGCGGCAACATTCACACGATGTGCACGTTTGTGCAGCCGCGTAACATGGTACAACTCGCGCGTTGCAGGTCGCTGTTTCTGTTTCCTCTGTGTGTCTCTCTCTCATCATCATCGTCCGTTTCCTGCAATTCCGTTTTGGCTGCGTTCACTGCCAATGCCACCAGAAAATTGCGACACCGGCGCAGTAAAGACAGCCGGTGCGGCGCCGACATCGCTCATTTACTTTGGCTGTTCGCTTCGCGGATTCGGATTTAATTACTGGATCCGACGCGGCGGATTCGCGCGCGCTTGGAAGAGCGTGACAGACGCGGAAACGGCTGGGACGGATGGTTCGCGTTATAGTTCCCACGGGTGAGACTCGAACGACAAAATTTATTTTGCTCGCAGTGCCCAGCTGTCGCGGCGCGCGCGGATCGAAAACGCCGCCTGGAACGAATAACGAAGGAATTATTCGGCTCACTCGCTTCGGATTCGTTTCGCTTTAGGGAGAAACAGCGGAGCTAATCAGGATAATAGTGGTTAGAATTCTAGTTTGTCATAATGAGGTGTTTTCGAGGAACATTTTTTGGAGGGAAAACTATGGTAGTATCATTTGTGACACCATTGTATGGAATGAAAGACCAATGGACAAATACGTATTAGCTCTGCTACGCAGCTACGTAACTATTTCAGCGATTTGTTGCAGTGTGTTTTGTGGCAACATGTCATATTTCACTTCAGATACGCAGCAGTTCGTGAAAGAGAATACGAATATGTCATGTGTGTCTCGTTGTAGGATGCAAAATACACCCGAAATGCTGTTACAGGTTGTGTTATTCTATACGTATGCGAGTACTTCAATTTTGGGAGAGATCTTTTGCTCGGCACCTGAGAATACTAACAAGTCACGATGTAATGAATAAACGAACCGAGTAACAAAATTTTAATTTACATGCATCGAATACAAAGATTACTACCATTGTTTACTCTGTTACAGGTTCGAAAAATATTCAATTTACAAATGTGTGTCTGATATTGTCATGTCTTTATTAATAACTTCATCGTGTAATAATTTCATCATCAAAAAGTAATAACTTTACAATTTCGATTAGTAAAAAGGGAAACATTATGTCTGATAATTCTGTTTACGAGTGATAAATCGATTTGGATTTCTAATAACTGAAAAGAACGTGAAAAGAATTAGTCATAGTACCTTAATTTGACAGGAAGTCTTCTGAATTTTACAGATGAAGTGAATCATTTTTGCAGTTGTTAAAATAGGCTATAGTCGCTTTGATTCTGGCAGTCTGGATTTCTTAGAACACTCGATTCGCTGAATTTACAATACTCGGTAAGATTTACGTCTATTGTAATAAAAAATGAAATAAAATGAATTACAATAGAGTATCGCAAAACTGCACTGATTCTAAACTTCGAATCCTGAATAATTAGTCTCTATGATCAAACTATATTGAATGTTGAAATTACAAATTTTCGACTGTACTCAAAGTTAATTAGCGAAGGGAATTGAAATTTTACTGCTGATTTAACTGAACTATCAAGCAAACTCTGAACGTGCTCTGTATTCTTAAATTCTCTAAATGAACACGAACGTTTACGTATACGTATTAGTTCTGCTACGCAGCTACGTTATTTCGGCGATTTGTTGCAGTGTGTTTTGTGGCAACATTTCAGATTTTACTTCAGTACCAGTACACAACACTATATTCGTTTTATTATTTATCATATTATTTATATAATATTGTGGGTAAATTATTTTTTTCTTACTTATGTTTACTTGAACACATGCCACTGTCGAGGAACGTAGCACTGCTACGGTAGCAGACGTCGATTTTCCAGATGCGTTTACTCTAGTCTTTCTTTTCACGAGCACGAACCGAAGACGTACCAGTAGGCATTACACCGAGAAACAAAGCCGTGCGAGATAAAACACGGAAGAGTTAGGTAGCGCTACGACTTTTCTCTTCGTGGTGACTACACGTATTCCATGAAGAGAGTCGGGCGTAGTGACCGGAAGTTCGTCGCAACGGGTTCCTCGAGGGGCCATTCCGATGATGGATCGCGGCTCTTGCGAAAGTTCGGCCTCGAGCCGCGCGGAAGAGAGACTCCTAAGAAGAAGTACTCTTTAAGGTATTACACGGCGCCTCCCTCTCAGCTATTCGTCGCGGTTTCGGAAACTCTAAGTCTCCAGCAGAAACGGTTCTTGTAATGCACTGTTTACATAAATGTAAATCTATGTAATATTATAAGCAACATGTTCACTTGTGCAAAATGTCACTCATACATTTAAAATTTTTCTGTATATTAGAACTATATTTTAAAGATCTTTAGAAGTTACTTAAAAAACTTGTTAATAATGAACACTGTGGTGTCCATATATTGGGCTATACATGCACACACCCATATAGACTCATATATACAATACTAATAAAACTGGTAGAAAAAGATAAGTAGAATATAAAAATTATATATATATATTTTTTCCAATATTGCTTCATATTGACATAACAAAAATAACATAAAAATGTGAAAAAAAGAAAAAAAATTAGGATAAATGTGTTGAATAGATATATAGATAAATGTTTATTTCTATTTCAGATAGTTTCCAAAAAGTAGCGTTTACAAAGAGATTTAAACATATTCATACTTTCATAAATTTGTTAATATTAATTTGTAATATTTGTAATTAATTGCATCTTATTGCGTACACAACTCATCTCGATTGAGTTATACGCGAGCGATCGATGATGGATTAATTGGACGGAGGTGAAAACGGCCTCGGTACACCGCGCGCAACGCTATGTCGGAATCTGTGCCTCCTCGTTATCGTCGGGATAGATGTGAGAGCGGAATGGCTGCGTTTCCGCGGACGAGTCGCCGGAGGAGGTGCCGGTCGACGCGATAGGTCGGTATACGCTTCGTATCAGAAAATGATGATGCAGCCACGCCGTGTGATGAAAAATGGCGGGCTCGAGTGAAGTCACCGGAATGAAATGCATGGATTGGTTTAGCCCGGGGCGCCTGCCACGGAACTGGCATAGACAGCGAGTGATGGATTACCGAGCGCGGCCGTTCCGCGAGTTCCCTCGGTGTTCGCGCACCAAGACCCTTCTCGTCTCTCTTTTCCTTATGCCTCGTACGCACCCTCGTTGATGGTTTCCAACGCGCCCTTTCCATCTCTCTCTGCCCTCATGATCGTCAAAATTTCTCTCACTTGCGTTCTATTTAAATACGCACGTATATTTGGGCATTTCGTCGTGGTACTTATCGCATCCACAAATTTCGTGTAACGAAAGTATTAAATTTTATATTATAGTTTTTAACGTTATTTATTGTTTCATATAACTTCTATAACCGAGATAAGTTTTCGTGGCGCTTATTAGGAAGATCAGTTAACCGCACCGATTACTTCGTTAATCAATTTGAAGTACCTCTTCTGTCAGTTTCAATGTTACGGCCAACTGACGAAGTCTGTCGACGTCCGATGACGAAATCCATTTATCGTCTCCTCTCGTTCCTGTCTCTCGCTATGATTATATCACGTTTCTTTATGGACCCTTCGTCCAAAATTCCTCCGCCCTCTTAAGGCGTCTTCGCGTCTCTTATGCACATACACGTGCGTGGGAGGGCGGATCGATTACGTCGACCTTCCTTATTTAGTGCCGTCGTGAAACGATCCACGAGTCGCTCGTAAATTTGGCGAAGTCTGCTTGCAGATGTTCATTTTGACATGCTCGGCTAAACGTGATGTCGCGTCGACGCGTCCTATCCCTCCCCTTCAGACACAATGAAATTCACGTGCCACCGAACAGTATGTAAGAACCGAGTTCTTGTCGACCCTTCCTGCTCCCCGAAGAAATTTCGGGGATTCGTCGTGGCTCCTCCGCCTTGACATTCGCCTTTTCATCACGGCTGCTTACGATGCGCCGATTCGTTTTGATCGTTCTTCCATTAAAACAGTTTCCCAGCCGTACTCGAACGTGCGCGCCCTTCCTCCTTTGAGACCCGCGTTCCTTAAACCCTCAAAGTATCGCTGCACGGTTACCATGCAGAAGCAAGTTTTGACAGTCACTGCGAGTTCTTGTATCAATATCGTTTCTCAGCTAATGCATTAATTTATATGTTCACCGTAGTTTCCATTTTGTAACCAGTGATATTTGTTTATTCAAATATTTTCTTTAATATTGCATTAAGAAATCTTCGCGGTTTTCGCTATTACTCTCTGTGATTTAAATTATATAGAGTGCTCCCGAGTTAAATGGCCAAACTTGAAATATGAATTTAGGACCTCAAAGTAAAAAATTTTTCCCTGGAAGTATTATATGTTTCGTTCAAGTGATATTGACTAACGTTATAAGGATACAAGAACTATTATTAGGAATGAATAATTTTAAACTAATCCAGGTTTTTCCTTTTTATTACTGTAAAGTAAAAAATTACTTTACAGTAATAAAAATTTAATTATTAAATGTTTTGTTCAAACTGATGGCCTCCAGCCTAGAGGCAAGCATTGCATCTATCGATGAGAAAGTGAGTGGCTGACTCACATTAGATGCGTCTGTCGCATTTGTCATGTTTTTTTGCACGCTTGCACCATCCTGCGTTTTATTCTGGTTTCCGTTTTGCTCTTCTAAAATGTTTCGCTTTTCTGTGATTTTCCATTTATTGTTAGACTGAATGTATCACCGATAATGAACGATATATAATAATAATTGAAATGTACCAATTGATAATGTGATGAAATATTTTACGATAAAGATTTAATAATTTTATGACAAATTTTGTTTCTGTTCATATTAAAAATATCAGAACGGCCTGAATGGAAAGCTGATTGTGTCAACGCACGCTTGAATATTTAAAAACCCATTGAACTAATAAACACATTTTATTGGCACACAGTTTGCTCGCAATTTGCCTTGGAACAAACTTTGTTCATTTCGGGTAGTGGTTGCCTAGCTGTTCGCGAATACACTTTACGAGGCGGCGTGCGAGACGTATGGTCATTCGCGCGCGGGAGCCGAGAAATTCATTTCGCTTTCGTATCATGAAAGTTGGAGCGAGTTTGTCGCGCGGATCCGAGGCGGAGATGCCGAGTGTTCCGCACCGTTCCGTGCGTTGGTGGTCAGGCCTCGCATGAGATTGACGTTTATTTTCTCATTGACGCCGCATCCGATCGTTTTGATCGCTCATCCTCGAAAAATAGTCGCGTGTGCGCGCGTACACACATACACGGTGGCTATTTCAATCGGTCCTCTCTCGGCCACGGCGTCCCTCAACGGAAGACCACTTTGACGTTATCTCGCTCGAGCGGGCGAGTCGGGGCTGCCTCGTGAAAGCGGCTTTGAAGGCTCGACGCGTAAATAGGCACCTCGAATAAATGATGATGCTGGAACAGAACGAAGGGAGCAGAATGGGGGTGAGGGTGCAACCGCATTACGAAGATATCGCTTCTTCTTCCTTTGTACGGCGAAGGTGCGCCGTGGCGTCTAGGGAAACCCTCGCGCGATCGAGCGAGGGCACAAAGAGAGGGATCGCTTATCGATCATCCCCCGGCGCGAATGAGCGAATGAATCATTGCGCGTGGAAGGGGATAACGGAATGACGAGGTCAATTAGTTTGAACGTTCGTTCGAATCATAGTTGCGATATATTGTTGAAACCTTGGTGCTTTAACTCTTAATCATCTGAATCTTTTATTTATTCGAATTCATTTGCTGTCATCGGCAAAATATGATTGAGCAAGAAGGGAATGACATCGACGCCTGGACGTTTCGGTGTAATCGTCCGGATGAAATTACATAAAACATGAATCAACAGCAAACTAGACTCTTGTCGCGCCGTCGATCACGGCGCAGCGTCTAGGGAATTCCGGTGATTATTAATTGACAAGTTTGCCTTTTCCGTTATCGGGGAGGGTAGCGTGAGAGGGCAAAGGCAGATGAAAACTTTCGTATCGGCCGTAATTACGATTTATAAGTTGCCGAGGAGGCAAAGGAGTGTCTTCTCTCTCCTTAGTCATCTTCTTTCCGTTCTTCGCGAGCGATTCACTCCGCTGACTCGTTCCGTTACTCCCGAATGCTTCCCTGATCGGAAAGTCGACCGTGTCATCCGATCACGAGAAAGCGCGTAGAATTTCCTTAAAAATGTCAAGGGCATGCGCGATGCTTGTCGAAAGAGTGCAACGTGATCTGGTTTTAGTCTCGATCGGTAGACAGGGTGACTCTCGCGGAAGGATCGCATATCCACGTCCGCATAGGTATGTATACGAGTATGTATAAGCGCGGATGGGCATGTATTACGCGCGACCGCGACCGAGTTTAAGCCGTTCATTTATCGCATGTGAGAACGGCAGCTTGAACACAGCTGTGGCGATGTAACGATCTTGGTATCGATACGATGTTATGGTATTCGATGTAACGCGACATTGGCATATACTTTAACGGTATATAACAGCTGTGCATCGCAAAAGGAGATATTCTAGAGGCTGTTTTTCTATGAAATAAATTGTGCAAGAAAATTTCATCATCTTTAATGTCCCTAGAACTAACTCTTTCAAATTATTACTCAATTCTTCTTTCGGCCAACAAAATCTTGAAATGCTCATAAATTGATCTCCATTTCCAGATTGCTTAACTTTACCCAAAAATAGAAGAAACTCTATTTAATTCATCTTAAATTCCCAACGTCATACTCTGATAAAGTAGCCTGAAGTATTCACGAAACATCATGACAAAGCAAAGTGACAGAAAACGCGACTTTAATTCGGAGATCAAGATTGTAATTGATCCTCAATGTTACACATATACGTGTGCGTGCACGTGTGTGTACATGCATGTGTAACATTGACGATCAATTAATGGAATTTATATACATAAGTTCCATATAACCGATTTTGCAATCTTTTTCTCGCGGCGCTTCGTAGTTCGCGGCGCTTCGTAGTTCGCGGCGCTTCGTAGTTCGCGGCGCGGGCGGTTGAAAGTATCACGGCTTGATAAAGATTGCTTCGAGCATAATTTTGCAGTTACGTACGCGCTCCACGCCGCACGATAAACTTCCGTCCGACTTATCGCTCTTCTCGTAAATATCGCCAGTGAGTTCCGGAGCTCCCGAACTCGCGCTGGCTCGGTAGTCGACGTGTTAAGCGTGCAGGTTTTACTCGGCGGGATCGCTTTAATTCCGCCGCGTAAATTCGCAGAAATTCGCCCGGAATTATCTCCACTTGCGGCACTCGATGAACCGCAAAGTGCTGCGGACGCATAACTTTCGAAAGTGAAGTTTCGCGAATTTCCCGCCCGCCATTGGCGCGGCTCTTGTAACCACCGGAAAACGAGGTGGTTGCAGGGCGGCAGGAGGTGGCAGGGAACGAAGGCGGGGTAAGCTCGCGCGCGGAGTTTCCGGCGTGATACATCAAAGTAGATAAGTAGTCTAGCACGCGCGCACACCGAGCGATACACCAGGTGGGTGTTACACGCGAGCACAAGATAACGCAGAATACACACAACTGCAGCACGCGCGCACGCGCGTGACTCGTGCGTAAGGTAACACGGGGATGATGTAGGTTGTTACGAGCGTTCTCCAACTACGAGCACGCGAGTCGAACGGCGTTACGTCGCTGATGTGTTCTCAAACGTTATTAAAAGTTAATAACTGCCGATCTCTCGCGCGAGCGCGAACGTTACGAAGTTCCGGAAGGCGTTCCGTGTCGAGGATTCTTCAGGCAGCTTCAGCACGAATCTCTGGTGGAAGCTGCTTTGACAATCTTCGCACGGCTTCGATCCTCTATTATAAAATTTCATGGATCCTTGCTCGAAATTAGCGACTGCCACGTTTACGAGGCAGTTTAATGTCTACATGAGCTGCATGATGATTATGCAGCCATTTGTTAAATTATGTTTCATCTTTGACGTATCGACGATACGAGCACGAGGCTCGAGACGGAATACCGAGTCCGTTTGCACGGACGCGGTATGCTCGTCAGCCAAAGTGCACCGACGTAATTTCACGATTGCAACGATCATTAGGCTGCATTCTGCGAGTGTCATCGTGCAGTAGTATCCGGGGACTCCATGGCACTAACGCGACAAATTAGGTCGATCTTCGAGGAGGAAGTGCACGTCCTATCCGAGTCAATAATGCCGGTCGTGTACTGCCGAGATTGCCAAAGGCACGTTCGCCGGTGTCAGACGGTTGGCATAAATGCCGATAGGTATCGATATTCTCGGCAAATATACCGGGAGATAGTCGAAGGAGGATACGCCAGGATCGCGACCCGGTATGACTGTTTCATCGCCGAGAAAGGCCATCCCATTGACCGTAAGTGCATGCACGTACGCGCGGTGGAATTTTATGAACAATGGAAGGGAACGATGGAAAAATACTGGATTTAAGGGGGAGGGGGCAAATTTGAGACCAAGTATGTATTGTGTAAGTTAAGTACTTTTGTCATCGTTTGATTTGTGTCAATGAAACCTTTTATGGAGTCTCACAGAAAAGGAGAAATTGCGACTGAGAAGTATTCAGATATGTTTGAAACAAAGGAGAAAAATGTCCTCGTACGTAGCGTGAGAATATCCGCAGATGCGAACGTTAGTACGGCGTATGTGATTTCACTCAAGGTGGTCTTTCGAGGATTAACAGACTTATTTAGATGTTTGCGGCCAGGTGCAGCTAACGCGCGGCAGGTGATGCGATCGCTCCGGGACTTTTCGCGGTCTTCAAGCAGTGCGTATACGGACGAGCAAGACACCTGAAACGTACACAGGTCGTCCTTGTAGAAGCCAGGTCGTAATAATAAAATGCAGATACCGCCCTCGGGCGGCACGATGTCCATTGAACGTATTTTATTTCTTGCAGAAGAACTTTTCTGCAGATTCTCCATTTAATTCTCCAGCTAGGCGTGCATTTGGGAGGAATAACTTTTACTGTACAAGACGCTCTTTCTATTTCATCTTCACAATTGTCATATAAAGTGGGATCAGTTTGACTTCTCTAAGAATCAGTACTGAGAATTAATTTTTTTTACATAGGGAGAAAGAGTGGTTATTAGGAAATTTTTATATATCTTCCTTTCTCAAATGCTTCCTTTAAATTAGCTCTCTTTCTCTCTATCTTTTTCCCTCGAAATGTGAACGGCATTACACGAGACGCAGCGCGAACGCGTATCTTTGATTAAAACATTGAAACGGCATTAGCTTGAACAATCAGAACGTTCATGTAATCCGTTATTCATCAAATTAACGCGACTCGGCTTGCTCAATTTTCGAGTCCTTTGGACAGCACATCGTAAACGCGTGCGCGAATATGACAAACGCTTCCTTTCGCACCGTAGATTCGTCCGGCGTGTCCGACGCAACTTTAAGAGCATCATTAAATAATATCCGATGCAAAAGCAGTAGGAATGCGTTTGTGAAGATGCATGATATATTGCCAGGTTGAGATTTCGTGTACTCTCACCTGCAGAGCGTAACATGTATCTTCATCAATGGAGCAATCCGGTTCTACTTTTGCTCCTTTATCACCTCCACTGACGTATATACAGCCGAGGCGTCCATAAACGCAGATAATCGTCTCGTATCCCCTTGCCCTCTTCCTCATTTTTCCTCCTGCCTTCTCCCTTTTCCAACTCCTTACGAGACGAAACACACGTATATCCCGCGACGATGCACTTCCCGCTCGTGTCCATCAAATCGGGTGCTCGTGCTTGATGTTATATCGATATTTCTTACGGTTCTGGGTGTGCATCAACGAGTCTGTCAGCCGCATACCTTTCCACTAACTGCCGCAGTTTATGTTAACGAAGTGAACATAAGCCACGTGCGATGCCCTGCGATCTTACTCTTGCGGGATTCACTTCATTCGAGAAGATATCCGACGCGATATCAACAAGGAATGTCACTGAGAAACTCTAAAGAATTGCGCGTTGTCGTGGACCAGTGGATCTGAACTAATAAACGTGTGATTGCACGTAAATGACGCTATTTTGATGTACGAGCCGAGTGACATTATTACGACGGAGCCGTAATTACGGCGGTAAATACGCTCCGCTCGGCTATCGGCTCGTAATGCATTTTCGTGGCGGACACTGACTCCGAGGCGGGCATTCGGTAATCCGGACTTGTTATACGAGCACTCGCGCTCGTAAAACCAGCGGCGGAGTAAACGGCATTGGATTACGTGACGTCTTATGAACCCGAGAACTCCCTGGCGCGCGCGTCTCGAGGACCGTCGTAAATGTATTATTAAAAGTTTCTCATTTTACAGAGTCGCTAGAGCCCCAGGTTGGCCGGCGAAGGTCGGAGTTCGTGCCGTGTCCGACGCTTTTTCGGATAATGTCGGTCCTGCCATGGTAAATCTATAAATCATGGGATATTCTGGCTGACCGCGCGCAGCCAAACGAGCCCGAAACCGTAAAACCTTGGAGGGAAAGAAAGAACGCGAGACATCCGTCGACACTTATCGCCGTCATTTACAGGAAGTTATCGCGAGAAAAGGGCTGGAAGGGAGAACCGACACGTCGAAGTTTAAATCTACATCGTTGAAACTTACGACACTGAATATTCGTCGACCGTAATTCGAGCCGCGAGAGATTAGATGACGTCTCTGCGTTCGTGACGACTCGATGCATCGCCGTTACGGTCATAGAGTCTCGTATTACATCGCGTTAAGCTCTTCTGATGGGGCTGGTGCACTCGGTCTCGGTAAAATCCGGAAGTATTTACCTACCCCGCCTTGACCAAGTCGATCGCGTGTAATCACGGGATGTTTGCGAGTATCTTCATGAAAAGATATACATTTTTTATTATTATTATGTGTATGCGAGACGATTTAATTCTCTACGTTTACACAAATCAGGAATATTGCGATGCATGTTGGCGTACACATTTTGCACAGTCTGTACATAAGCACCTTGTTATCCCGGATTGCAAATTACGTACGAGTTTCGGTGTCTGCGTGATCAATCAGGAACAAACTGGGGCGATCGCAATCGTTTCCGGTTTACGTTCGCCTTGGTAAGATCTCTTCGCGCTATTGAAAAATATTTACTACGAGACGAGAGGAGAGAAGAAGAGAGTGAGAAAACCTTGCTCGATCTATCGTTCGTAGAAAGTCCTGGATCTCGCGGGAGATAAACCGAACTTTGAGCGCACATACACGCGATGCACCGGATTTAAATCGGTTAATTCTTTCAGTTATATTTGAACATGAATCTAACAAAACTGATTTGATATAACATTTGGAAAATAAAGGTTTTTTAATAAACTAATCACATCTCAAAATAATATGACGTTAAGTTATTTGATTTTGATGTTAAAAGAAAAATGTGCCGCAAATATTGTCTTTTCTACTTTTGTACCAAAATATTAAATTTGTCGGTGGAGTCTTTTAAAAAAATTAAAAAGGAGCGATAATATAATTTATCATCCACAGAAATGGTTGTTGTTGCTTTAATTTCTATTTGAAATGAATAAATCTCCCGAAAAATCTACTTTGGTAAATAGATATGTCACATTGATGTTACATTGATGCATATGAGAATTATTCATGGGAATTAATTAAACTCGTAGAATTTTCAAGAGGCATGGTAGTGTCTCGCGCCAAGTGTACGCGCAGCGCGAGAAGATAGAGTGCCTCTTTTACGCGAGACTTTTTTATATTCGCTAAATTAATTTTGGAAATCAAGATGTCTCTTCTAGTAGTTGCCAATGGTAGAAAATCAGAGAAATAAATTATTATGAATATAATAATTTTTTGGTGCATTGATTAAATATCTCATCAGATTTATTCATATTCAAATTCATTCTACGATCAGTCACGTAATAATCTTGTCACTCTTGAATGCTTCAGTTCATAAAGCTACATTTAAAGCCCCGAGATATTTAAAATGAATATATAGAAATCTCTGTAATTTCATAACTGAATTAAAATGTGCGTGCGTGAAACTATTAAGTGTAGCGACAGATTCAAGAATTTCCCTTATTGTCTCGTTGCATCGCAGTGTCATCAGCCGTTGTAGACACAAGTCAAATTGCTGTGATGACATACGTCCGTAGCCGTACGAGGTGACGCTGATGCAGTTGCAACCGACGGAACGTTTAATCAGGATGCTTTACTTTTCATTTACGCCGGGAAAATCTTTGCCCGGCTTCCCGGAGGACCGATTGACCGACCTCTCGTAGCGGCACGAAAACTGCGGATCTCGCGAGAGATAAACTTCATGTAGGTGGAGCGTATACTATATACACACACAAAGTGCCGGGTTTATATCGACTTCGTGTATACGTATCGTCTTACGTGGAACGTTAAAGCAGCGCCGGGTAAACGCGGAATCTCGCTCTCGTTCGTCGAGTATCGCTTACACGCGACCGTATAAACGGGAAATGACGGGGTACTACGAGGCAAACCGTACGCTGGCGCTTTTTCCCTTCGCAAATTCCCGTTTCCACGTCCGCGGGGATATCTTTGTCTCTCTCTCTTCCTTTCTTTTTCTCTTTCTCCATCAAAGCGCGACGAATTTCTTCTCATCAATCTCGTTTAAGATTCTTCCGAGTGTTGAATTATTTTTCCTCTTGTACGCAAACTCGCATGGTATACATAGCGTGAGTATTCTATTTCAGGCAATCGTGATCGTGATCGTGGCGTGAGGAAATTCAGCTTCCATAAATTTCGTAACAGAGAAAAATAATTCTTTTGATATTTCCGAGTAATTTTGTATTTTCGTGCGAGGAGAGTGATCGTTGGAAAGATTTGTTTTACGCGAAACATTTCCGAGAGACGAAAGTCGCAAGACGACCAAAGTGTCTGGGATGTACGTCGCGACACACGCGAGAAGACAAATTGTAGACGAGGCACGACGCGGCACGTATATCACTGTCCGCCGATGTATTTCAATGTGTGTGGCCACGTGTCAATTTAAAATTTAATGTTCACCCCGTCGTGCACGCCGACACACACGCGCGCACGAGAAAAGGCGAGAGTGAGAGAAATGCGCGATGTGAAAAATTATTTAAGCAGTAGTAAAAATTGTAATTCGCTCGCCGCGTAGCAGTTTTTCAAGTGGCGCGCGTAAAATTTGACGTAAAGCTCTCTCGCCGCTATTTATCCGCAGCCTCTGGTTGCTGAACTTTACGGCGGTTATAAAAAATGATTTCGATCCATTTACAGACAGACGATAAATTTCTGGTCCCCGCTGAAGCACCCTCATCGCGAGATTGCTTTCCGGAATACCGCGAGATCACGCGGCTTGTTTTTCGCATCGTATTATATTACCGCTTCCCACTCGCTTCTTCCTCTCCGCTATCCTCTTGGAAAAAGAAGAATACAACCCAGGTTGTAGGTCACTTCATTTCAGATCTGCCGGCTTAATCTACCGTACAGTTAAAATAATTCAGCCGGTGTTGACCCGGTGTTGCGCATTCGTGACGTTACGGCGCGACGTTTCACGAAGAAAATTACAAAGGGGGTCTCTCGACACCGTGGGAGGGTGGCTTGCACCAGGTGTCGCGACAGTTACTTTTAAAGAGGCTACTTCGAGGGTTATACTGCCGTGAACTACACCCTCTCCCTGCGTGCACTTCGCTATTCTTCGTGCGGAATTATTATACGAAGCAATTTTACAAACACCTCTTCGCTGCCATCCGAGTTTGCTTGAACACCATCCGACGATCATGAGAGGTACGAGGAAGGTGTACAAGTGAGAAAAAACTATACCAGTGTAATCTGCAATTACAACGCGAGTATCCAAACGATACGCGGAGCAACTGCATTTTTCATAATTTTACGTTCTTTATATTGTTACATTATGTACGCGATGCGTGTAAAACTCGAGACTTTATTTAAATTAACGAATGAACAAAATAAAAGATATCTGTGCGATTTTGCTTTATTTAGCTGATAGAATCGCGAGTATCGTCAGAATAAGTAACGTCACGGATGGGGACTGGCTCCCACCCCGGCGAGATCCCGGGAATTTAATGTTATTAAGATTTATACACGGAGCCCATGTTTCGACGATGAAAAAACTGGGCCATTCATCCCCGCATCTTCGCCGGCGGGAGCAACTTAAGATAATGAAGAAGAAGAGGAGAGGAGAACGTGGAAATATGAAAACGGGTCAAAGATGTAAAAGGCCGGGATCCGCGCGGCGTTTCAGCAAACTGAAACCGACTTTCCTATCTAACCGAAAGCGGCGCGTGTATAGGACGTGTGCATGTACTATGCATGCAAGATGTTTTTCTTTTCAACAACTAGCATTGCTGGCAACAGCAACCGTGGCCGTCTATCTGACTTTCGTGGCGAGAGCCAGCCAGGGAGATAGAAGGTATCCCCATTCACCGCAACCACGTTGAAAAATTTAGTTGCACGTAACGAGTACTAGCCAAGTAGACGAGGTCAGATCGTTACTTTTTTTCTCCCCGTGATGAGGCAGCGCGTGTATACATACACGTTCCATGTTCCTTTACCGAAACTGCATTGATGTTGAAAGCTCCTGGCCAATGATCTTGCATTTGTTTGATGGGAACACACTTTTAGACACATTTCTATCACAACCCGTGCGAGACAATTTATAGAAAGTTTTACTCAATATATATGATTCTGGTTAACGTCCATACCACGTTGAAAAAGAACGTTGACGATGATAAGCGTGACGTAATAGATAGCACATTGGCCTACAAAGCCAAAGGTTCCAGATTTGATTCTCGGTATAATCAAAAATTATATACGCTCGTTTTCCTGTCAGAAGGTAATGGCAAACCGCCGAGAGTATCTTGCCAAGAAATCTATAGCCGTTCGGAATCAGTGTAAATTGTAAGCCCCGTATATATGTGCATAATCTATGTGTGCAATACATGTATACGAGAGAGAAGAGAGAAGGCACTTCATTTCTTCTCAGAGCGAGGAATGTAGTTTACTATGTTTTCCAAGGAGAGATCTCCCTGAATTTGATCTCAAGTCTGGGTACTCGTTTTCCCAGTCTTCGAATGTATGCGCCGAATCAATTGACAACTGCCTCTTGCTAATCTTAGCCAGGTATAACTATAGCCGAAATAACCATAGCCTGTGACTATAGCATGTGACCATTTGTGACCAACCACCATAAATCCATGGCCTTTCATCACTAGCGAGCATTTTCGCGAACAGTTATTGTCATCCCAATATATAGTTGCTGTTCCATCTAAATTTCCAAACCAAATCGGATATTCTGGATAGAATAGGCTTCAGAGATCGCAACATCTCGGTTTTTCTGTCTAACATAGTCTATACTAGGAGATCTGCAGTGCGCTTTGCATGATTAAGATTTATTGTATTTATTATATTTCAGAATATGTTGCCATGGCGCCGTGGAGCCACCCATGTACATACAACATATATATATATATATATATATATATTCCTTTTTATTTTCTATTGCAACACATCTCTCTCTTTCTCACTTTCACTCATGTACATGCATACTCTTATATTTATATTTCCTCAGAAATATCGGACTGCTTATATTTCAGAATATATATATCTAAATATAATTAATTTATCACAAAATAGTTTTGTTAACGTATAATATATTTATAATTTATCCACATTTCCTCCTGCCGTGATACGAGTAAAAGGATTTATTTATTTTATACAAGTACAACCTTATAAAAATATTATGAAAAAGATGCGCGAGAAAGTGCAGGACGAATTGCGCAAGTATCTTGACAATTATTCATAATTACGGCTAAATGACATGTGAAGAAATCGCGTCAAGATACGTCATTGTAAGGACACGCGAAGTGTCCCAATTGAACACGAGCGAGATGAGGCGATTTGAATACTCAGTGCATGCACGTTGAATATGCACGAGGGCAAAACAATATGATGACACGATGCATGAATGCATCGGCGTGGTGCATCGACCTGCCGGCAAGTCATCCGTATCATCGACGGCGTATCACGAGGTCTTTTTCGGTCGGCATGATCCACGGTACGCTTCACGGAGAAATCATGCCGCTAGGAATGGAACCGCTTTGAAGTACGAAGGGACACACACGGCCGTCGTAGGAAATCAAGCATACCGCAGTAATACCCCTGTGGCATCAAAATTCCGTATAACGAAGCCCAGCGTAACCCCGTTCTCGTCGGTTTCACGCTATTCGCGTTCCGCTTTCGCAAAAATCTGCAAATTTGCTCGTGCAAAATTCATCTATTCCCAATAGAAAATCGGAATTGATCTATTAGGTGTATGCGTGAGTTTTAGTCCCTCTTTCGTCACTTTAGAAAAATTGAGAATAGAAAATTAGAAAAATAATTAAAGATAAAGTTAAAATTGATTTAAAATTGAAATATATTTGTTTTCTTATTATTTTTTTGCTGTTCTAAAGTGTCGATGTTAAGGTCTTTGAAATATTTGTTGCCCGTTCTCCCCGCAGATCATTCCCCATTTCCTCTATTTATTCTAATTGATATCGTCAAATCATCGAAAGATTCCGGAGCGCGCTATCTCATCTCAATCTTATATTTTTACATATTAATTTTATACCATTAATTCATATTCGGATTTTATACGCTTACGAACGCACGCGCGTTTAAACGTCAAACCAGGTGTAAATTGTACGCGGATAAATGCGGCATGCGGTCGTGCGTATTTATAATTCAGTGGATTATTGCATGATTATCGGACATTATGACGCGCGTGGTCTTCCATTGAAAGTACGAGGCAGCTCGCGAAGCTTAAGGGGAGGGTGGACTGTCACGCGTACATCCGCCAAACGGCTGCGAAAGCGAAACTGATTGGCCGTTAATCTTCCGACTTTTCCGTAGAATTCGCCTTTTTTCCACGGCACGGAGCTGAATTCGTCAGTAATTGGATATAAATCACGGCTCGCCTTCGCAGCGCAGGATTCCGTGATGCCTTTGTGCGCGTTGCATCATTAGCGAACATTATATCTGGCGTGTTGGATGACAACGTCAGCCTGAGTAGGTTTTGTCTGGTTTAAATGCACATTTTTGTGTATGTGTGTACGAATGTGCGGCTTGCGCACGTGTGCGTGAGGGTATACATGTCAGCGAGAGAAGGTTGGACCAGCTGGATCCACCTTTTCCGACTTTCTTTATGTGAATGCAGGCACGTGCACGTCATTTAAACTATTCCATGCAAATATAATGTTCGATGTTTTGTCAAATTCTGTAAAGACTGACAGATTATCCAATAAATTTTTTTAACTAGGAAATTTTTAATCTTCTTTATGAAACCTTTTTAACTGCATTTCAGCTATAAATTATAAAAACTTGCAGACGTATTTAAATGTACATATCGAATCTATTATTAAACTGGCTCCGAGAGATTTCTCATTTATATTAAACAGTTAAAAATATAAAGAGAAGAAAGAGATAAAGAGAAAAAAATAATATAAAGCAATATAAATAAATATAAAGAAAAGTGTGTTTAAAAGTTAGCATTTTCACAGTTCATAATTATGTAAGGCACGATATTGAAATTTAAAGCTTTCATCGAGAATATATACGATAATCGAGCGTGTATTTTGATAGCCCCGGCATATTTGTCGCATAATAACGTCGTGATTCATTGCTCGGAGGATGAGTCGTCTGCCGAGCAGCAGGTGTACTTCCCATACAAGTATGTAAATCTCGCGGGCCTGAGGGCACGCGTCTGGTATTCCCGTACGAGGCACGACTTATTGCATATATTAATTTTTGTTACAAGACCCAACCGAGAGAGATCGAGAATTCGGGGACCGAAGGCGGAGGCGAGGACCGTTCTCGATCTTAGGCTATTAAACAGGACGCACATATTTTCGGCCCTCTCGCGCAGCGCCTGCGAGGGGGATGACGTGTACGCGTGTTTCTCAGTTTGTTGTCATTCTTGTTGCACGTGGTGCCCCGGGGTGCGCCACGGGGGGCCCCCCGGACCCCACATCGCGCTCAAAGGTACCGACTTTCGGACCCACGCCACGTAACAGGTACTCTTTTTCATCCGACCCGTCTACTTTTCTATAATTCTTGTCCGCGTCTACTGGGTATTAGAGAGAGTTCTACTTTTTTACGCGCGGAGATTAGGCACCGACGAATTAACAATTTCTCTTGTCGGTGCGGACTTTAATCTTGATTGATCGATACTCGAGTGCCCCTCGCCCCCTCTTTGAGAATTCAAGATTATTCATCGGCCACGGGGATAAAAATTCATATCGAGTGATCCGACAACGTATACCGTTATTTCTTTATCCGCTTTCGTTCATGTGAGATGATGAGACACGAGCGCGCGATTACGCGCGCGCTTGGACCAATACGGTGAATCGTATATCCGAGCGTTTGTCAGATTTATCACAGTAATGTCGAATGTGTATAGCGAGGAATCATGCTGCGAGTCGAAAAGCCGGAACTTGGAGTTCGTAGAAGGAGTTTCGTCGTCCTCCACATAAATTAAAACTTATCCATGCCTTTCATCATCCGGGACCATCGATGCTTCGATGGCAAACGGGTCGTTTCCCGGCGAAGGGAAGGCGAACGAGGAATCGGGTTCATTGAAGGCAGGACCAACCTTCATCAACTTGACGACTGTAAAACGTTCATCCCGAAGAGAATAAACAAAGGCTGTGAAAGCAGTGTGAGCCGGTGACCCTTCCCCTTCTCTGTTTCCTTCTTGCAATGTCTCGCAGTGTTCGTTTCATCTTCCACCTCGTCTTCTCGTCTCGGGGGTTCCCAAGGAGGCGCGCGAAGAGAATGAAATTCCGGCATGTATTTACTCTTCTCTGTATTTTCCTTCGATATTAACACGTCGGCAAACAGTCGTTATTAATTTTATTTCCGATTGTTTGCCGAGAGCTTTGCCGGACGTAACAAGGAACTTGACCGCCGGAATAATTGTTAACAATCTGTGCTCGTTCTTGTTGTTATTCTGTGATACAACACCAATTTGCAACATACTGTTTTCCGAAGCAATTTGATAAGTAGTTAGTCAGTTCTTCGTGTGCTGCGTTAATGCAACAGTATATCTAGAGTTAATACAACAATATACATTTCTTCTATATGTAATTTATTTATTTGATAAAAAAATATAGTGTAAATTTACTTGTGTGATGAAATCAAAAAACAAGAGAGAAACTAAAAAAAGTCGACTACGAATACAAAGCAGGGAATTATATATAATTAATTAGCACTAATCTAGAATTATCTAGCTATATAGTTGCAATGAATAATGGAAAACGACACGAAATAACTCAACTAAATCACGCTAGCAAATCAAAGCATTAAACTTTATTACTCGCGACGAAGTACAATGTAAAATTAATTAGGTATCGAACACTCTCAGGAAAGTCAAAGCGAATCGATTGACGAATTGGTAATTAGTTTACAGTCGCTCAGGATCGGTCGATTGCCGGTAAATAGTAATTGGACGGCTGCCATGGAGTTAGTGATCAATGATAATTAATCCAGGATTTGCACGGCGGTTTGTATCAAGTAAATGTAATTAACGATTCCATTTCCACTCGATAAAAGTACGATGATGTGCCCGGCGATTGCTTGTTGCGTGCCGGTTCATTCTCTCTTATGCGTGTTTAATTCGCGCAACGCGATCGTTACATAGTAAACGTAGGAAAACGTCGTGTCGTGCTTGATATGCCGATGATGCCGATTCAACGAGTGACAGTTTCACTGGCGGATCATTAAACCGCTCGAGTCCTCGGCGTTTCAACGAGAACCATATCTCTCGATTCGCGAAGCTTTTTCTCTCGTCAGACTAGTAAATCATGTACCTGGCGCGAGTGTCGTTCAGTTCCGCGATAATAAATAACGGCGAGCACATCGGATCGAGATGGCGAAGGGGGACTATATTGGAAGGAAAAAGGTTATTGAAAATGGAGAATCGCGCGTTCGCGTGCACGTGCGACGGTCAGGCTGCAAAAATTTGCCAAACGTGACTCTTTCCAGGGGAACTCACGCCAATCAGGATTTTCGAATTTCACGTTCCACGGTAATTACGAGGTAGTGCACAGCTTTCTTTCTTCGCTCTCGCAATGCTCGTCCGCTTTTTCTCTCTATCCTCTACCCTCTTTTTGTTTCTCTTGTTCTCCCTCCTTCTCTTTCTCTCTCCCACAAGTAGAAACGTGTTCGGACATTGCTCGTGACAATTCGTTCGTTAACCACGTGAAATAATAATCAAGAGATACGATAGTGTCTCGCGCCAAGTGCAACGCGCGAAGCGCGCCCAGCGACGAGACGCCTGTGGCTATATATACGTGAAACTAGTTGAGCGCCCCGTCAATTATGAGATCTCATTGTCAGTAACAGCTGAATAGATCAAATTCATAATAGGTTTAATCGATAGCTTAAAGTCACTTTATATATGATAAAACTGTTTTTAGTTTCATTTTACATGCTTTACAAGTAGAAATATTATGACATAAAATCAAAATGTCGGAATTTACACGTTCTTTATATGACATACATTTCTAAGGCAAGTGATTAGAAAGAGACGAAGAGTGAATCAAACTACAGTTAATAAAGTTAAGCGACATTGGTAGAAACGGGTCTCGTGAACTTGGCATCTTTTTTCCTTTTTTATGGAAAGTTTTGTACGGATAAAATAATAGTAATGTGATGGATTAATGTACGTACAAACTTGAGATATTCATACGCAAAGAATTAAATAAATAAATAAACATAATGATTTATAACGATATGTAATTATTATTATCTCGCGGATAGCTCTAGGCGATCGCACGAGCTATCCAACAGGGAAGAGCAAACGAGCAGATGATATTTTATACAGCAGAACAGTCGGCCTGAAAATTGATAAATCACTCGTCTCTCACTGTTCCCGTCGACGCAGCCCGACAATCGATAATAAACTCGACAAGAGGTCGTTGATCGACAGAATGTTTCACGCCGAAAATCGTAAACTGTAAATTATAAAATGAACGAATGGTACGGATCATAGGAGCAAGCGGCGTTAGCAGCCGCCAAGTCAAACCCCGATTGTTAATTCGTGCCACAAAAATGATTTCGATTGAACTTGGAGTAAAGCATTCAGTAGGGAATTTATTTTGAAGGTCCTTTTGTTCGGTTGTTTGATCGATGCAGGATTTGCCAGGCTTTGCAACAATGACAGTGCCGCGGAAATGTTTGCACAGACGAATTGACGATAATCGCGACATGCGAAAAATGATTTTTTACAGGAAACAACAGAAGCATCATTATTGATCTGACGTACTGCGAGAAATAATATCTATGTTTTTATTTATTTATCATTGCAGTAATTTAAAAAGGTATCCATTGCACAATTTTAGTTGTGGAATCTTAGAGCATATATACATGAAGGGGGAATGCAGACACTAAAATGTGTCCAAAATGTGTGCGAGAGAGAAAGATATATATTTCTATTCGTCCTCTGTGCGTTTGCGTTGAAATTATCAAATGCTATAGTACAGGTTATAAACTGGTAATGTGTCTGTGATGAATAATAATTAATAATAATAGTATGTAATCTGTTGAAAATGACATTATATTTGGATACAATAGTGTAGGAATATATATATTAGTGTAGAAATAAATATATATATATAATCTAACTATGATAATCATATATAAAGCTGAAAGGAAGCTCCATGTAAATTTTGAACTATCGGAGGTGAGACTCCTAATATAGAAATTTACTAAAGATATAATTACAGATAATGTTTCATTTTTTTCTCTTAGAATAATAATTATTATATCTCCAAAATTAATAATGTCCGTATTGAGTTAATCTTTTTATGTGTTTTTGGTTGCAAGTTTCCTCTTTTTTGGAAATCTATTAATAAAAAAAGTAATATATTTTATATATACAACTTATGTAATGTAAGAAAATACATTTTTAAATGTATTTTTTTACCTTGACATAAATCTTAATTTAAATTTTATCACATAATAAACTCTACAATATAAATAGACACAAAAAGTTACATTTATATTTACTTATGCATAATAGAAAACTGATTTATTCAGTGCGATTGCCGCACAGAACGTAATATACACAATTTTTATATTAAATTGATAATTTTTTAAATATAGTTTCTTTATAGTCCAGAGGAGTTCGAATAAACTCTTGGCAACAACATGCTAAACCTTTCTCTCTCTTACACATTTTGCACATACTTTTTTGGTATAGAGGAGAGAGACAATTATTATTATTATATAATTCTCCCTCCATGTACACACGCACATATGTATACATGCTCTAAACTTCTAAAGGAATCGTTCGTCTACATTATCTCTCCGTGTCGTAAAAACATATCTACGTGAAAAAAGCTCCCTTTTGAAGTACGAATGAAATTTGTAAGATTAATGACCCATTGGTGTATTACATCGTGTTATTCCTCCGTGGCTATGAATGTTACGCAGTTATTGGCTCGTTCCGCATAGCCGGTGAAATTCTTTCGAATGCCAATTGTCTAGCCATTCTATTTCTGGCGGAATAAACGCGGACTGTCTATGGATTTTACCAATGGGGAAACGATCGTGCTCGACCGCAGCACTCGTAACTTCGTTTCAGAATTTCATCGACGTCGATTAACCCAGATACGCCTCAGGGCCAAGTCGAACCACAACTGGGGTTTAAACTTTAGTAGTTTATTTAGTAGTTACGTGCACCGAAACGTTCGAAATAGTGGAGTGCTTTTCCGCGTGCAGCACATTTATAACAAGCTCGTTTCACGACGGTGACGTGGCGGAGTGCATCTATGTATTGACGGTCCCGATAAATTATTCCACAAATTTTTTCACCGAAATCAGGCAAAAAAGAAGTAGACTTCGCGCTCAAGTTCCCTGCGTTCTCGCGGGCATTTTTGCAAATTGTACGGTATTTTTGCATATGACGCGTATTTAAAGATACGAATGCATTAATTCGGCTTGTGCGTAATAACGGTTTATTTTACATATCAAAGAGAGCCGTACGTGAAATAATAACTATCGGTGTACTTGTTTAAACATGTTAAAACCTGTACTCGATAATATTCGATTATCCATGTAAATAGAATGAGTAATTTGGCCTCGCCACGTTAACTTTTTAACCGAGAGCATACTATAATGTTCCATACGTTTCACTCGCGAAAGAAATTCATCGCATCTGCGCACGATTTAATTAACAGTAATGTATAACGACGCTACGGGCAATGAAAATCTGCTCGAGAAATGTTGTTGAAGTAATCATGACAATGTAATGTCACATAATGCGCACACACGATAAAGCGCTAGGTATTTCTTCCCGGAACGCATTTTAATTCGTCTATTACGTCGGCTATTAAATTTAATATTTGCTGTTTTATGTGTGAGTACTTAGTCCTAGTTTAAATAATGTTTCTCTCCCTGTCTTTGCGCGCGCGTGGTGCGTGCGTGTCTGGTGATAAGATTTTTCTTTGATGGAACATATTAAATAGTTTATGGACGTGTACACGCACACTTCTGTCATATTTAGATTTTCTCAGAAATACCGGGGACTACACCAGCTATTAAATTTAATTTAATAAAATTTACGTGAGCACATTTCTCATACGTTCATTCTACCGAACGCGCGTTCCTCTTGCAGCGTCTTTCCCGCCAATGCATTTATATCTCCATGCAATTCCCGTGCTTTTACCCATAATCAGGCCTCATAATTTCTCAAACTTGTTCGACAAGGCCCTTCTAATCGATCGACCTCGTTTCCGCCTTATACTTCCGGAGTTTGCAAAATATGCGCCGCGTCGCCAACAAGATGAAAATGATGAGTCTGCGACTGCAAGATTGCTTTTGAATTCAACGAGATCAATGAGATAATAATCAATTTCTTTAGTAAAATTCTTTGACATTTTTAAGGATTGTCTCAGTATTTATATTGAGCTGCAAATGTTTGATAAAATTTGAAATATTTAGCAGCGACTACGATTGCGAAAAAAAATAGACGGCCCACGAAAACAGCAGGTGCAATCGCAATCGCTGATCGCTGCTTTCTGATTAGTGAGTAGGAATCGCAGTCGCAAATGCAATCACAGCCGCAGCCGCGAGCCGCTAGTGTGATACGGCCGTTCCGATTTCAGTCAATGCCGTGGACGGAAGTTGGCCCGATGAAACGCCAAGAATTAATGGAATGCCGTCCGCTGCTCTCGCATAAAACTTGGTATGGCGTTTTCGTAGCCGCGAACGATTTCCAGACACGCGCCGCTCTCGTTAATGCATCGGCATACCCTCCGGCGGAAGGCGACGACTCACCCTAGTTTGACGGGCTTCGACGTGAGACGTACTTTAACACGTTTAATGTTCAACACATTTCTCTTTAAAAGCTCATAATAATTTATCAACGATTTTTTATCGCCGTGCGACGAAACGTAAATTTGGATTAATGTCAGGCATGTAAAATAATATCTGCATATATCGAAAAACCACAGTGTTGCAACAAAAACGCGCGTGGCTAAAAGAGCATACACGTCTTATGGCCGGAGCGATACAGTTCCAGCCGTAATTTTTATGAGGCTTATCTGAATAAGTCGCGCTCACACTTCGAAAGCTCGTAATTTCTTGGGCCCACAGTCTCACGCTATGCTGCCGCGCTCGTTGTCGTTATTGCATTACAAAGCTTTTCGCGTCGCATTAACCCGTAAAGCTCGTGCTCACCGTAAGCCGTCCAGTTCCTAACGCGGTATAGCATGTAATGGTATATCGTGACTGCAAAGCCGGCCAATCGATCGTGAAAACCTGAATTTAAAGTAGAAAGGCTCGGCTTACGGCGGGATAATGCTGAGAAGAGTACAGGGGGAAATACGTTTACCTTATCTTTATTGATCACGATCAATTTTATTGAGGCACGATTACGAGAATGCTCTTTATATTTCATAGAAATAAAAAGGTCGTTCATACGTAAGTACATGAAATTTAAATTTTGCTATGAGCACACATAATTAATTACACTGCAAATTAAATATGAAGTATGCAAGATACTTTGTGTAATAATGAATTATAATGTTTTTTAAATAATTACAGCGGGACATCGCCAAGAATAATATAGAAAAAATATATTTATTTTATCTTATCTTTATTGATCAATTTTATTAAGACACGATTATAAGATTGCTCTTTACATATTTAGAAGTAGAAATAAAGAGATTATTCGTATGTAATTATGAAATGAAAAATCAGACTTTTTGGTACGAGAATAAATGTAATTAATTACAAGGTAAATACAAAACAAGTAAAATACTTTGATAACAAATTACATGATATACAAAATAATATCTAAAATTCAGGTTACATAAAGAGATAAGACGATTCTTCTGAGGTTTCTTGAATTGACTCACAATCAGTTAGATGATGATGGACAATTTGCTCGCATACGCGTGTCTAGGCACGTGTCCAAAGCCCGAACACATACTCAGTGCAGGATGCGCCACGCGGCAACCGAAGGGTGTCGCGTGTTAATGACGACTGTCACTGCCAGGTGTCAACGTTGGTGGTAACGTCCCCTATCCCAGCGGGTGGTATATTTCTAACTTCGTTTGCTCTTGTGTGAAAAATCGTCTAAATTGCCTCCTAATTGCGCGTAGACGTAATTGCATTCCGTATAATAATTTCATACAATTCTGAATAAGATTTTGATAAATGGAGAAATGTCACTCTAACGAAAACTACAGTTTTTTTTATAGCAATCAACAAAATTTTTTTAAAACTGAAATTATGAAAATTTTAAGGAGAGTCAAAAGTTGTTTATAAAGTTATTATAACAAAAGTTATATAACAAAAAATAACGTCTAATGACTGTGTACAAATTTTGTCTACATGAAAGGAAGAGTTATGAGTTGAATTAAAAAATTTTGTTGTGTGACGCCCGATTCGATCGAAAAATAAGGCATCAGTTTTGTTTCAACAATGGGAAAGAGAAAAGATTACAATTCGCTGATGAAAATGTAGAAATAGATGACTTCCACTACCAACGGAGAAAGACAACAAGAATTTGTTTCTTCTGCAGTTACTTAAGAGGTGTCCTCTATAATATATGTCAAGATCAAAGTAATTGGAGCTGATCCAATCCTCCTAATCTGTATAATTACCTTAATATTATTTGTGATATATTATATTTCAGAAATTAATAGACACGAACGCCATATAGTTGTTAAATAAAAATTATTTAGAATTCACTCTTCATAATATGTCCTATTACGTATGTCAAAATAAAAAAGATCCGAGGTGTAACCTTTTCTACATAATTATCGAATTTTCTATATAGTGTAAAATTTGGGAATTTATCCTTCAAAACCTTTTGCTCCTCCTTAAGACTTTTATAAAATTTAATTTTTTAAATAATTATGTTAATTGCTATAAAACTGGAGTTGTTAGCACTTCTCCATATTTATCAAGTTTTCTCAATATTTCTGCATGCATCAGAAAAGTAATTTTAAAATGTTGGACACATACCGATCTTTTTTATCGCCAAATGGAACGTGCAAGTTATCCTGCACAGTAACGTCTTGGCGGTAATGTTCTGTTAATGAAAGAGGATTTCAGTGTTTGATAATGCGGAGAATACCGGAGCTAACACGCGATATTATCCGTTCCCCTTTTGCTGCGGTCTGAACTACGGTGTAATACAATGTAATAAAATTACATGGAACAGGTCTTGCAGAAGGCAGTCAAAAAACATACTCGAATACCGGAAGGTGGTATCTTAATATTTGTAACAGATAATATTGAACTCCTTCATTTATGTTCTTTATTATATATTTTACACTATTGCTGTCAAATTTATGCTATATTTTGTTTGGTGACTCGGAAAGAGGTGCTTAAACTCGTAAATAAATTACGTAAAGCATTTGCATTAAAAAACTATAATAACAAGTTTCAAACTAATCAGAAACAACAATCCTTTAGTATCGCCAGAAAAATAAATCAATAAACCAAGTATTCCTGATTGACCACAACTGATAGTTTATTAAGTAAAATTACACTACGTTTCGGTCAAAATTTCAGGCCCTTTTCAAGTGAATATTTAGATAGTCATTTTTGGTTGAAAATGACTAATTTACAAGAGCAAAATTAAGACCACCGCAAGCATCTCCGACCAAATAACAACTGCCAGTTACGAGACAAGAAACGAATGAGCAAGGAAGATAGGAGGATGAATTTAGAAGAGTCCCAAAAGCCGTAACGAAGAAAACGAATGATAAATACATATATTCTTGTTGTCTTTCCCCGTTAGTAGTGGAATTCATCTATTTCCACATTTTCATCAGTGAATTGTAACCTTTTCTTTTTCCCATTGTTGTATAAAACTAATGCACATGACCTCATTTTTTGATGTCGGACTTCACACAACAAAAGTATTTTTTTAATTGAGAAATATATGACTTAGGATGTCAAATATATGACTTAGGATGACATCCGTTGATCACTCTTGTCCGCTCGCACATTATATCAGAAA
This sequence comes from Ooceraea biroi, assembly GCF_003672135.1. Classification (NCBI taxonomy): domain Eukaryota; kingdom Metazoa; phylum Arthropoda; class Insecta; order Hymenoptera; family Formicidae; genus Ooceraea; species Ooceraea biroi. Next base: position 22,270,929 of record NC_039506.1, read on the forward strand.
CCAACTTGGTCAAAGGCTCTTGACGAATTCCAGCTGAGTCATGGTCGAAGTTAGATACGTGTATGATACCAAGCAGGGGGCAGAAAAACACAACCAACGATAGAAACATCCGGTTCCGACAGGGAGTGCGATTTTTCCCCCTGGTCGGAGAAAAATTCTCGGTTAATTACTGTGTGTGAAAAACATAAATCGAAAAATGTATCGATGATATCGCTATTTGTGTTGAGCATGGGGTTCGATGATTTATTGCACCGCGCGCGGGAAACTGCATTTATAAAATCGTTTCGTCATTTCAAGGGGACGTCAATACACTGGCATAATGGTTATGAAAATATTTGAAAGACTAAAAAAGAGAAAAAAATTGAGCATCGCGCGGATCATAAAATGGATATTAATTATTTCGAAAATTGCTGTTTGTACTTTTTATGATGACGATTATATTGAAATTATTTAATATATTTGCAAGTACCTTTTCGTATTTCTAGATGCACAAATTGATGCTAATTTGATTCGAAATAACGATTGAATACGATTAAAGAGTCGTGCGCGTTCAGACACTCGTACATTGCTTGCGATTCATTCATTCCTAATGATGATGCAAAGCGGCGTTTGAGCATTATGGTCGGCACTCTTGGCCGAGTATAGGACCTTCAACTTATTGCGAAACGCGAGATCCTAAACTGTGGAAGAGCGCGAAACCATTTACGGTCAGTAACGCGGTTATGACCGCTCCTCACCGATATTACGTTGCCATTCAGTCCCGCTGTCAAATGCACCTCGGGGGAGCCCGATAAACGAGCTCTTTGTATACGATCCATAATCAACGAACGGACAAATAGGGAGTCCACGTTATCGCAGTTTTACGCAAGCAACTTGCTTGCCTGCTAGTCAGGCAAAATAGTGACGTAAGCTGCGAATGGTAGCCGATGCCGAGAGCTTCATTAGTATTGTCAGAGTCTAAGTTGAATTCTTTAGATTCTTGCCAGGACGATAATTTTCCAATAGGACTTTTTTCAATCACTAGTAGATTTCTTTCCTTCAATGAGAATCTTGCTACGGTAAAGGGATTCAGCTTCGGCTATTAAGAATTTTCGATCCATTTCTCAAACAATCTACTGTCACTATATAAGATATTGCAAGTGCGAACATGCGTGTGTGTATATAGATTTATTATATTATTATATATATTTATTGTATTTATCTATTATCCGTTAGGATTGTGTTGAAAGTAAATGGTAACGGTGTGAAATGCAAAGTAAAAACTACAAATAGAAAGTACACATTTATACCAAAGAAGGCTGGAATGAAATTCGCAGTTGGAATGATCGCAAAACTTGTCGGTATGAGAGCTTTGCCATCCGTGATAATAGGATGGATGGAGTTTGAATAGTTTGATTGCAAAGGCAACTTGAAATATGTACCACATTCACACACTCCTTAACAGAAGATAACGTGTAACCCAGGTCGATCACGTGTAAATCTCAACGGTTATATGTCGATCTGCCTTCGTAAATAATTCTCAACTCTGCGTTACAGTTTCACATAAATTTCTATCGCTCGGTGCGTCCGCACTCGTTAGAGCGAGCCGACCTCGGAAATAAATTGCGGCGAGACCGGCGGCAAGCACTGCGTTTTCTAAATGATAATACCTTAAATATGGTTGAAAGTTTCTACCGTTATAAATATTTGTCAACTCACATTCTTATATTCTTATATTCTTACATTCACTAAAAATTAATAGAAGGAGATCGTTATGGTAACCTCGGCGATCGCATTGGCGGAATCGACGGTAAAACATTAAGGGCACACCTTCCGATGCTTCAAACAGCCCTTTGAAGGTCGCCGGTTCAATATATGCCGCGCTCTTGACATCGGGAAGTCAGGAAGTTTCACTTTGATCGAGAGCCTCGGGAATGATGCAAACGAGGGTTCATCGTGCTCGACCTAACGAGGATTCATTTATCTCTCTCTCTCTTTCTGTCTCTCTTCCTCTGTCAGTGCTGCGCCGGTATATAAACGTAAATTCCGCCGCTCTCTCCAACTTATCCGTCGTAATCCACGGCGAGTGCCACGAGCGTCTCTCGTCGGAGGACTCGCGCGCGTTTAACTGTACGACGCGAGTATGGTATAATTGGCTCCCCTTATTTATAAATGAAATATCGGTGTCCGCGAGACGGTGCATGGTGCTTTATAAACCCCCGTCTCCGCGAAAGATTCCGCCCCAATGTATTGTACAATTTCTCACCGCGGTGTTCCTTAATGTCTACGGATTTGTCACGGATCATCCGTGATCATGTTATTTATGCGCGCTGTAAAGCGGACCTTTCAGTGGATTGTCTCAGTCTCTGCATCACTATGTCACGTTTTTGTATTAACGTATGTCTCTTAAGAGATTTGTCCGTCTTTCAAATACTGCTGTATTTCTTGCGATACAAGATAATAAAATATTACAATATCAATTGTTCTGATAGAAGATCTACTTTCTGTTCAGTGAATTCGGGATTCTTTTCTTTTTCTGATAGAAGAATACAGGTCTTTAATCTTTAATTGTCCGCTAAAGAAGATCCGAAATAAGATCGAAATGTTCGACAAATATTTTATTACTTCAAATTGAATAGTTGATTATTGAACTTTTTCTGTTCGTAATAAAGATCTGTTATTTTTTGTCTGTTACTAAAGACAAAAAATATTGGATGTTTATTACATTCAAAACTCCGTAATCAGTAATTAAGCATTTACTAAAGACACAAAATTACAAATTCTTAATCCAGAAAAATCATTAAATCATCAAATAAAATATAAAAAATATTAATTAGATTTCCTTCGAGATTTTATAAGAGTAAATGATGCAACATCTACTTCGATACTGGATGCACTCTCTGCATCAGTAAAGATACACTCAGAGAAATGATTTATTTGGAACAAATAAAATATTGTTCAGACGAATAAATTCTCTTATTTATATATGGGTCTAATACCATTTTATTAATTTCAAACTTATTTATTTATTTGGCTGTCAACTAAATGAATTTATTAGTAGTAAATAAAATATGTATTTACAGCAACAATATTTTCTTCTTTGAATAAAAATATATTTTATTTTTGTATGTGCCTATTACTTTCTGGTTTTATGCAAAATGGAAATAAAAATGTTACTTAAAATTTGTTTATTTGGACTTGAACAACTGTAAAACTACATGATTTTATGTCGCCTTGCTTATCGATGTTCTGTAGTTTTGTCCTGATTATCAAAATGTTCAAAGCTTTCATCCTCCTGATGTATCAAGATACAGACGGATGAATTGTCCAATTCCGATTCAGTCAACACTGAAATCTGTATCAAATGAAAATATCGCGTGATTAATATACAAAGATTATAAGCGAAAGATAATCGCAGTCTTCAAAAAGTCGAATGACGAAAAAATTATGTACGTAGTCTACCTACGTACGACTGTTAAGATTAATTACAAAAGGGTTAATTACATTAAAAGGATTAATTACAAACTTATCGTAAAAATACATAACCGTTTTCAATATTATCAGATGAAAAATGACGACAATTTGTTTAAGAAAAACATTATAAACTTACATTAGCTTTGTAAGCTTCAACAGCCTTCTTGTATCGCAGCTGATCACCAATTGGGGCTATTAATAAGGGGAGAATATATAATCCGCCATGGTCTCTGTAATCTGATTAATTCCGATTTTGTTTTCTGCAATTAACGTTAACACATTGGATCACACAATTATAACTGAAACGAGGAAAATATTCTAAAAAATAATGATCGAGTTCATTCAAATAAAGTTTTATTAACAACGAAGAACATTTACTTCATTCTAATCAGAATTTATTTCAGTCAAACATGGCCTAATATGATAGAAATAAATTATTTATTTGGATGAGGACAAAGACAGGAGATGACAAAATGCTTCGTATTCATCATATAATCGACACATTATATGCATTACAGATAATTATACATATTATTATTTCTAATCAATATATTTTTCGAATGTTCATATATTTATCTAATCCCGATCAATCATAATGTTTTTTAAAAAAGGATCATTTGATAGTATAAGACACAAATTGGTTTATAATCGTTGTTCTTTATTATGAAGAATACAGTGTCGAGGATTGGAGTCAGAACGGTCACTCGCTTTATTATCACTTTCCGGGCTTCTCGTTACGGTTGCTCTTCGCCGATGTTACCAAATTACTAAACGTCGAATGTCTTTATGTCTCCGCAAGCAAGCGAATTTATACTTTCCTCTGTGGCCTTGTTAGATGTCAACAGAAGACGGCAAACAGGTGATCGATAGACACAAACGTGATAAATAGAATTTCAAATTCGAGCAACGCAACGTCGAATGCCTACAATAGATAGGTTATGTATGTAAAGATTATTATAGTGCTACGTTCTGTAACACGCATATACGTTCATTTATCTATAGTTTATAGATAATGCATGCATGTGCATTACGGAACGCAATATTGGTGTAACGAAAAATAAGTGATAATAGTGCGCCGATTATTCGTCGCATCTCACATGTATGTTTTATGCAAAAAATTGGAATTTGCAATGTACTTACGTTTAAAGATTTCCGTGTAGCTCTCCAAATCCGAACTTCGTAAAAATTTCTCCATCTCATCCATTTTTACCAAAATGTTGGTAAAAACACACGGCAAATGTTGGCAATCACACGGAAGAAATGCCACATTCGAACTGTTGCCAGCGGTCGCGGCATGGGAGGGACACAAAGGGCCTATCATGGCCTCTCTGTATCCTTTCCATGCCGCAACCATTGGCAGCGGCTTGAATCTGGCATCTCTGTAATCGGACAAGAACAAGAAAAAGTAATGGCGCAAAAATCGAAACATCGAAGCGCGCTTACCGCCTGGTCTTATATAAATTGGCGGTTTCTGTGACTTAAGTATCTATGTATTAGACCAAAAGAAACCTTTTTCAATGTTAAATATCACGTTTATTTATATTTAAAGAATATGTATTTACGTGAAACAGCTATACGTAAATAAAATTATTCAGTTGCACCAAGTAACTCTCATATAGTCGCAATCTAAAAATTTTGTTCACACAAATAAAAATATATTGTATTGAAATAAATAATATTCTAATATACGAATTTATTTAAATCTAATAAATCATTTCTCTGAGTGTATGCTACAAGCGCAAGAGACATTTTTTGGACAAATTAAAAGTGCTTCTTGAAAGTAGCGCGTAACATCGCTATGAGCGCAACGCAAGATCTGTTTGATTAAGCACGCACTGAAAATATAAAATACTACATCGGGGAATAATCGATGCGTTTAAATAGGAATTAAAATATTGCTCGTATTTGAGCTGACCCCCCGGCGGCAATCGTGTCATCGACAAACGTGTTAATGACCGTACTAATGAATCACGCGCAGTAAACCTCGGTATCGGCGCTCGGTTATATTACACGTGATTGACATTAATCAAGTGCGCAGAAATTTGATATAACGATTTAAATTACGTTTTTCATGCGTCGCGTATCGTCAATAGGGTGATATCCGATATTTCGACGCTATTGCGACCGAATATTTCGCGCAAGACCCGTACGAATAATATCGGTCGTGCAAATATTTAAAATGTTGTTTATTCTGGTGACGTCATTACTGCATTATTGCGCCCGTAGCGTAGATTATATGCTATTGACCGGTGCGCACGAGAGTTTGCTGACCATCGCATCGCCCGTCAGAATAATAACCATGGCTTCGTCACATTTCGCGGTTTATTGGACGATCTTCCTTGCTAAGCTCCGACATGATGACGCTCGTTAACTTGGATAATCATCTCTCGTTACATGCATGTCATAATTTTAATTACCGATACATCTATCTTCAAATCAGCGTCTAACTTTCTCTTAAAAAGGCTGAATTTAATATTTAATTGGTTGGAAACGGATATTTTACTTCGCTGTTTCGCTTTCGCTTTATGCCAGATATGCGACGTTCTAAGATCATGAAGCAAAATCCGTTACAATTCGCTTGTACTTTGAGCGCAAGTACTGCAGTTGGAAACTCCCGATAGTACTCTAAATTCGTACAAGTTTACGATTTCGCAGCTGTCCGCGAGTACGAAACGTCGAATGAGAGAGAACATCACTGGAACGACTCCCAGATGGATACACGCGTTTTAGAGGAAAGCGCGATGCGTGCGATTAGGTGGTCCACGCCAGGATCGTGATACATGCGACGTCGTTCCCATGGGTGACACGCGTTTCCGATCGTAACGCAATATCTTGAAACGTCGGCGCGGTAATATTTCCATGAGAAGCGTTAACGACGCTGCCGAGATTCTCTTCCACCTTTGCGACTGCCTGCCTCCCTGCGCGGCTGTAAATACATTTCTTTCGTCGGGAAACGCCATGCCCGTCCTGTGTCCCTGAGGAAATCGACTCCGGGCGTACGGACAGCCAAGTTTGGAATTTTCAACTTTTGCGCGGCAGCAACGGGAAAAAGTGGGATTATGGGGTGCAAAGGGAAAGTTATATCCGTTTCGACATCCCTTAAATCCAATGTTTTCATTATTCAACTCACGAGCCGAGTTTGTCGTCTCGCCACGTTTACTGATGCAATTATCGAATCTCAGTGACACGGAAGATTTCACGTACGCTTAATATTACATTAGCCATGGAACCATGCGCTTAAATTGACAAAAAGACGTTATGATTCCGAAAATAATTGATAATGAAATTGAAACGCGGAACTGAAATAGGCACGTTTGCGAATCGATCAAGCAGAAGGCGAGATGGTGGAAGCGGAGCGTATTCGCGTTATTATGCAGAAAATTCGTTTTGGATCGTGAATATTGAGAATCCGGAATGCACATATTTGAATGGCGATAAGTGTAGACACTTTCACGTTTTCAAATCCTTCTTTATTCAATGCAATTACCTTCTTGCGCGCACGCGAGCGCGCGAATCCGACGTTTCACCCACTTTGTATTCAAATCCACGTATGCCATGTTTGAAGCACTCACGTGCGAACAAACCGCTTATTCCTTATTCCACGAACGAATATAAACTATTCACAAACGATACGAGCGGAATACAGAAAGTACCTATTTATTCGATCGACTTGGCGTTCAGCCCTTGCGCTCATCAGACTCGAGAGCGATTCGTACTTTCTCGGGACGAGATATTCCTTGAATCAAATGTCTCTTAAATAACTCCATCGCGTTTCCTTACCCGCGGATTTTGTCAATCTTGCCGCGCGTGTTTCCCTTACGACAAAGTGCACGTCTTCATTCGAAAGTAGACGACACGACGAAATGCCGGGACATTCTAGAATAGGAGTCAAGCACATTTAAGAGATTGAAAGGTAACTCTTTGAATGTCTTTAAGGGACGTCTTTTAAACAATAACGTTCCAGAGAATGAGCACAGTACAACGAGTGATTACGTGTTCAATTCAGTTCACGCTGACGACATTTTCCGCACGTTTTGCGTCGCCGGCTCGCTGGCGGGTCGAAGATCATTCTATTTCGTGTAAACGACACGTAGGAAGCTTCGTTTCCGAGACTCGACGCTGTAAATAATGAAGAAACGATCAAGGAGATCGAGGTGTCTATCCAGTTACAACGGTAAAGCGGGAAACCTGTAACGGAGGTGCCGAAAGCACAAAAAGGAAGAGGGAGGAAGAGAGAGAAGACACGGTTACAAGAGAAAGCAGCCGAGAGGGGTGACAAGGTTCCTGGTAATTGTCACCGTTGCTCCGCCATTTTCATCACAGGCCAGGGGCAAAGCTCCCTGAAAGCTCTACAAATTGCGTACCCCTTGCGTTCCATTCACTGTGAAGCCTTGGACGGGGAGCCATAAATTTTCATTATTTTATAGTCAACGCCTCGCTTATATCCGCAACAAGCGAGACAAGAAAAGGCAGAAAGGAGAGACACGAGCAGGAAGGGACAATGAGCGTGGCGAAAAGCCGGGGGGCTAAAGAGGCAGGGGATGAGATACGCGGAGGAGGAGCAGAGGAAAACTCTTGGCACGAGATGCCGAGTCTACAGGCTCCATTCTGCTTCGCCCTCGCGCGCCGCTAATCGTGCTTACTGCTATCGTTTGTAATTTTACATCACCGGAATGCCCGTCGTTTTTAGTGTCACCAATGTGACGTCTCTTCAGACGTCGCTTATCTTGGCAGGATTTGTGGAAGAAACCAAAGGGGAAAATATTTTTAGATCGCTTGACATCATCCGTGACGTCCAAGAGTGGTTAGGATCGTGATACTTTAAATTTTATTACAGGATGAGCTATCTAATTGCTTAATGTCTTGTATATACTAATTGTTTAGTGTGTGTGAGCAAAGAGAAAAGGATTATAAGTTGGCTTATAATTAAATTGTTACACCACAATGTAGTAGTACATATATACATATAAGTACTTTAATGTATTTTATGTGTGTATATATATTGCGACGTCGTTTAATTAATCGTTGTTAGCGCTGCCCGCCTTGCACGCGCTATCGACGTCACAAACCCGGAGTGACGATAAACTCGAACCTATCGGTACGATCGAAGGATTTTGGGCGCCGGGTGCGTCTCCGCGCACCACTCGAAATCGGCACGAAATACGACTAGCTCTCAAAATCGGGCGTAGGATAATAAGCGAGGACCGTTGGAAGGGCAATCATGAAACAATAAGGCTCCACACACGTAAATAACCAATCATTCGTATATTTGGTTCGCTAGTACATCGGCCGGACGAATTCTCGCCCGCCGGGATTCTCAAGGTGGTCGCGCGGATTACGCGTAACTCGGAACGGTCGGCGAGGCGAATACCTCTAGGCGGCTGCACCGCTACCCGAAACTACCCGGGATCGACCCTCGACGTTCGCTCGGCAAACGGGTCGGAAATCCCGATGAACCCGGAGACCTCCGAAGAAACACCACACCTCGGCGAAATCTTGCGGGGTCCCGCGATTTCGATACGATTCCGGCCCCGATACGCTCCACGGCCGGTCGACACGCGCCCGCAGCTCTGAGACCCGCTAAATCGCCGTGGGATATGGCTCAGGCCCCGTGACGCGCGCAACCCGCAACCGCGACACGATACGATACGATACGCTACGATAAACTACACGGAACTTGACGAGTCGATCTCCCTGGGAGTTGGTTACGGCAGCACGGCAACGGCTCACGACGGGCATCACATCAAGCTACTGCTCACGCTGGTCCCGTTCGGACGGGTCTACTCTTAACGGCCTCCGCCGCCGCCCGATTCACGAATCCTCAATTACGCGAAACGCGACGCCGACAACTACGCCGGAAAACGATACTTCGCGCGACGCGGCGAAATCGATACTTTACGCGAGAACGATACCGACGATATCACGCGAAAACGATCCGGCACGGTAGGACGCCGCCTTCGGCCGAACGGCCCCGGTCCCCGCCCGCAATTCGGATCGCGACACTCATCTCGACACCGTACGACTAGCAATTACAACCGCGACGCAGACGAATCCCGACGAACCATGATACTTTACACGACAACGATCCAGCACAGCATGACGCAACCCTCGGCAGAACGGTCGGTCCCCGCAAGACCCGGATCGCGACAACTACACTTCCATATCGGACAAATCGTGATTAACAAACGCGACACTCATAGTTCGACAATCTACAAAGAGTCTTTACGAAACGCGATTACAAAACGGACGAAGGCTGGCTGTGACTAGGGAGAGGAGCGTCTCTCGTTAACGCAAATTTAACCGGGGCCGACGGACCTCGCCTCGGTACATCTCGACAACGGCAGAACGGCATAAAGTCGCCACACGTGGTTCACAGATCGTGCATAAGTCCGCGTAAATACGAAACGTTGAGATGCCGCGAGGGTCCGCTTAGCCGGTTACGCGAGCTAAGGTCGCAGAGTGGAGATCTTACACTTCGGCTCGTCCCTCGCTGTCCGTCTCTAGGGCCCACGGCAGGATCGCTCTCTTCAAGGCGTCGTCACAGCTCGGCCGCTAAGCTCTAAGTCCTCGTTCCCGGGGCTCGCCTGGAGGTCCTCGCCCTTCGCGCATCAATCTGCGCAACCCCTCGCGCATCGATCCACGCATCGATCCGCCCCTCGCGATCGCCGCGTTATCGCCACCGTCGCCGCTATCGCCGGCTCGGCGGTTTGCCGTGCGGCAGGCGCCAGGTTTGACTCTCCGGGATCCCATTGCCGTGTGTTACGCCCCGATTCCGCGGTCTCCGGACGCCGGCTGGCCATGCCCTTGTCCGTGCCGCAGAAAGAGGCGACGTTATGCTCAGGAGTCCTGGTCCTGGATGCGGGTTTTATTTCCGCCTTGCAGACGGCTGGGTAATCCCCGTAAAGCTGCTGTTGTGCCAATCCTTGGGGCCCTTTCTGGTGCGAGAGTTTGCGTTTCGGAGTCGGTTCTGACGGCGCGGATCCTTCCCAGCGATCCCGGCATCCGAGCTCAGCTTCTCCAGACTCCTTAGCCTCCTGAGTTTCCCTCGATGTCCCGTGGATTACATAGTCCAGATGATGATCTCTCACTCTGCGAACACATACGCGCGCGCGCTTTCCGCGCAGCCCAAATAATCGTAGTAATCGCTCCATTAATCGCAATCGGACGCTCCCCCGCTGGAGGGAACGATCCCACCCAATGGTGGTGCTATCTCGATCGGGCGAACCCTTGTGACGGACGCACGGGCGTCACGTCACAATATATATAAGTACAGAGAAAATTATAATTTAGCTTATAATTAAATTGATACTACACCGCAATGTAGTATATACATATAAGTACTTTAATCTAATTAATGGCAAGGTAAGAAGTGTCCAGTATGTTGCACTTGATCGATAAATTTATTGATAGTGATTCGATCATACTGAATGAGCGTGACTCTAATTAAGGAGTTATATCTATTTGCAAGACCGGAGAAACTCTGTATGTTTGGGAATTGTTTTTGGAAAAACGCGTGTACTGTTTTTAACAAAGGATTTTGCATTTAAAAGAATACATTTTAAAATAATTATTTTAATTTTTGTTAAATAAAACTGTTAATTATTTATATAAATACAGTACAGCATTCAAAGACTCGTTTTTTGGAGGCATCTTGCTTGGTGAGCACTAAGCTAAGCGATGCTAATTTCTATGACATCAAATTGTAAAGCAAATTTAGTTAATTACTATAGAAATTATTAATTCGCCAGTAAATAATTAAAATTGCTCATATTTTATAGTTAAGTTAGTAGGTTTTATAACATCTCACACGATATTATCTGAACATCGAGATTATTGTCAAGTTTGATCGACTAATCACTATATTTTTAATAATACTAGTTCCTTCGTTGAACATTCCAGATGCTATTAAAGCAGCTAATTCAACGGTTATGCAGCCGCTCGGGATAATTTTGGGACTAATTTTCCAAATCAACTGGTTCAAACTTTCATTATTTTACGCCTCGCAGCTTTTCGATTTAATCTCCGATACTCCAGATAAACTTGCCTCACTTTCTCCTATCATGCCATTGCAGTTTATACACATCTCCGCTCTCGATGATCCGCTTGCAGATTCAGTAATTACTAATCTTCTCCTCTCCTCTTGTAAAAAGTTGCGTGGTGCCATAAATCGTGACCTTGCTAATAATCATGGAGGTGTTAAAGTACCCAAAAAGTCCGCTCAACGTGAGAGTCGTATTTTCAAAACTTTCTTTTTTATTATGCCTCCCCGGCGTTAGCCATTCTCGTGAGTGCCGTGAGTACGAGCCGACACGATAATCACTAATACTTTCGCCGGAGCCTTTCTCTCGTTTGGTGTACCCTTTGCGGCAGTTTCCCTGACTTTAATGCCACAGCGTTCTCTACCTTAATAAATTTTTGCCTTCGCGACGAGGGTGAGCACGCTCGGTCCTCGTCAGGAGCTCTTTGTCGACGTCATGAAAGTGTCGTGACCTTGACTAGTACGTGGAAACACTTGCGGAAAAGGCAACGAGCCCTCGCGTTGATTTACACCCCCGCCCGCGGTGCGACTTGAAGTTTCCAACGGGACGCCACGGTAGGTGGGTCGAAGAGTTACGCTTATTAATTGACGATTTATAATTGCCGGGAGCTGGTCCGGCTCGCTGTATGGGGGCGAGACCGAAGTTTCGTGCACCCCCCCAAGACGTTGCCCGCTAATAGGGCGGTATCCCGACGTTTAATTAGTCCGCCGCGAGATCTATGGATCCCCTCATGCGCCACGCTCCTTCTTGCCTCCTCTCCCGACCGCTTTCTATGCTGCTTCATTCGCCCGCAGATGGAACGCCGTGGGTTCGGCATGACCGCAACGACGTCCAGGTTCTCGTAATCGATTACGGGTAAAACAGAAACATCCGTAGCACGACAAGGAGGCTGACAGCGGAGATAACGTTACGTCGGGAATTTCCACGGCGATCATATTTCGAGCTTTCCGTCAAGCGTTCCAGATTGTTACAAGGACATCTTTTATCTGATTTGATGAAAATCGTACGCTGTGTGTGGAAAACGATATTAAAGCTTATTGTATTCTATAATTACATTCGCGCAAGGAGTGGGAATCTATTAATATTCTTTGTTACACGGAGTAAGTAGTGAGCGAAGATAGTAAGATCTGCTCCAGGTCATTTTTGTATGCGATAAAGCTGTTCTTACATCAGCTTACGTTCAAGATTCGAGATGCGAAGGTGCAAAGGTCGATTACATAAAGTACCGTGTGGGAGAGTCGAACACAGCCTGATACCACGCGGCCACCCATGCGCTTTAATTTATTATAGTTACTTAGCACGAGAGTCCCCAGGGCGGGTCGACGATCCTCAGCGAGGCAAATACAACGCTAGACGTTTGTTTGTGTTTTTAACTAGTCATCTTGTAATACACTTGAAGTTTTTTCCATTGATAGACAGCAAATCCTTTTTCACACATGTCATGTTTAACATAGGTTGCTTATCGAAATCTGAATTATTAGGAGATTGCATTAAAAGCCGCTGTTTTTTTTGTATTTTTTGAGCATTTATTTCAATAACGGAATGTGTGAATAACATCAATCAAGGTATTTGCCCTCGGAAGCTATGACTTTTTCCCACTTTTCTGGCAGAAGTTGACTTCCGCAACAAAAGAACGGTCTGTCTTTTGAGCCAATTCATTCAGCAACTCAATTTTCGACTTCTTCGTAATTATGAAAATGTGTATCTTCCGAAGCATGTTGCATCGATCGAAACAGATGGTAATTGCTTGGGGCCAGGTCCGGAGAATACGCTGGGTGCGAGAGAACCTCCCATTCGAGCTCCATCAGTGTTTGTTTCACTGCTATAGCAACATGGGGCCGAGCGTTGTCATGGAGAAGAATCACTTTTCGGCGATTTGATGCAATTGATGGTCGTTTTTGTATCAAATTATCATTCAAACGCTCCAATTGTTGTCGATAATGTTCGGCGGTGACTGTTTCGTTCGGTTTCAACAGCTCATAATATACGACACTCCATATCCCACCAAACACAGAGCATTGCTTTGTGACCATGGATGTTTCGCTTTGGTGTCGATGTTGATGGTTGGCCAGAATCAACCCATGATTTCTTGCGTTTCGGGTTGTCGAAATAGATCCATTTTTCATCGCTGGTTACGATACGCCACAAGAAACTCTTCTTTTTATGCCTTGCAAGCAAAGAAATCGAGATGTTTAAACGATTAGCAATGGCATTTTCGGTCAATTCATGTGGCAGCCAACTCCCTTCTTTCTGGATCTCCCATGGCATGTAAACGTCGTGAAATCGTTGATTTATCGACTTCGAGCTGTTGAGCCAATTCTTTGAGTGTTTGAGCAGGGTTTTCTTCCAATAGAGCTTGCAGTTGTTCATCTTCGAACTTTTTCGATTGACCTGGCCGTTGTTTGTCGTGAACGTCACAATCACCACTTTTGAATCGTCGAAACCAATCTCTACATACTGTTTCCGATGAAGCAGATTCACCATAAGTTTTCGCAAGCAATCGATGAGCTTCAGCTGCACTTTTTTTCAAATCAAAGTAGTGTAAAAGAACACATCGGAAAAACAACTTATCGCATTCCATTTTAATTCGGTTATAGAAAAGCACTTGTGTAAACAAAGGATGGCATCTGATGACTGACTTTTAGTGGGAAATGTTCACATTTCAAAATGACATAAGAGACATATGTCACTGCTCACAGCATACATAACTAGAGCCATCTACACATGAACAGCGGCTTTCAATGCAACTTCCTAATATATTGATAATGAGAATATCTCGATGCGCACAAAGACATATTCTGATAAACTATACAACTCACGATTTCGCAAGGCTGTGTGCTAGGCATTTCAGCTCCGGAAAATATTATCAAGCTGACCTACAGATCGAACATCTTCAATTGTTGCTCTTTCATTGGTGGTGTCTCGTTGTTATCATCGTTCTGTAGAAATGGAATCGCCATGATATCGTCTTCAATTTACTTTGTCTTCGGTTTCTTCAACAAAGGCTGATTCGAGACGAATACACCGCTAGACGTTCGTTTGTGTTTTTAACCAGCCATCTCGTAATACACTTGACTTATTTTCCATTGATAGACAGCAAATCCTTTTTCACACTTGTCATGTTTAACATAGGTTGCTTATCGAGATCTAAATTATATTGATAATGCGAATATCTCGATGCGCGCAAAGGCATATTCTGATAAACTATACAACTCACAATTTCGCAAGGCTGTGTGCTAGGCATTTCAGCTCCGGAAAATATTATCAAGCTGACCTACAGATCGAACATCTTCAATTGTTGCTCTTTCATCGGTGGTGTCTCGTTGTTATCATCGTTCTGTAGAAATGGAATCGCCATGATATCGTCTTCAATTTACTTTGTCTTCAGTTTCTTCAACGAAGGCTGATTCGAGACGAATATACCGCTAGACGTTCCTTTGTGTTTTTAACCAGCCATTTCGTAATACACTTGAATTTTTTTCCATTGATAAACAACAAATCCTTTTTCACACTTGTCATGTTTAACATAGGTTGCTTATCGAGATCTGAATTATATTGATAATGCGAATATCTCGATGCGCGCAAAGGCATATTCTGATAAACTATACAACTCACAATTTCGCAAGGCTGTGTGCTAGGCATTTCAGCTCTGGAAAATATTATCAGGCTGACGTACAGATCGAACATCTTCAGCTGTTGCGAATGTTTTTTCCGAACGGTTAATCTGATGCAGAATCACCTGATTTAGCGTAGTTACGTCGTATCCAGGCGATACATATCGGTTTTGCAAAAATTCGACTGTTGCTCTTCCATCGGTGTTGTCTCATTGTTATGGTTTTAAAGAAACGATATGAAATCGTCTTCACTTTACTCTGTCTTCGGTTTCTTCATCAAAGGTTGATGCAGGCAAGTGCATCCTGGGCAGAGGTCCGTTATCGACCGCAGTCAATAGCAGGATGTCCTCGAATTACGAAAAAGTCGGTCGTTACGCTGTATGCTGCTCGCTTTTCTTTTTTCTCTTGGCTCGTTAAAATGGTTAGGTGATTGACTCTCTTTTGTGCTTACGAATTCGTGGATGGCGCGCACGTTTCCAAATCATCCCTAAAACAAGATAGCGATCTTGGAGGGTGGTGCTCGAATGCGTGTGGGCGTCGCACGAATGGATAGACGGCGAAGATGGAACAGGGAAGGGGTGTCAGCGAAGAGAAAGATGGTTGTCGGTTACAAATAACCAGCCTAAGGCCGAAATCGCTGCCCTGTACCTCGCAATGAATTATCGCCGTCGCGGGCCCTGAATTAAAATAATCGGGCGTGTACCCAGCGGGGCACGGTACGTAAGACGGGATAAATGGACCCTCTGCCTCGCTTCACCTAATGTATACATTTAATCGTTTCGAGTGTTGTTCCCTCCCTGAGCCCCAGTGTACAGACCGTTTCAGAAGGTTTGCATTAATCTCCAGGAAAGTCTTCTTTACTCGGGCATTTAGATTATCTAACATTTAAAGAACCCAACGGTTCTGACAAATTACAAATTGAGAGAGCGAGCGATTAAAATCTTGTTTTGCAATTATGTTTAAGTAGATTTTGCTTGAATACATTCTTAAGTTTGAATATGAATATTTTAGTAAGCGAGCAATATTAAATTTAAATCCATATTTTAAATCGCGATACACTGGCAATATCTGATAAGTTAACTTCCTGGCGAATAAAAGATTCTATACTTGTTATTGAGCAATATTAAATATCTTTTTGAAAACACGAAAGAAAAGTTCCCCTCAGGGGCTCATGATTGTTGATATGAGCACGGGAACTAGCGATCCCGAAGTACCCGAGCTATTCCTCCGAGCTAGACGGGCGTCTAGCAGAGGTTGATTACTAGAGTATTGAATGATTCAGAGTACAAAAAAAGGCTGTAAAATCAGAAGAGATGGATAAAGAAGAAGAAGAAGAAGAAAGGCTACGACTTTAAAGAATTACGGGCACCATCTTTTCGATGGAATTAAATTACAGTTCTTGAACAAGTTGTATCGTCATCGTCGTTTTGTAAAAAAATTCTTACGTGGAGGTATACTTCAAGCTTGGCTTACGATGGATTCAGGTAATAGATGATTACAAATGAGAATTTGCGCGCGCACGACACGGCATTTGTCTCACAGCAGAACATATCAAGTTTCATTTTTACTGAAGATCACGTTTGCACGGGAATCAATTATGAGCGGACTTGAGAGATAATCGTCGACCCTGCCTGGCTGCGGCCCTGGGCTTCGCCCGCTGGGTGGGTCCTTTAAATTACTCCGCGCGCGGGAAACAATAAACTGGCGAAGTTTATAGCAGCGACCCGACCGAAAGAGGGAAACGATGGACTCCCGGTTTAATTTCACGAGAGCCATGTCGGAATAGCGGTATACTGCGTGGGCTGTGTACGTGCCCCCGTGTATAAGCGTAGACACGTGTGGCTGCAAGAAAACGGGCAACCGACCGACCCCTCGCCGTGAGGATGAAATAATATTCGGATAATTGCGGCACGCAACTTTAGTTTCGCAAATCGACGCGAGGTGATTAATCATGCAAACCCGGCAAATTGTCCGTTCCACGGTGCGTTCGTGTTTCACGCTAAATTTTCACCACTCCGAAAATTGGATTCCACCGCGAAGAACACGAGCTCGATCGTCGCTCTTTAATAATCACGGCCGTAATCGGATTAATAATTGCGACCGTCGCGAGTTCGGCTGCGAGGGGGAGGATTTAAATTACGCACGTTGAACAATGTAACGTTGACTGCGCAAGCAGCGATCGCTCGAATTACATCACCATCGGCGCACTATCGAACTTCGTTATTTATACACTTATTATCGTGCACTTTCATCGCACTCAATTTCTTATTTTAGCGGCGCTTTAGACGCTGCGTGCCTCGGGGCCGTCGCAGGCAATAACGAAATTTGCCTTCCCGACTTTTACTTCTCCGCCGCCGCTTCTCTCCCACCCACTTCCTCTATTACCGTCGCTCTTCCTTCTCCCGCCGGGTCGGCGTCTTGCAAATCGCATCCGCATCTTTTTTCTCCCCCGCGCAGAGAGAACCACCCTCCGCCGCCGCCGCCGCCGCCGCGTTTTCGCGCGGTATGTAAATGGAACTTCCAGCGACGAGCGGCGTAATAAACGCCCGCGCCGCCGTCCCGGCGTTTTATCTGGAACGATTTTTTTGTCACGTCCCGGGAGGGGCATTGTAATCGGCCGCATTGATATCCTTCCCTCCTGGAATTGACCGTCCTTGCCCTTCCCCGTTAGTTTTGCCTTCTGTGCCCTTTTTCCGTCTCTCTTTCTTTCCCTTTCTCCTTTTTTTTTCATTTCCTTCATGCTCGCTCGCTTCGCGTCGCGTTCTTCGACATCGGCTTTTCGGGTTCGACTAGTACCCGGCTGCATATACCGCGCACGTGCCCGGAATTTCACGGCAGAGCGATTAGATTTCGGATTTACCTCGCATCGCGTCGCACGATATCAGGTGTGCTCCTGGAGTGCTCGCGCGAGGAAGTGCTTTCATTCACAAAGTATACCTCGATTCCGGATGCCCCGAGCTTTCAAAGAGATAGCAGGGAAGTCGAGGTATCTGCTCGGGAACGTGGCCCGAATTTCGTGCAGCTGATGCTTTTGAACAATCTTTAAACGTTGTTCCTGTAGATGCTCGGAGAAGAGTCGGAAAGAAAAAAACAGCGCAGCGTACATCACGGGATTACTTTTTCACTATGTGAATTATTTGAAATAATCAGCGCTGAAGTAAAAATTAATTCTAACTCGTGAAATTAGTCGTGCCGATAAAGCTCGCAAACGCCAGGTATCAGGATCGCGGTCCATATCTGAACCCTCAGCTCCCCGTATTTCTTTAGACGCAACGGCGCCGTTGAGCGGGATTATTTGTTCTCTCAGCGAGAACTGATAAATAAATATTTGCATGGTCACCGAAGGCAGGCGAGAGCTCGACGGTGGCATTAGACATCGTCGAAGACAGAGAGACATTGAACTTCCATTATTTGCTCCGGCTCTGAGACACAATCAGATCGAACTGACGCCCGTGTCTCGATTCCTTCCGCTCACGGGTCCTCTGTATTTCCTGCGGCCCTCAAACAACGCGCAGACGAAAGAAAATCGTGCACACACACATGCGCGCACACGTCGGACTCTTCCACTGTTAAGAAACGCTGGAGAAAGCGCGACGAGACGGGGGGAGGACGTAGAGACGGATCGCGTGGAGCGGACGACGGAAAAGAGTTCGGTTTCCCAAACGAATTGCGACTTCACGGACCAGAGGAATGCGTAGGTATCCTCATAAAACATCAAAGCTACGACGGGAATGATTGAAATTGTTTCCTCGACCACGGCACCGCGCGGAGAGAGAAACCCTTCTCCTCCTGTCTCCGCCGTATTTCCGGCGAACCCGTTCCAGACCCGGGATCCTCTGGTCCAGATCTTACTCGCGTCTCCTCCTCCGTCTTCCGCGACCGATCCCTCGATTGTCTCCCACGGACAACAAATTACATTCCGATGCTACGTTCGTCCACTGATTTTCTTCGCGTCGCACTCCGCCGTTTCTCGTTTCTTCATGGTTCGAATGTTCGAGTTCGAGTCCCCGTGTCCGATCCTCGTTCCTATCGTTGACTCGCTACATCGCGCGCGTTTACCCGAGACCGATCGTTCAGTAACATTTCAGTTTCCACGTGTCCGTAAAGCTTCCGTAACGTTGGACTTTATCGGAAGGTATTCCGCCTTCAGCTTTACCGTTTAGCACGCGGAAGCACTTCGCGTATCCGTTTCTCGGGACACCGCGTACGCTCGAACGCATCGTGCTTGTTTTTCGCGATGATGTAACGAAAATGTGTGTTACCGTTTCGAAACCTTAGGAAGCGCCCAGCGAGCGCCGAGCGAGAGGTCGCGAGATCTCTGCCGTATTTTTATTTCCTTCCATTGGAAATCTCGGTCAAACGAGGAATCCTTATCAGGAAAAATCGCGATGGAAAGAAAAGAGAGAGAGAGAAAGAAAGAAAGAGAGAAAGGACTCGATGCTGGATATTACGTTGCCGGGAGAGACGTACTCGAAAAAAGCTTCCCGCCGTCCGCCGTGCCGGCAAATTATACGAATGACGTTATCGCGGAAAAGTAATTTGGTTCCATGCTAATAGGCCCCCTTTTTTCCGCCCCACCACCTACTCCACGTCCACTCTTTCTCTGAATAATGCATAGGTTGAACTTGGGTTTGATAACGGCACGAAGGAGCTTCTCTCGGACCATTGGCGAGAGAAGGGTGGGGGAGCGGAGGGGGGCAGGAACGGAACATCATTTCCCACTTAGTTCGGTATTAAAAGGGATTCGGGTCGTTCCATTCTCGGTTCAAATGTACGCTATGTGCAACGAAAGACAAGTGCCCGTCCGACTAAAGTCCGCGATGGTTACCGAGAATATACTTTGCTCGCCCGCTTGTGCGACATAGATCTTGTTGAGCGAACGCTGAATATTTTTCAGCGAGAATGCCGAGTATCCAATATTCAAGTTAATAACGCGTCGATCGCCGGTATAATCGATATAATCTGCTGCGCCAGTGTAAGATGCGATTCTTGTTGACGGATTACACGTACAATGTGGATATCAGAAACGCAACATTGGCATGTAAAAAGCATCACGTTAGCGCGATTATAATGGAAATATGTAATATGACGTATTTGGATTATATTTATCATAATTAGATAATAGTAAAAATATTGAGTACATATTTAGATTATATATCATTGAATTCTGATAAACAAGTATGTTTATGTCCTTTTTGGTTTTGATACTTAATATTTTTACAACGCATCAGAGAGCATGTACAGTGAACTCTCGTATAACGCGGCCTATATAACACGGATTTGTGTAATGCAGAAAATTTGCGACAGTGCTCATATAACGCGGTAAATCAGCCGTGTATCATGCGTTATATATATACAAGTAACGATTCGCAATTAGTCTTTATGATATGCAACTAAGATAAGAAAAAAATCACTGAGAAAAATACCTAATCGGATAATCAATTACATAGTAACAAACGGATATATCCGATTAAATTGTATTAAGACAAAGACAAAAATAAAGATAAGACAAAGAAGATGATCGAACATATCCGATGAAGGTAATCGGATATATCCATTATTTAATCGGTTTAATCATTTAAATAAAACTAACAATAGGAAACACTATTTAATCTGTTGATGATTTATCCGATGGAAATTTTTCGCAGTGAAATAGTTACTTGTATATATGTATATATATCTGATACAATCGTGAAAATGGACAAATACACGGGATCGCTTCTCACCTATAATTTGCGACAGACACTCAACCTATACAATATTATATATGAGATTGTAAGGCTCTTTGAGCTCTATCTGATGATATAATCCCCGTGCGGCTAAGTCCCAGCACGGGGAAGATATAAGACTTTATAAGGGGAGAATTCAGAATAGGAGACTGGGGACTCCGCCACGAGTCGATCGGGTAACCTGAAAATTCACAACCTATAATTAAAAGTCAAAAACAGTTATGACGATTTAAAAGATGCTCGATTATTGAGCCAAATCCGACGATACTGCAATGCCGGAGCAAGCTCCGAACATCCACCCAGTCCCAAAAACAAGTTTAATATATTCTGAATCCTTCTTGGGAATTGTATCAGATATTTTATATATATGTGTGTGTGTGTAATACACACACACATTCATATCATATGTATTCTTGCCAGGTGTGCATAAAGCATTTTCTTAAAATTTTTGTAAAAAAATCACGTATATTCATATAACGCAGAACGTATTCCTCGCGTTATATAGGAGTCTATTATATTAATGAATAATAATCATACTTGTATATGTACACTCATTGAACACACGTCTTATTAAACATCAAGAAATCACGAAAATAATAGCAATAATGATTCTCTTGCGAGCCGCAATGTAAAGATTAAAAATAGAACAAAAGTAAAAGAAACTGACGACGAAGTTTCTTTGCTCGACTGCTTCGCGGATCTTTTGCCTCGTGGCATTCGTTGCGGAACACATGGGACAAGCTTGTTCCATGCCGATATGCCCGTATCGAGCTGAGGACGACATGGAGATGAGGATCCAGTAATTCGTAAACAACCGAAGAAGAGAGACTCGAGGGTTTCGGCAGACTGCGGAAGGAGCGAAGGAGACAGCGCAGCACGTACCAAGAGCGCGACCGATCGAGGGACGAAAGGTCGAGAAGAGGCAAAGTTTCGAGAATCAAAATCAGTCGTAAGAGATGTCCCCCGGCCGGGCATAAAATTCCACTCGTCCCGGCATCTCTTTCTCTTACTCTCACTTTTGGAGAGTCATGCGTGGCAAAAAGCTGCCAGGAAGCGAGCACGAGAGGAAGATAAGAAGAACGCAGCGCGTGAGGGTAGGAGGACACGCTGAGGGCACGAGTATCCGAGGGATGCGAGTATTCGAGTGTGACCCTCGGTGCCCTGGCGATGCTGGCCGCTGTCGCCGCCGGGTACAGGAGACAAACAGCCGTGTATCCATGCTTTTGGTAATCAACCGGACATACATAAACATAGCAGTCGGAGGAAAATGGAGGAGAGAATGGAAAATGGAT
This sequence comes from Ooceraea biroi, assembly GCF_003672135.1. Taxonomy (NCBI): domain Eukaryota; kingdom Metazoa; phylum Arthropoda; class Insecta; order Hymenoptera; family Formicidae; genus Ooceraea; species Ooceraea biroi. The sequence goes on from NC_039506.1 coordinate 22,293,056, forward strand.
GAGGCGTGCTCGCTATAGGGACATAATGCTCTTGGAGGGAGCGCCCGATCGTCTCCGTGAGCGAACTTACGTCTACGTATCAATAACATTCTGGCCTGAAAGGTGCTTCCGGTAATGGACTCACGTAAGGGTACTTTGTCACCGATGCGGAATCTCCTCGCGATCCGCTCAACATGTTAAAAGGTCCGGAGGCTCGAATGCTCGCGCGTTAAAACCTGACCACCATAATTCACGGGTATATTGCGCCGCCGAGTGTGTAACATCTGCTACCATCGTTACACGGAGCTTCGTTTAATTCGTAATGCTCCACGAATACTCGGCGAGAAAATTAATCTCGCATTAAATTCCAACTATTCCCGATAAACACGTTCAACTGTACTTCCAAGGTTTCGCTCAAAGAGGTACATACACCGTGGAAATTTTACGGTGCTATATGGACTCCGCACGTGCGTGTGGAATGTGGGTGTGCGCATGAAATATCACCTACATATCGCGGAGGTACGTGACCGATATATTCTCCCTCTGGACGTGAAATCGAGCGACGCACAGTACGGCAGAATAATTCGGCAAATTGTTCCTCGCGGGAGAAGAGAACGAAGATAAGCGCCGGCGATCCTTATCCTCCAACTATTCTGGAAACTCTGGCGATGCGGCCCTCATATAAAGTTCGTCGCAAGAAGTATAATCAATATAAGCGAGCAAAGACTACACTCCGCCTCTCACGCACACGGATCGTATTCAAACCGATGAGTCGGGATCGTGTTTATTCAACGCTATCGGCAACCCAGATCTACGGCAATCTGCGGATTCAGCGCAACTCGTGATGCTGGGAGAGATGCGGCCTTCCAAACCCACGCCGGCTCGATTTCGGCTGGAAATCGTATTCGTTCGATTGCTATTTACCGACCGCAAAGTTCGACGTGTCGCGATCCAAAGGAGTGAAGGACGAAGAGACGAGGAGGAGAAACGGCGACGACAACAACGATGATCGGATTTGCGAGTCCGTCGAATGCTCGCATTTGCTGAATCCAGCAGCTGGAGTCTTCGAGAGAGAGACGCGGTCGAGATTAGTCTGTCTTCGAAGAAGCGCGCGCTCGCTCACTCGCAGAGTCAGCGAAGGGTTACCCGTATTTAATTAAACTGTTACTTCGCATTGATTGCCAAACTTGGGCCCTGGGCCGCCCGCTGCAGAGAAGATTATCGAAGTTCGCCGCGCTTCTACTCAGGCCATATCGAGAGGCTGCCAGGCAATCTCGCAAACTTCCAGCCATGCGATAACGCCGCTAGCCTTCTTTGTCAGTCCCCGCTTTATTACCGCCTTCGCCGAGCGAGCCGATGCAGTTATCAGCGTCGATATCGAAGGAAAAAGCCGAAGACGCAAGCACGAGCGAGGCCCTTGTCGCACCTTCGATGGATAATCCTCTCGACCGTTCTGCAAATTTGTCTCGCGCAGCTGAGATAACATGTCTAGACAGCACGAAACTCGAGGAGGCAACGAGATTCAACACTCACGCTAATTGTTATCGTATCATGTTCATATATTACGTACGAGAGAAGAATTCCACTGGACTACGATCGCTGATCGAATTTGCCGCTGTGAACCGTGATGAAAGTTGCCGAGAACAATGTAAAACTAGCGTCAGAATCGATCTGAATTGCTTACGGCGCGGGCGATGTAATAGATACGCTGAATGGACGACAAACGATAATCGCGATAGCGGTGCCACAAGAAGCTAGTTAGCAGAAGTTCCGGTTTTGCATCGTGATAGTGACAGGGACGTAACAAACTGTTAACTAGCTCCTTGTGGCAAGTAGCTGCGCCACGATCGGAGAAAGAAAAGTTCGGAATGCGCCGCTCGTCCCGGGCGATCACCCACTGCAATGATTTGACGCGGGGTGAAGTACTCGCAGCTGCAGTTTCCCGCAAGTTTGCGCGCGATGATCTTGGCAGCGATGTAATATCTAGCCTGTAAGCGGTTTAGTGATACTCCGGTAGAATGTACTTCAGCGAACACTAGATAATCCACGCATCGAGTTAATACCATCAACTATGTATATGTTATCCCGTCGGAAATAACGTGCGAGGATCGAGACATTACGAAAATTCTCTCTCTCTCTCTCTCTCTCTCAGCAATTGCGAAAAAAGCTTGTCACAGAAAGAGAAGTATTTAAACATGTACGTGCGTTGAATTAAATCGACAACTCGTCTCGTACTCGTTGCGCGAAAATTAATTTACTAAAACTGGGCAAATTTTCTGGCTGTTGGTCAGATTTAATTATTATAATATTCTCCAGTCCTTACGTGTTTAACCTGCTTCCTGCTCTCTGTTACAATTTCAATGAAATTTTCTACTACAGGCGAAAGCAGTCATTTCTCATGTTCGATGCTACAGACAATTGGTAAGGGCGCGTACCAAGGCGCGTGCGGTTACAGAGCGTTCGTAGTCCGCGTCATAATCTCGTCAGGAACATTGGGGAGTTGCGTGCGAGCGGTCTTGGAGCGAGTGGTAGCTACGGGGTGGCCGTTGCACGTTCGCCGCGATAGGGAAGAGCTCCCAGCGTCAATCCTCCCTTTCACCCGCGTCCTGTTCGCGCTACCCTACTTACTGAAACGCAAGACCGGCGTCTCCTGTCGATCGAGCGGTAGAGAGACGAGCGAACGAACAAGCGAGCGAGCGAGCAACTGCGCGAGCAAGAGGGAGTTTCATTTAAGTTAGAAATTGCTTCTTCCGTAGCGATGATGGGCCGCAAATTGGGCGCGAAACAGAACGCGGAGGCGAGAGAGAGGAACCTCGAACGCGGAGGAGATGACGGGAGACGAGGCGATGAGAGAGGGCGCGAAGGAACCAGGAATACGGGCAAGGGGAGCCGAGGGAACGTGCGTGAACGAAAGGGGTGTATCGATTTTTTATTTATGTGCCTGTCTACCTGGCGGGAATGCAGTCTGGGTCGACGGGAGGACAGCGCGTCGCGATGTACGCCGCTTATCACGCGAGGCGACGAGCGACGATAACACGTCGCCGATCGTGGGATCAAACGAAGTGTTAACGAGCGACTAACTCACCGGAGCAGGACCGATCGTTACTGAGATCTTCGCAATGATAGACGCTCGTTAATGCGAGCCGACGCAGCCGAAATCCGATATTCTACGTGAGCAACAAAGGATATCCCTTTTCCTGTCTCTTTTTTTCCTTTTTTTTCCTACGTGCATCGAAGTGCTCGGTCATCGCGTTCTTCGGTATAACGAGCCGTGATTATCCGACCGGCGACAAAAGCCCGCGTTACTCAAGGGTATTTGATAAATTGTCGCACGCTGCTATTATTGATGGTGCAAACATAATCGGTAAAGCTGCTACATTGATAGCGATGTCTTGCCTTTATTGGTGATGCAATTAAAAAATTGCGGAAAATTACGCGATGAGAGTTTCGAGGTAGATAGCGATCGACGGTTCGCGTATCAGGCGCGAAGTACGCGCACGTAAATCTCCAGTTTAGTTTCATGCTTTCAGTTCGCGCAAAGTTGAATGGTTATTTATAACCGTCGCCGGTTTGAATACGTATTGTCGAGAAAAAGTCACGCGGTAGCAGTGGCGGCGGCGGCAGCGAGGCATTAATTATCCGGAAAATGTATAATACGCAGACGAGGAATTCCAGAGCCGAGTGTGCGTTTGTGATAAAGCGGCGGCCGGGAGTTCTTCCTCCGTGTGGATATCGAAGGTCGGAGCAGCGACGGCGGTGGCGAGGACGACGACGACGACGACGACGACGATGTGGATTAGAGTGCACGACCGGAATTTCGCGGCGAAATCCATTCCTGTGCCGGAACTATGACCGACCCAGGAGGGCTTTCAACCAGGACGAATGAATACCCCGGAGGGAGTATTACTTCCGTCTCATTAACGTGGCTCGCGATTCCGCGTGCGGCGGAATCGAGAAATTCGTCACGCCCGCCGTCCGTACACCGAGCGAAAATCCTAATTCATTCCGCGCTCGACGATGAAAGCGACGATTGCGCCGACTGTTAATCAGGGAACGATGTATATAACGCGGTTTATCCTCCCTCCCGTTCCCCCTGCTTCCTCCCTCTTTTCTCCGCTTGTCGCTGTAAATGATAACTCATGTATCACCTCGTGTCTGTTTGCCGCGCTGCGAATTCCACCGTGACGAGAATTCGAGTCCACCGGGATGATCGAAGATGCTAGCATTAATTCGCCACATTGAGTTACGCACAGAGCAATGTAACGCGATCGACCAAGGTGTCTACGTACGGGGTAATAACTCCCAGTGTGTACATGCTAATCCGCGTAACGCGTAATCACGCATTCATACAAACGAGTGGATTACCACGTAATTAACAATCTAATCTAATTCGCGTTAATGAAAATATCAGTTTACGGGGAAACATTACAGAACATTGTGCGAAAATTAATTTTTCATGCAAAATATTTTTCAAACTTTACATCCTACAAGTGTGTGATCATTATACAAATCTCAAAACAATTTTATCAAATATTCCTACTTTCATCAAGTTTGTTGATCAGTTAGACACGTCATTCCTTGCTAAGTTTCTTATGTTTCAGAAAATGTTAACGTGATATTGCATGACACATTAATATCGAAGCACACTTTTTGCAAAGTCAGGGCAAGGGGCATTCTCATAATTCGGAGGCACATGTCATCTTGGCATGATCGAAGGCGTCACTATTAATCCGTGACGCTCCGTGGCGCACTATGCAACGGTAATGTAATCGTCTAATACGCCCTCCGGATGACGCGATGATTTCCACTGTCATGCTAATCCGCGCGGCCCGTAATTGCGCGTTTATGCGCGCTCGAGAGCGGGATTGACCTCGAGCATTATGTGTCCAGGATGTGTCCCGGTCTGTCATGGGGCCAGGAATTATTTGCTCGTGGAAGAATAGAAGCGCACGTATGATGGATGGCGCCGGCGTGTTGTCACGTTAAGAGGGAACCGGCGGAGTCGTCATGCCAGAGATTGAAATCCGCAAGAGTTTCTCCGCTTTCCTTTTCATCCCGGCGCTGCGCGGCCGCGAGTCGCCGCAGTCATTATGATTCAGCTGAAATCTTAATGGAGTATCGAGAATTGCGGCGGGTGGAAGGAGCGATATACATTTACGAGTCCGCGGCGGTCTCGCATTACGCCCGATAAAAGGGAAGACCCTCTGGCCGCATTTTTTCCCCCATGCCGGAAACGAATCGCACCGGAGATTCGATGCCACGTCACGTGCGGTCGCTTTACCGCCGCGATACCGAACACGTCTCCATTATATCGCTCCTATCCATTTGCGGAGGCTTTTACACCCTTACGTGGCACACGCGGCGGCGTATTTATTTAGACCGCATCATCGCAAGGAATCATCATCCTTATATTGTTCCGTCGCTCGCGGGTAGATTTCACGTTGCACGCGGAAATTTTCTCCCGGTCGGCCGACGTGGTCGGGCTGCGCGATCAATTGATTTACTCATCTTACAGCACGGCTGCGGTGATAAATACCTTTCACGCGCAAGTGTCCACTGCGTTGAGTACGTAGTCGGTGCGGAGCCGTAGGAGAGCTCGTTTCGAGGTGGTACGCGTTGGGGTGAAGGTGGTGCAGGATGGGCTAGACGGGCTCCGAGATATGGTGTATACCTTCGGAGCGATACGTCATCCCTGACAAGCCGGCGTGCCGATAACCCCCGTCTACGACAAACCCCGTGTGTGGCCTCACACCTCATCGCCGCAAGGGCCATCCATCATGTTTGAGTAATGTAGGGGAACGATTTCGCGTTATTGCGAATGACCGACTCTGTCGCGCGCGCGCGTCCTTTTACTATTCTGTCTTCCCGTGGATTATCTCCGAAAGATTTGTTCGGTTAACGCGATGAACTGATGTCATCGCGCCTCCAGGATAGTCGATAGCTTACTGTCGTCTTTCAATCTCACGATCGAGGAGTGATCGTAAGCGGCGGAACGGCAAACAGAAAGTAGTTGTTCCGCGCCGAAATAAATCACGTTCTATATTCTCTCCAGATCATCCAGATTTTTTTATTCTTCCATTAGCAACGGCGGAAAGACCGGACAACGGATAAAGAATATTGGATTTTTATTTACTCAGCAATAGCTATTCTTATTGAGAGGTGTGCATTCGTTGCAGTTATAAAACAGATAATACATACACCGCGAACAAGAGAACGGAAAGCGGATTTACTCACCGTTATGAACGAGCAGCGCAGAATCGCGAGCAACAGTGATAAGGTCACTGTCGGTGAGAGTTTCGTCGGATGCGTTACCGGAAGTCGGAGTGTCGCTGAGGCCGGCACCGCTGCCGGGCATGTGATACAGGGGATGCTGCTGTTGTTGCTGTTGATAGGCGCGTTGCTTATGCTGACTGGTGTTGTAATGATTGTGATGCGACTGGTTGGTTTGATGGTTATTTTGCGGATACGCGCGACTACGCAAACTGGAGGTATTATCCTCACCCTCGCTGCCACTTAGACTGTAGGCCGGATAGAGCCGTCCCTTCCCTGCAACGAACATTGAAACAACTTTAGTTGCTGCATCTCTACTCTCGACACAATTTCTAACAAAGTTTTATATTGTCCTCTTTCAACGATAATAATAAATCTTGCATTAATTATTGATTTGCAGAAACTTTTTTGTAAACATCTCACACAGAAAGATTATCTGAACATCAAGATTAGTGCCAGGTTTTGATCGACTAAAAAATGAGCAATTTTCGTTTATATTAATGGTTTACTGACGAATTAATAATTCTATATTAAATGTCTGTGTTTATATTGATCATTAATTTCTAAAAATATTTTTAAAAATCGGCCACGATGGTTCTCTTGCAAATTTCAAGATGATTATTTTTAAAAAACGTCAAAATTGGTTGAAAACCAAGGGCTCTAGATTTTTTTGAAACAATGCATATCTTGCAGCCCCACGTGTGTCGCGGGGAAAAAGGCGGGACGCTCGCGAAATATACTGCCGCGGAATTTCAAAGTCCGCTCTATCGCGACACGAGATCCGACACGGGGTTGCTCTTTGTCGCAAAGAGAACAAAGCGCAAAAGGTACCTCGGTGCAAGCTGTCGCGACATTGAAAAGAGATCGGCGCGACGACGGTCGACTCGCCGAAGACACAAGAACGTGCAACGCATTAGGAGACCCCGAGGCTCTCACGAGGAAGAGGAACAGAAGAAGGAGGAAGAGGAGGAGGAGTCACAGAAGAGCTGGAAAACAATCCTGGCGTCACGCACACTTGCACAAATAGCGGAGGAACGCGAGACTTCCGCATCCTTCGGGCTGCACGACGAACGTTCGAGGAGAATGTCCGGTGCAGACGTCTTCCTTTTGGCTCCTGCGACTGGCCTCTATGATTTTATCGCTACCGTTTCACTCGAAGCGCTCCCGAGAGGCCGGGACGCTCGCGTGATATCGTGTTGCTTTCTTTTTTCTTCCTTTTTTCAAAGCAATAATAGCGCGTAAGCGCGGACTTCCGGTTACCGAGTTGAAGGGAGTCGGCTAATCGCTTCCCAGAGCGTGTCCCAATTGTCATCGTTTCGTCGGGGACACATTTCTGATACGCGATCCCTCGCGGTACCAGATGTCGCGAGTCGACGAGCGAGTCAAGAAAAACCGGTTTTTGGAGAGACGAGACAAGACGAAACGAGGGATCGCCGCGGCCGACCGGCGCGCGTTATGGAAAAAGCTGATGGCGCGACGATCCACCTCGTTATGGCGATGCCTTCGGGATAAATCGCGCGAAAACTTTGATCGATGCCTCCCGCCTTTGACCTCTGATCTCGCCGTACGGCTCGCGCGGGGTCTTGCATCAGCGAGCCGTGCTATCGGGACATCGATATCGCCAAGTCGGTTTTCTTCCCTGAATTGGCGTCTTTGACACGCCGCCGGCCGATCGATCGACCTGTCGCCAAGAGTTACGCTGTAGAAAAAAAAGGGAAAAGAGGCAGAGGTTCGTTAGCATCTCGTTGAAGAGCTGGAGGGATGAGAAATCGCGTTCCCCGATAACCCCCGTGCTCCCTCCGACACGAAATGGTTTATAGGTGGACGTGTATCAGTGTCCCGGCTACGGAATCGATTATCGACAAATCCATAGACGCTGGATCGGATGGAAATTGCAATTCCATTAACCGCATCTGATTGCGCGTCCGATCGACAAATCGCGAGATTGTGTATCTTTTTAATTATTTGAAATTAAGAGAGAGCGACAAAAAAAACAGAGTGGCTTAGACACACACAAGTAACTCGGTTCAAGTATCTCGATGAATTGAACATTATCTCAGCCGATCGCGCCGAACGCGCCGTCGTAATCAGCTGTCGAGCTAGAGTCCGAGCAGGACGCAGCTCCGTCGAAAGGACCCTCGTCGGCCTCGCGTGATGGATGAAGTTACAGCGAAATGCAAATGTTATTAGTGGTATCTATCAGTTGCGCGTAATTCAACATTCAATTATGATCTGCATCGTCGTATCGGGCATAATGCATTGCTCCGCTCATCGCGATCCACCCGCGCGCGCCGCCCCTATGGTGTATCCTCGCGGGTGTACAAATAATCTTCTGACGCGGGATGGACGCGCATAAAGGAGGCTCCACCGGGCGGCGGTATTGTTAAAAGCAAAAAAGTCGCCGTTACCAATCACGGGGCGCGGTTTACAGGCAGAGGGGGTCCATTGTAATTAGGTTTGTGCGCGCATACCGTTAATGGACACAATATACCGAGGCCGCGTAACAACAACGCGACTCATCGCTAACCGAATTACTCCCCCGCTCCCGCTCACCCTCCGTCTATCTCGCATCCACCCCCGGTCCATTTCCGTCGTTGCTTCCTTTTCTCGCCCCCTCTCCTCCCGCTCGCCGTCCTATTGTTTACCCTTGTCCGTTCATTCTACAAACGGCCCCGGGCTAAACAAACTTACGGGGTTTTAACGCTTAACAAGCTTAGTGATTTTGTAATTGGGTTACTGGCAGTCCATCCTGCCTCCCCGCCGAGCATGGAAATCGTAAAAACTCTTGCCCGTCGACGTGACGGCATCCTCGTCGACACGATCCGCGGATTCTTTTTCAGCTGCTTACGAGGATGAGGTCCGATGCGTTTTACTGCACATCGAGTAAACACGTGCTCCGTGCGGCGAATGGCGTCTGCATATTACGCGCAACATTAAATCGCGCACCCGAATAACCCTGATATATAAACCCTCGCATGTGTAAGTGTCCCATATGTCTATGAGTATGGGACTACGAAAACGGTATGGCTCGAGGTAGAACCTCAGTGCTCTCTGAGGGTTTTACAGCGCACAAAGTGCTTCGCGAATAAATTTTTCACGTTGTGGACGCGGGGGTGTATACCTGCGCGCCGGGGTAGACGTCGACATCTCGAAAACGCGTCGAGAGAACAGTTGCCAGTATGTTGAAAAATAATATTCCGAGACATTGTTGCGGATCGTGCAAGGAATAATCAGTTTCGAGCTAGTTTCAGCACGAATACGCGAACGAGTATTTTAACTGAGAAACGAAAACTTTGTGTGTGTTTTATTCCTCATGCATTGAAGCAGGAGCAACGATAGAACCGAGTTGCATTTCAAGGCATTTTGTTGGATAAAATGTTTTTTTATATAAAATAATTATACGCGATGAAAGCTGGTGTCTCGCCTGTGAATCAGAAATAAAAAGGCAAAGTGCTAAATGGTTTGATGAAAATTTACCACGATCAAAAAATGATGGTTTCAGAAGCGAGCAAAAACGCGAAGCTTACCATTTTTTTCGACAGTCAGAGAGTAGTGCAAACAATCTGTGCCACATGATAAATGCAAAATATTAAAAAGATATCGTCTTATTACACGGATACAACACGGTCATCCTTTTGCATTTGCAATACGTGATCTTTTCATTGTGCACAAGATTTTTTTTATTTTATGTCCGTTTATTCGACAGCAATTGTACGGCAGTTTTCGGCTCAAAAACAAAGGGAATGGCAAGCTGAATAGTATATCGACTGTAATGGAGCTTTTCGAATAAAATAGAATTTTAAATATTATTCTAGTGAGTTTTTTATGTGATACGAACTTTGTCTCAAAACTTATGGACCGCACTGTGTGTATCTGCAATATATACGCGCGTGCACTCGCTCAAACATTTTCTGTTTTCCGGCACCACGGTATGCGCTGGGAGAGTGAGATTCTCTTCGAATTTCACGTATATCCATAATACATGATCGGGTTACCATGGGGGAGCATTGTGGCCACTATAGAGACTGCCGCGTTCGTAAACCGAATACTCGCGCGGAAGCGCACCCGCGCCCGTACTTGGAGGCTTGTATATTTCTTCCTAATCTTCAACGCGGATTCGGTTAACCCCTATAATATCATCATAATTCCCATGTTACCGCAACTGGACGCGAGCGTACTTGTGTTGCGTACACGTCGCAATCTATGTAGCATATTTTCACAAATACGACGCGAGGAAATCGCCGTTGCTCGAAGGAACGAGCGTAAAGAAACAGCCGTAATTCCATTAACTCGCTTAACGTGTAATGAGTTAATTGCACTTAATTGTCTTTCTGTTTATAGAATGTATAGAGCGTATGAACATAAAAAAAATACAAAACTATCACGTCGCGTTGTGTGACTGTCTCTGCGGGTTCAATTTTGCGCGCGGTGTATCGTCGGGTTTTATATATTTGCGGGTACAGGTGGATGCGGTATTATGCACTGGAATAACGTGACACAACGTTACGGCGCTCCGACACGCACAGATAACGGGAGTTAGAAAATATTTTCGCCTAACGAGCATAGTGAACTTTCATTGTCGTGCTGGTTATGAAGCAGAGGCACCTTTCCTGTCGCTCACCAGGCGCAGCAAGTCCGCATTGATATTAATGCGGACCATATAATGCCAGCGGCTATTCATTTGGCCCGGAAGAGATAATTAGGCAACTGTATATCGCGCAACATAGGGAAATGGAGCGGAAAGTACTCGTTCACTAGCTTACTCGCGTGTCAACATAATCTACTTATCGATTAATTAACTTTGAAGATGCAAAGGCGCAGCAGACTAGACGTCGGACTACAGAGGTGGAGGCTGCGGGTTCGCGTCCCATCCTTAGCATTTTTTCGCGACCATGACGGTGGTCGAGAGCGTTAGACGCTTGACTGTTAAACCTGATCCATACTATCAGTTCGTTCAGGGTTCGATCAAATATTCTTCTATTGTTTATTATAACGTACGCATTCATATTATAACGTTCAAGTCTCGCTTCGCTCTCGCTCCAGTAACAATCCTTCGAAAGAATATTTTACCGGAGCGTGATCGAACCGAACCTGCGCTGATAGTGTGAACAAGCTTGTGATCAATCCACCATCAGTTCTTTTGCAATTTGTCAATATCGAGTATTGTCTATTAAATGGGTATATAATGTAAAATATTCTGCTTCAATTTTTCTATTGATCAAACTAGAATGAACTCACATTTTTCTCATTTTTTTTTTCTCTTCACTTTTTCTATCTTCATTGTTCAGTGCCACAGCAATTATGGCTAATTCTTCAACAAAAAATAATTTTCCTTTTTCGGGAAAAAATTATAACGGACTTGACAATGGGAAAATAGAAATGATACTAAACTGGGATCGAACCGGACCGAGAGCGAATTGCGTTACTGGACCGTGAATGATTTGATAGTGTGAATATTCTAGTAATATGATCGGATCGTGAGTAGAGCATGAACGGATCGATAGTGTGGGTCTTAATGCCGGAAGCCCGTTGCGGATTTGAATCCTGCTTTTGGAAGTGTGTACTAGTGACGGCACAGTTAAACATCGATCGCTAACGTAAACTTGATAGATGCAACAGTCATGTAAAATTGATTGTCGACGAATACGTCGTATCTGTTTATCAACGAATGTTTGCGAATCTAGGCCTCGCGCACGCGTTATGCGTTTACGCGTCGTCCGCTCGTTAAATTCACTACACGAAATCGTTATTAATGCCGCGTGCACGTCGCGTGTCCGCGTGCCGTTGCTCGCCTTGCACGACGTGTAAAAGTGCAGGATTCGGCGTCAATATATCGATTACGTAATGCCAGATTTACGCGAATTGCAGGCGCGGATCCGTAAACGACCGTACACGATGGCGTCGTCTCGTTCGAGATATCGATTCCGGTCCCTGTAGTAAAGACCGGCCGTCGCGACTCACCGGGTCACCGGGTAAAAAGAGCTCTACCTCGTTGTCCTCCGTTTTCACCCCCGTTCCTCTCTCCGGCTGGCAAGCCCGTTACCGTGGATTACATCACAGATAAAAAGATTGCACCACCGATGGGACCAGTGGCGTCCATTGCGAGATTGGATCCGATGTTTCACGATCTTTCTGATAATGGCGGCTGGACACACTGACCGGGACACACTGCCGGAATCGTCTTCGGATTAATCGATTTGCGCCAGCGATAGCATCCCCGAGACGAGACGGAGAGTACGTTTCGCTTCCTCGATTTCTATTCGCTCGCTAAATGAAAAGAGCTTACGTCGGTATCAGCCGAATCGAGGCTTACGGTTTCCTTCGCCGATTGAGGAGCTTTCAATAAAATCGGTGGCCATTATTTTGGCTATTTCGTAACACATAATGTTTGATTGCATAATCACTTCATGATTTGCAGCTATTATTATTAACATAAGTGCACTTTATATCTGATTCTCATAATACCGTAGCAAAATTTTGTAGCGTTTCAGTTGTTAATTTTTTTAGTAAAATTCCAAGACAATTATTGGTCCTTCAGAACTTTTCATCTTCAGACAAATCCGTGCTTCCAGAACTTCTCATCTCTCTCTTTTTCATAAGAAAAGTTAAACAACTCTACGAACTTTTATTACAATCTGATAGTAATAAGTGATTTAAGTAAAGAACATTTTAATGTAATGTTTGATATTATTAATACGTCTCTTGTGTGTGTACATGGCAATATTTTCAATAATACCTTTATAACATTAGCCTAATCGATCTTTCTGATTGATGAACTCCAAAAACATAAAAAATTTTGAAAATATACAAAAATTATCGGATTCATATAGAGCATCGAATTTCCCATCAAAATCACTTGTAGATTCGCAAGAGTAAAGCACGATGAAAGAGTAGAAATTTTCATGACATCAGAAAAATTACTTTTTACCATCAAAAACTATGTCGCACTAAAAATTACATATCATACAAATCACATGTCCCTTTTTCTCTCGTCGCGTGTTTCACGTGTAAACGAATTTCGAGGATGAGAAGCGAAAGGGATAAAATAACGGATGAAAATCCCGTCGTCCCGTTTAACAAATTTAAGTCAGATGATCTAGATACCTCGGAATATAGGATAAAGATCGACGAATTGATAGCAAACCTAACAAAACGAGAGCTTGCACAGAAGGTTGGACTGTTCCTATCATCAGTAAAGAAGTATCAGTATAGAACACAATCCAACTTTCTGTGCAATCTCGTTGCGAGCAACCTTTGATACAGACAATGATGAAGATTAGAATACTCTCGCTGTAGAGCGGGCGTGACAAAAGTGCTCGCTGCCTACAAGCGAGTGACTGCTTTCTTTTTACCCGAAGTCATGCGGCACTTGCCAGCAATGTTTGACTAGATATCTATTAGCGTAATATAAGTTTTGTAACATTTGGAAATGTTAGAAAAATATACATGTTTTTGTACTACTTATTATAATAAACGATTTAATTAATATAAGTATATATTTATTGTCAATCTTAATCGTTGATTTTTCAGGATGTAGAAAATACGTTCTTCGCACATAAATTTTATTTTTTGGTGAGTTCTTCGTGTGCATGGTAAATGCATACACGGATCTGCGAACCTCGCGTGTTCGCGCGCAACCTTTCCTCGCCTGCTGATATATACCGGAGTGGAGTATCGGCCAATTATTTACGCTTAATGTCGTATTTGCACGGAGCGGCGCGTAGAACAAAGGGCAACGAAGACGAAACGCGGACGGAAAAGCGGGCAGAAAGCTCTTCGCGCAGTAACAGCCTCCTAATGAAAAGCGAACTGCGGCCGCCGATAAAAATCGAGAACTCGTGCCGTTTGTGGTTGCAACTGGCTGTTTTTGTGAGCTTTTTAAACTCGATAGAACCGGTGGCATGGGGATGCCAACGATCGCACAATCGTTCCTCGTGTTTTACCTCGAATCCCGGCAAGCCGCTTCCACCGTACCGAAACGCGCCGCGCGCGCAGAATTTACGTAATGAAGATATTCAACAAGATGGTTAATGAATTCGCAATGTACGATCTTTACGCGTGCGTATGTATGCGTTAATTTAAGAGGATTTGGGATGCGCTGAAGACTGTGTTTTTGTTGATGTTCTTTTAAAACGATCTTTAGCAAAAGATTTATACGGTTATGAATCGATTCTGAAATCAAGAAATTGTTCTCGGTAATTTGCAATAGTCTTGTTTCTCTATATGGAACTATATACGCACGTGCGTGCACGCAACCAACTATAGGATTATAGACCGCGACTGCAGGAGACCGCTGATTACTTAGCCGCGGTATTAACACGATATTGCCGATGTTGGTAGATTATCGGTATCATAGATGCTCGTATTATTGCAGCGGCTGATTATGCCGCGTGACGCTCCTCGCCACCGTATCGCCCCCGGAACTGGTTTTCACGGGGAGGCGCGGAGGAACGAAAGCGCATAAACGCACGAACGAGACCTCCCTTCGCCCTCTTCGCCACCTCACCTCACCATGTACCCGCTCGAAGACGTAAAACTCGGGATTACGGTACGCGGCTCGTTTCGAGATGTTTGCGCGAAAAAAAAGAGGGCGAAGTTGGTGGATCGTAAAGTTCGAGATTACGCCGTTCGGGCTTAACGGGGCAGAGGCCCCCGCGCGAAATTTGCATGAAACTGTTGTAAGAGATCTCGCAAGAAAGTGGCAATGAAGGCGCGAGATATATAGGCATCGTTACCGGACTGACGCGAGAGCGAGGCGGGCGTACAAATAGGAGGAGCGCTCCCGGCTCCCGAAGGAGACGACGACTAGGAGACTAGGAGGCGCGCATCCCGTAAAAATGGGCCGTAAAAAAATTTCGAATGCCGGAGACACGGGAATTAAGGCCGTCGCTTTTTCGCGCGATGGAAACGCAGCAGCCGCATCTCATTATATCGCGAAGGATCCGTGCGGTTGAATAGGCAGATGCGCGGAGAATCTGCGCACGGCTATACTCGAGTGAACTGTAATATGTAACGGAAAAAACCAAAAGTCTAAAATGAACCAAACTGTCTTTATGTTTAACAACAAAATATATTTCAAGTATATTTGAAAATAATCATAAATTTAGAATACTCAATTACAATTTCAGGATGCCTCTCGGCAACTCAGGATCACCTGTCCTGATACCTGTTTGATAAGAGAGTGCTAGCCGGAGCACCGAATCGGAGCACCGAATCCGTCCGTCACCGATGATTCGGCATATTTTCGCCATTTTCTAATATTACCGCGACGCTGATTTATAGGACGCCGTGCGCTAGCACTATCTATCGATCCTAATCTATATTGATTTCAAATCTTTCAGAACGAATGAGCGCGCGGAACTTTACAGTCCTGATAAAGGTATACGGGCTGAATTCATTTGCGTCGGCGCTTTTTATTTAAATTCGGAATTATTCTCGTAAAGCATCGCCGTGCAGGAGTATACGCCGCTCGTTCGCATATTAGCTTATGCAAAGTGGGAGCGCCGTGAGACCCCCTTTCGGAGCACCATTAGGCGAAAATGCAAATAGTGGGCCTCGCATCAGTTACCCTTTCACTCATTCACGTGGGGTGCGGGAAAATGCAATTTCGCCGAAGATTTGATCGATTGTTGAAAGAGAAAAGTGTCGGTCGAACGCGTCGAAACGCTCTTAAACTCTGACGTTCTCAAACCGACTGAAACTGGTGCAAATCCGAGCAAATGCAAGAGCACGCGCGCGTAATAACGTTAAATAGCCGGTTGTTACGAAGTAGCTTCTGCGGCTCGCGGGAATGCCTGATGCGCGAAAAACTACAGGTCATGATTGCACACCGAGGATCCGCCAAATAGGGCTCGTTCATTTGATGTCCGGCCGCCGTCCGGCGTTTAAGAGAAAATTATCGAGCTTTTTGCGCATCGATCGTGCTCTTGCTACTTGTTCGCTTGTGTATCCCCCCCGTCCTCCCGCGCACGCGGGGCGTGCTTGGAATATCGATCTAGAGTGAACGATCCGAGAGAGGTAATGCGATGCGTAGGTATATCCTACTTGCGTATGTATGTATGTACCGAGTACTCGCGACGACAAAAAGATGAGTTAACTTGACGTTCTGTCGCTAAGAGTTTTCACGGTTTTCATGAATAATAAATTGAACGCATCGAGTTAAGGTTAGAAGGAAGGAGAGAGAGAGAGAGAGAGAATGAGAGAGCCGTAAAAATTCGACGTACTTGGATGTACTTATTATCATCGCCGTATCTGCTGCTACTGCTGCTGCTGCTGCTGCTGCTAGTACTCTCGAACGTGAAAACTTTGACAGCTCAAAGATTATTAAATGAATTTACTGACGCGAAATAAAAGTATAAGGAAAAAGTATAAAATTAAAGAAGTAATGACGCAAGAAATTTTATATACGGTTTTTGTATTCGTCAAATTAGACTTCTATTAATACAGATATTATTCTCTCATTCTCTTTCTCAATTCTCATATCTTTCGTCAAGAACATTACACAATGTTCGTCCCCTGTATTTAAAGTACGAGGGTGGTTTGAAAAGTCCGTGCAAAGTCAGAGAGAGGCACCACTGGTGCGTATCGAGGTTATTTTCAGTTAGTAGCATCTCTTGGAAGAACATACACCAAGTTTCAGCCAGATCGGTCTATTTCTCTGTGTTTGGCGTTCGTTTGAATCGAGGAAGTCGAGTGATTTCCAAAAAATGGATAGAAGAGAATTTCATGTGTGATTTCGTGTGTGTGTTGAGGCGTCGTTTCGTCACTGTGGACGAAACATGGATACACCACTACACGCCTGAGACCAAGGAACAGTCCAAACAATGGGTTACCAGCGAGGAGTCTGCACCAAAGAAGGCAAAGACCGTTCCTTCGGCCGGGAAGATTATGGCGACTGTCTTTTGGGATTCGCAAGGAATAATCCTCATCGACTATATGGAAAAGGGTAAAACTACAAGTGCATATTATTCATCGTTATTGAATTTGAAAACTGAGCTGCAAGAAAAACGTCCACGATTGGCTCACAAAAAGGTCCTTTTCCATCACGACAACGCACCAGCTCACTCCTCTGGAGTTGTGGCCGCAAAATTGATGGAATTAAGATTCCAACTCGTTCCGCATGCTCCCTATTCTCCAGATTTGGCTCCCTCGGACTACTACTTGTTCCCCAATATGAAGAAATGGCTAGCGGAAAGATTTTATTCAAACGAACAGGTGATTACGGAAACGAATGCCTATTTTCAATATCAATAAACTGGAGCAGCGTTGGACGAAGTGTACAAGCCTAAAAGGAGACTACGTTGAAAAATAAAAAAGGTTTATCCCGAAAAATTAAGTAGTTTTCATTTTTGCACGGACTTTTCAAACCACCCCCGTACTCTGACAACCTGAACTGTGATAAAGATTATCAGGTGAACTCCATTTGGCACACTGCCCTCTCGGTTTTAATTGACTAGATGATCAATCAAACAAATATTGTCAAACGTTGTCTTAAGCAAAACAAAAGAGAGAGAACAAGAAAGAACGATTCAGGCTGTAACCCAAATGCTTTAAAACATTTATTTCTTTCAATAACAAGTATAGTTATTCGCCAGGTAATTCTAATTCAAAGTAATAATCATCGCGGACATTTATTTCTTTCTTTCTTTTTATTTGAAAGAAGGAAAAGGATAGAAAGTATCTTGAAAAACTTGAAACGTTAACTGGACTGCAGTTATGAACTCGATTATTTCCACTCTGTATGCCTATCGCAGTGATAACAGTATTACTCCGTGTAGGCGAGCGTGCCCTTACAGATAAGTGGGAACTTATCGATCACCCTTCCAAGTACGTTCGTGCGCGTGACATCAACTTACCTCGGTCATTCGGCCAAGTCGCCGATGACTCTTCACGTATGGCCGGTGCATATTTTATGCACGGCCAGCACGTGAACCAATGAACCATCTCATGTAGCTCCGGTCGTCTGACAAACTGCGGTACGATTTTCGCGTTACGCCGTAAAATTTTGGTCGATTGCCGTATGTATTCCCTGTGTAGGGATACCGGTGATCGATGAGCCCGTAGATGCGTGCGGGGCCAGGCGCGTTTGTTTTAGACTGCACAGTTTTTTTTAGCACAAGCTTTTTTCCTCCCCCCCCCCTCTCTCTCTCTCTTTATTCCATCCGTCCTCTCTCTTTCTCTATCAACCCCTGCGGTTGTTCGCCAAGTGCGGGATTAAAAAAACAAACTCGGTAGCTAAAACCGCGTAAACCGTTTGCACCCCCACGCGAATTGTAAACAATGTTGAAAAATCTAAATGTAAGTAATACCGACACAGCTTCTACATTGCATTCCACGATGATCGGACGCAATCTCGGTCGATTCGCGCGTAAACGTGCAGCGAGTGTCCGTAAGAGAGAGTCTGCACTTTTTCTCTGGCTGTCTCTCCCGAGTTCGAGTGACAATTAGAAGCAATTTCCGCGAGATAGTTATCTACGCGACGTTTCTCGATTCGCTCCTCCCGCGGCATACTTAATTACGAAATTAATATACAGCTCCAAGCTTTTTGGAGCGTTCGCTCCTTTATACGATTCCGACGCATCAGAGACGCGGCGCATTATAAATTTATTAAGCCGCCGAGGACGAGCGCGCCGAGTTTGAGTAGGAGAGCTATAGCGCGCCAGGACATTCCTGCACTATTGGTAACGCAATTTGTGAAACGCATAATGTTGCTTTTATGTGACACCATACGCGTACGCGTACGCGTTCGCGCGCGTAGTGTGTACGCGTAATACGCACCGCGTGTGTGCGCGTGTGCCAGGAGCAGAGTGTGATAAAGGCGTCTGCGCAGACAGATAAACATTCATTCCGTCCTCCGTTAATTACACACTGCGTTATTTATCACGCTCACGTATATAATGCAAGGGTCGAAACGAATTTATACGGCCACGTCGAATTGTACAGTGCATTACTTTCGCGTCGTTCTCATAATTGATGCGATCGGCCTCGGCGTCGATTCTCAATTAATATTAACGCGCGCCGTTATTAGTGCTGTGAATCATTCGCCTGGCGATCTGTGGGTGGTGCTATTATCTACGAATCGTTTGTGATCGGTCGCGCCGCCGCCGCTGAGCTAAAACCGACGCTTCGTAAGAACGCGCGCTCGGTTTCCGTGTGACGGATGTGCACGAGTGTTAAAAGCGAAATCGAGGATCAGCTGATAAGATTTCTCTGCTGCGATGGACGCGTCGTGATTCAACGGGAATCTGTAACGAACCAATTTAGAGCGAGTGACAGACGAGCGATACTACGAGGACCCTCGAGTTTTCTATTAACCCGAAAAAAAGGCGTGAGAGGTCATTAGAAATATTCGGATAAGGAAATTCACTGATAAGAAGAGGTCGGGATAGTTCATGGGAAAGTTTTCGAGCCCGATGGAGCGAGACCTAACTGTAAGATATATAATCGAGATTTAAGGTGCTAAGTTTATATCGCCAGGGTAAATAACAATTAATAATAGACTTTTCTTTCTCTCAATTGATCTGGCAATGTTTATTGGTACTCAATTACACGATGTTTCGACCAAGTATTCGGTCCTTATCAAGTGTATACAATATAATTCTTAATAAGTTATTTTCAGTCAACATTTTTTACTTTTGAAGCTTTACGTTAATTTTGGTCCTTTTATATGCAAAACTAAAAACTCTGCCTCGTAACGCTTACAATACTTTGCACTCATTTTGAAAATTTTCTCTAACCACACCGTAACGTCGGAATGACAACAAAGTATTACGACGGCCGTTGCTGGCCTACGGCCCGCCGTGCGCGTAGGCACGGCGTCGCAAATCAGAGGATACGCGAAGTCTACTGAAACAATAATTATTCCCGAACAGCGGGATCGTGACGACTCAGATTTTCCTCGGCAGTCTCTCCGCTCTTGATATTCCTTCTCTCTCGATACCTTCTTTCTCTCTCGATAACTTCTCTCTCTCAACCGCGGATCTGAGTCTCGGTGTCACGATCACCGATACGGCAAACGATAAATTGGGTGCCAGGCGCAATCACTTGCGCCGCTCACGAAATCAGCACGTAAAACTAGATAGCTCGACTAGTCAGCCGTCGTGGGTTAGGGTATTATAGGCCGCTGGAAGGAAGAACAGTAAGACACAACGCAATTGTATAAAATAATAAATAATAATGTATTTCGAGAACTTCCGGGGATACAGGGATTCGTCACTCCGAATCACATGGACGCCAACAACGCAGTAACACAACGACCTACGAGAAACACGACGCAATACGCGATGCGGTCGTCACCGCACCCTTTCGAACTAGCGACATACGGATACGCGAGTCAACCTTTTATGTCGCGTGGACTCTCTCGGCACCCGTTCTCGAGATCCTCCCCGGTGATTTCCGCGAGGTGCCGCGGTCCGGTTAGGAAACGGCCGTTATTCTCGGCGCGAAATCCTCTTCCTTCTCGCGATCTCGCCTCAATCCCGGCTCTGTCTCTCACGGGCGTTACTCGGAAAGTCTCGACCGTATTCCACTCGGCAGTCGATATTCCGCTACTAGACTACTCGGCAGTAACGCAGATCCGTACATAAACGTAATATGCGCGACGATATTCGGACTCAACAACGTAAGACGCGCGGCGAGATATTCGGACGCAACGACGCGACCATTATACTCCTCCGGACGACAGAACACGAAACGCAATACACGCGACGAAACACTCGAAATACTTCACGACTTGGCAACGCACAATAACAGTAATACTTGATTACAAATTCCGATCATGATACAAAGACGACAAGATTACGCGACAATTGACTGGAGTTGGCTTTCGAGGTGGAAGTTCTACCCCCCTTATTCGCGACACCGGGGCGGACGGGCCTCGTCTCGTTTCTCGCTCTCCTCGGCACTACACGATAGTCTGTTCCCCTTAGGTACGGGGCGAAACAATTATTTTGGCGACTGAGCTCGAGGCGCCGTCGTAGCCGGTGTAATTACAAAGATATCGCAGAGTGCAACCTTACATAAAGACCCTCGTCCTTCTTGTCGTAGCTGGCTGCTCTCTCGCTCGTTTTCGGGGCCCTCGCCAGGATCGTTCCGCAAGCGTCACCAAACTCCAAGTGACGAGTCGCGGGGCGCGTCGCGAGGTCCTTCACCGTTCGCGCATCGATCCGCGCATCGATCCACCACCGACTTATCGCCGAGCTGCCGCAGCCCCTATCGCCGCTATCTTTCGCACGACGGGTAGCCGTTCCTCAGGCGCTTCCGTGGATCGTTTTATTGCTGGCCGCGCCGACCTTCCCCGGTCTCCACTTTTCCTCGCCGGGCTGGCCAGGCCCAAACGAGGGGACTCGAGGTGGTCGCCGAGGGGTTGCGCACCCCCTCCCAGGCGGTCGAGCTGGCTGTGCTCCTTTTCTCGGGTCGGTACGGAATTCTTCGCTGACGATCCGCGCCCGCAGCTCCGTTCCTCGCTGCTCGGCATCTTGATTCGGCGGTCGGCGGGATCGTTTCCTTGCACGGCTCGGAACCTCCAACGCTCCCGCGACCCTCAGGCTTCCCTTCTTCGGTCTTCTCTTCCGCCGGGTTCTTGCTCCGAGGTGTGAGATACAGTTCTTCCCTGGATTGGTCTACACTCTACGAAATTCTTAACACTATTAATACACTATAAGTACGCGCTCACACGCCGCTCGGTAAAGTATCGCTCCCTCTAAAATGCGAGAGGAACGATCCCGACGGAATATTTGTGCTTCCTCAGTCCTACTGCACCTTGTGACGGACGTCCCGAAACGTCACGTCACAGTATATACTATTCAAACAGGTACGCTTCAAACTTTCTAACGTCATAAAATAGATGGAATTACGGTCAACCGTTTTGTATTAAGGCTGTACAAGCTCCCGCGGGAACCTGATCTCAGAGAATGTAGGAGAGGTAATTTGAGACAGAATCGCAAATAATAAAAGAATAAATTAATCGGATATTTTAATAATGCGTAAGCCAATTGTCATCGTAAAAAACTAAAGAATAGATAATCATTCGCTAAGAAATATTAACAGTTAACCAAAAGTAATAGTAACTTTATCTAGATACAAACACAAAGTAATAAACGGTTTCGCAGAAGCGGTTAGCAGCTCGAATACAATAAACAAAGAGAGATATAATAAAGTCACAATAGAATATGAATCACATAAATCATAGAAACCATATAAATCACACATATCATATATCGAATCGGTTATATATATATATATATATAACCGATTCGATATATGATATGTGTGATTTATATGGTTTCTATGATTATTTTTCTATGATATGACATGAATATGCGATATATATATATATATATATCGCATAAATCATATATCGAATCATTTACCGAAAGGGTAATCAAAGAACGAAAAGGTTCACGTTGTAACGGTGACTCGAAAGTCCTACGTATAGAAAATGTCACGAGTCTGCGTCGTAGAGGCAGATTGAGAAAGAACTGAAAATATGAATCGTGAATCTTGTCCGTTGTAGACGGAAAGAGAGAAAAGAATACTTATACGTTATATAATGAAGTTGTCTGAACGCAACACGCAACGCAAAGAATCGGGTCGTACATTAGTACAATAACAACAAAAGAGACAAGTGATCACGTCAAGTTAATAAACTGAACGACAAGGCATAATTGATGAATAATCCAAATAAAGGATATCACGATCGGGCATTCAAATAGTGAGGTAATTAGCTTTGCGAACACAGTTCGAAATAGTTCTGTATATCTGAATCGTAACGCGTATATAAATCGCAACGTGTTTCGGAAACGCTTTTACGTTATATCCGAATGAACAAAGGACTAAGATGGCCGCTTCCCCGTAGTATACGGAGAAGCCAGAGATAGTGCTTTCTGACGTGTCTGTAGATCGATCTCTCGGCTAGAATTAATACTAGAGCCGACGAGATGAATGGAAACTACGATCGTGAGACGAAATAAAGCTGTTAGAAGCGCTTCACTTATTTGTTGTAGCTGTCCTCTACAATGGCGGCATCGATCCGTAGGATCGATCGACGAAGTATCTCAATTCTCCTTTTGTCGTCGCGAGGCTCTCCTTCTGGCGTCTTCGAAGATCGCGTACAGCTCGTATTGGTTGAATATTTGTTTTGGGATGTCTCATGGGTTCGGTCACCCATCGAAGAAAACTGCGATGTCCTTTTAGATAGACCCGCCACGTCCACACACAAGAAAATCTCACACGAATATACGTACCACCGTGGTGGCGCCGTACCGTTCGATCGTAGATCGTTATGAGAAGGGCGCGCCGGCGGGGAGTCCCGTGGTACACGGGCGTCAGCGCCACGCTTCCTCGCTTGTAGCGCCATCGCGCGTTTGTCGTATCTATGTATTCTATGCCTATGATTCTCTCTTGCCTGAACAAAGGCCGTACACTTTTGTAAAATTTCTCCGATTTACCGAGCGGTTGTTATCTATACGATGAGGATCGGATTTAAGGTAATCTCAATAACTCGATTAACTATAGTGTAAATGAACAAAACTACTAGAGTATATTTCCAATGATCAAAATTATACATCGAATACAAGTGACTCTCGAAATCACGTCTGCTCGTGATAACGTCTCGAAGGAGAGTTCGTCTGGCAAATATTTTCCAGGCTATCCGTCCTGTCCTTCGGTTACTCGTTTGTTTCGGTCTCTATTCTAAATCTATATCGATAGATCCAGGGCCGTAGCCTTCACTTTTTTGTGGACTGTATATCTCAATTGATATTTATAATATAAATGCCAAGAGGAATCCAACGCACATAATGGACAAGTGCAATGGACGGGGGAGAGTTGGGAGGTAGACAGCTTTACCTCGCCATTAAACAGCATGCAGCGTGACAAGAAGCGTGGGAAGTGACGTGCAAGCGGACATAGGGTAATAGCTGCCTCGCAGGAGATATTTTCCACTCCTGGATCCGTAACCCGGTCCCGCAACATCCGGCGACTCGTAACCGCCGCTCTGCCGTCGCGCTGAAATTTCGCCCTGCCGCAAGTCAGGTCGATACAATAGAATTCTTAACTTCATGAAACAGCACTTCTAACGGTTAATGCAAAAAAAGCAGTAAAGAATGAATGAATCTATACTTGCACAAAATTACTATTGTCTGTTATACATTTAAATCCAATAGAATGAGTGTGTGAATATTATCGTGATTGAATAGTATTATTAGAATTAACACTAATTAATTGTGTTAATATCAAATTGTTCTTTTATTAGAATTGTCTCACAAATGAATTATCTTATAAAAATTATTTATCGTTCGCGACATGTCACTCGTTTTATTATCGACAAATGACTCGAGTCGAAAATCTTGTCGATCAGTTGGATGGCGGACAAAGACTTGTAAGAAGGCCGAAAACCGAAAGGATTATATTTTCCTCAGAACAGAGACGGTATAAATGAATACTTGATCACTTAATTAGTTAACTAGATAACAATAATATATTTTATAACAATAATATATTTTATATCAGTACAGTGTTCTCAAACTGGCTCTCCAGGAACTACTTCCGTTCTCGTTCCCTGCTCGTAAGAGAGTCCTCGTCTCTCTCTTTCCGCATTCGCATGTACCCTTGATCGAAGGTTCTCGGGCATTTCGTGTTTTCGTTTGTCGGAGCTCGCTGGTTATTATTCGGCTGTTTGTTTCACCAGTCTTAAGCTTATTATCTAGGTAATCTATAATCTATTATCGCTCGAATCTTACAGACTCGTCTAAATTGTTATGTTCCTTTGTCTCCTACTTCTTTCTTTTCTGAACAATATATTTGTCACATAGCGTTGCTCAATGTTTGCATCGGTTTTTGAGTTCTATATCCTACGATATTAGGTAAGACATCTGTTGCGTACACCAAGGGTATTATGGCGAACGAACTGCGGGCTCGTGCCCTCCGTACGGTGCTCTCCGGCGTTTTTCTTGGGAACGGTATGGTCAAGGAAAATGCTCCTTTTGATTACTATATAACTGTGCACACGACGACACTTTTATTAAACGGGTTACAGAAATCCACGCTGCAACTTTACTATACGAATCTCTCGGCATGGATCGCGTGTATCGAGCGATCGAGCGAGTCACTGGTATCGTAATGACCGCGTTGAGTGATTGAAGGACTCAACGTATCACGTATTGATTTATCGAGCGTAACTGGGTATCACGATCGCGCGTGTTGAGCGATCGAGACGATCAGCGAATCTGAGGCACGGCACGCCCGGCTCGAACGGAAAGATGCGCGGAAGGGGCCGAATAAGCCGACGCGGCACGAAACTAGCCGAATGGCTATGGGCGCGTAGGAACGACGAGCTCTATAGCGAGAGCATAGCAACTCACGGGAATAGGTGCGAAACTTTTAGCGCGGACGGTATCAAAACAAAACAAATGGATATATATATATATCCTTAACAATATCTAAATCTCTATACAATAAGTAAACTACTACTAGTACTAGTGCCTACTGAAAGATACGTCGGTCCACAAACTTTATAGACACGTTCCATTTCATATACTCGATTCGGTTTCACTTATTTATTAGTGGTAAATTTATAAACTAATGGAATTAGTTTAGAAGTAATAGAAATTATTTTGTGTTCTAACAGAATCTGCATCATAGATTTCATAAATTTTTCCTCATGCAAGCATTTTCATCCTCCCTCTCTCTGGCGCACTCGTGCTTTTTATTTGCCCCGGTAGTATCACGATACTAAGTGCCCGTCTCGTCACGTGGGTAAATAAGGGACACCCGACTTCCATTCCCCCGTCGGCGTTTTAATGCGCTGGGGCCGGCCGCGGTTCCGTGTTTGGACAGCGTTACAGACAGCGCGTCCACCATAACAGTTTTTCCTCTTTACCACGCAAACGAGACGGGCCCGCGAGCGCCGGAAATGGTCATTGGTGATAAACGCGCATATCGTGGCGTGCCCTACGCGATTCTTCTAGGATTTCGATGGGATCACTTGAAATTTCCCGTTTGTACAGGTAAATAGAGATGTCCGGCGTACCGAACGTGAAAGAGTTGCCACGTAGTTCGTAATTCAGGATTAAACTGGGCGTTCTTTGGCACGTTTCCGCGCTGACGCGAATGTGACTCGCAGTCCGATTCGCAGTTTATTAAGATGGTAACCAGCAAAAAGTATCATTATTAAGATAGATTTTAAGTAGAAACAAGTAAAGTAGATCAAATAGGCAAGACAAATTACAACTAAGTTTGATTTTCCAATTACATTAAAAACGATAAACGGTAGTGTAATATTTAAAAGTTTCCAACAAATAAAAGTTAACATATTTTTAATACACCAAAATTAATAGTGTTTATATAACTTGGAAAATATATTTAATAAATATAAACTTTGTATATATTAGAAAGTACTTTTCTACTGTTACTATTTTTCAGAAAGTGGCAAGAACACTAAGACGTTACAACATATCAGCTACAGAGTCAGGATTGTTCTATAGAACTCTAGAACGTTCATAGATACCTTCAAACCATTGATAAACACGTTAACTTGATACTTGATGACTGCGAAGAGCAAGCGGCGGCTGCCAATTTGGCTCGATCGCCGATGAATTTTCGGAGCGACCGAGCGGCAAAATAGCCATCGAGATGAATCGAGATCGTTTCTGGCTTTCCGCTGAAAACGCGTTTCTGCCTCTTTCCATCCGCGAATCACGCAAACGTATCGAGCCACTTGGCTCGCGACGCGATTCAACGCACCGTTGAAATTCCTGCGATGGTGGCGATGCGATCATAGTCTCGATCGCAGATAACTCTCCCTTCGATTGCACGCGCGCGCACGAGACTCGTGCCGTGAAAGGCACGAAGTCGGCAAGCTTTCTTTTTCCTCCCTCGTATATTTACAAGACTTTACTTCAGGGAAGAAGCGAAACCCTCCTCCCCTTGCCGCAACCAGCTAGTATACGCGCACGAAACACACGAGCTGTACGCGTATCCGTACCCGTATCCGTACTCATACGGAATATAGGGTTACCGTACACAGCGGTTCTCGCGGGTTCCGGTTCACAAAGCACTTCTTTATTGTTGATTGAGAACGTCCAATCTTCTGTGCAAGCTCTCGTTGTGTTAGTTCCAGTATCCTATTCGGTTATCTGCACAGTCTAAGGCGCATGCTGCGGCGAGCCTTTGGATTTAGTAGATCTCGCTCTGGCTCTCCCTCTTCCTCTCCGTCTTCCTCTCTTTTCCATGGTCGATCTCTCCCTCCGTTCCTCGCTCTCGCGGAGCTGACCGTCCGTTAGTTACGTGGGCCCTGGGTATCCTCACATAAATTTCTGTATCAGACAATGGGTAATTGTGCGCGATCCACCCCCGACGAGTGTGTGCACCGCGCCGGTGTGCTCGACCTACCTGCCTGCACGAGCGAGCGAGTGGCTGCACACTCTCGCGCGTACGCTCACACGTGCCGCGTGCGTATATATACGTACATACGTACACGTGTACGTACATGCATGAGGCGAACCACACAGGCTACACGGCGCGCCCGCAGCGAAGTGTGAGTGGGCGTTGCTCTTCGAGATGCCAGATCCACCGTGCAGATAGTCCAAGTACAGTCTGACTTACGTTCTCTCCTTCGGCCCCCCTCCGTGGTCCCCTTCGTCCCATGCTCCGCTTCGCGGTTCTCTTTGGCTCCTCTTGCTCGCTCGGGCATCGCGTCGAATCATCGCGGAAAACGAGAGATCGTCTGCGCGAATCAATCTAACGGCGTTGTATTTTTCATTTCGATCAATAAATGATGTAATGGCATGATGGGATTCCAGAAGTGCAGGTCTCAGGATTGCAGGTCAAGCGTTTCTTTCGCAAGATATGACGAGACGTTGCAAACCTTTGCGAAATTGATGGATGTTCGAGAGATCCCGATTCCGATTCGTGCTAATTACGGTTATTAGCACCTTCTGCAAGGGAAAGTAAATAGGAAAAAATGATAATGATGCACGAATGCAAATCGATTCGTATTTTCGCAGCGTAGGACGAGCGCGATACGATTTTAATACTTTGACGGAGTTTCCGGCGCTCCCCATTTCCATGATTCTCCGGTATTCTCGGTGGGTTTAGTCGGAGAGAAAGAGCCGGCGGAAGACAGAGACTGCGAGAAAGAGAGAGGCGAATCTCGAAGTCCCGGAAAATCTGAAACTCTCGAGCGACTCGGAGAAGCCGAGGGCTTTACGTTACTGCGAGAAATTCGAAAATCTCGAGAATAGAACTGCCATTAGCGTCGCCGTTTGCGCGCGAACCGGCTCTCGTTCCAACACGCGGCATACGTAGAGGTACCCGCGGCGGTGAAATTGAACGGAATAACATGCGTTGGCTCGACGTTTCCTTTGTTCGGACGGATTTCAGCTGGGTACCCGGTGTCCGGCTACGTTGCATCGGGGTTTCGTTACTCTTCCCTCCCGCCCTGTTCCACCCTCTTCCCCGGCACATTACCATATTCCGTGCATTGCCGCTTTAATATTGCTCGCCGCCGCTTCGCGAAGTCTGTCTCGCAAAATTACTTTTACGGGATAACTACGCTGGGGTACTGGCTCCGTTGTGCATCCCGGATGGTCTCCGGATCCACCTCTTTGCGTCCCTCGCTTTGTTCGCCTCCACGTCCGTCGACAGATCGTCGAATTAACGGGCGATAGCGCCACGAGGCACGAGACAGCATAACTTACGATCTCGTTACGAGGCAGTTCGCTTACTCGAGGTAGTTTAACGATAATTCTATCGATGGTCCTTGCTCGAGGAGAGCGCCAACAATCTTAACTAATGCGGCCATCATCGAGGGCGATGTAGTGGTGTGTACTCTGTACATGCACGCGCATCGATATGCGGTGTGTAGGTGTGAATTTTACATTGACATCGTAATTGAGAAACGCGATGCGATAAAAATTTTCATTACTCTTTACGTCCGTACGCAGATCGAAACGTTAAAACTTCATAGAGGCTGTGTATTCAATTTTCGATAATGTTTTGTTTACACACGAACCATGTAATGCGTCCTCTTATCGCGTTGTACATAAATTAAATATTATTAATATTAATATTTATCAAGGTTTTGATATACATATAATAGCATTTTTCTAATTATTTTATTTTCAACGCAAAAGGATTATACTGCACGTATAAACATCATATTTGTCAAAGAAACGTTTTTTATTTTCCACGATTTATCGTACATTACGATTCTGTGCGTTTCCGGAAAGAGAAATGCGAGTAATAGACATAAAATGAAGCGAACTGCGTTGTTATTATGGCATGCGTGTAATCGTGTGAATCATATCTAGCACGCAATAAAAACGCCATATTAAGGTGCGTTAAACACGAATTTTACGCGTATATTGACATAAAGATTTCATCGTCAAGGAATCTCGCTCCAAATCTTACAAATTACTCGGCGGAAGCAACATCCGATGGTCTCCTGGAAAGTCCTGCCTATTAATATGAGAGATAGGTTTGTTTCCATGCGACGACAATTTAACAATGCACAATGGCGCATCTGCGATGCGACCAGACCGGCCGAGAGGAACTTCCTTAGCAAGTCAAGTCCGCCCTTTACAACCTGAAGACCATTGTCTCGGGCTTGGACGAGGGGGGAGCAAGAAAATCGTGTTCATTGTGCCGGGCGTAGATGACACGCGACATCGGCTACATGCAGCGCACGACATTCGTACGTATATTATACGCGCTGAAGAACCGAAACATTGTTGCTCATCGTGTCAGACAAATTAGTATCGTGTTCTTGTTGCACTGTTCTTCGTCGCTGCTTGTTCTCGTTCCCTCTCGACCGCTGTTGCACGCTTGCGAGCTCGTTATGTCCCGCAATCGAGAACGACAAATGTCGTCGCGCATCTTCTCATTAAATAGCGAGAAGCAACAGTCGAAAAAACTTGTAATTAATCATTATTAGGCAGACAGTCGAGATGCTCGAATTTTCATGTGATTTTCGCGGCCGCAAATATTTTCCGCCGAGAGAGAGACGGCGGATATATTCTAGGAGGAAACTGAAACGAGCTGTTAAAGGTCAGAGAAACCTTCGTCCGAGGATAGACGAACCGGCCTGAATCGAGTGGAATAAGAGAGGGAACGCGGTCGTTACTTGCCACGATGAGTCTGAGAGTTGGTTTCCCGTGGGAGCCATCTTCGAGCTAACGGCTCCCCAGGAGTAGATATGTATCCCAGCTAACCGGGGGTTGGTTGTGTAGTCGTCCTCTTCGTCCTGTGGGCCCTGGCACTTTCTCCCGGCCGGAGGGTTTATATCCTAGGTGAAAGTATTATTGCCACGACGAGGCACGTATACATACGCGTGCACACGTACGTTTCGGCGGAATGGCCGAAACCACCCTTGCATTCTTTTTCGTCATCCGTCTCTCGTGCAACGAGACGATCTTCTCGGATTCGCGATCGCGTTGTGAATCTAATACTCTCGGCAAAATTGTCCGTTTATTTTCTTGACAATCTTCTTGTCTCTTTTTGTTTCTTTCTTTATCTTCTTTCTTTCTCGCAGTCACATAAGACGATCACGACTTGGAGAATTGTTCCGAACGGATCCGCGCTGATCCGTCGCGGATTATGAGTAGAAAATCCCCCACGCGGCCGTTTAATCAGACCTACAAATAGGAATTAGTGTTGAGCCGCATACAAACAATGGCGGGGGCGGTTGATTCAATCAATATAGAACGCATGTATCGAATAATTAAAATTACTCACTAATTTATAAAATCTGTGTCATGTTTTTATGCTAGACTAATAATAAATAGAGTAATAAATAAATGTCGATTTGAAATTACGAATACGTAAGACAAGAATATAAAAACTAGACACCAACTTCGCTTCTTGCAGTAGCCTTGTCGCGTACCCTGTCATGCCATGTACCCGTATATGTATATGTATAAAAATACCTATATATGTACATATAGGTACAGTTCCACAACGCCTTTTCGTACGGACCCTTCCTATTTACCTCCGATGCAGCAGGACCTACGGATCCCCATCGGTTAGTGCGGTAGGGCGTGATAATCCTGCCCTAGAATGAGATCGCGCGTCGGCCCGTCAGATGAGATTTTCCCGAAAAGCTAACTTCCATCGGCTTTCCTTATCGGATTACGTGGCCGAATCCAGACGATTGAAACTTGGCGCGCCGCGACCGATCAGAGAGACCGATTCTCGCATCGATAACAGCTGCCCAATGCGCAATGAGCACCGTGCAATTTAGATCAGAAGGTTACGATAAGCCGAACGGATATACGATAATGATTCGACAGCTGGCGCGCTTTGTAGATGGGTACAGGGTACAGGGAGTCTCGGGGGAATTAGATTACCCCGGACGTCAAAGTACTAGAATGTCTCGCGCAGTCGATGATAGTCATATCGATGTAACTTTTTACTGTAAATAGAATTACAAAATTACTTACATGGCACAGAGAGTAACACGAATAACGCAATTTCTCAAAAACATCGATAATAATGAAGAACAAAAATTTGGAATTTGATATCCTCACATTTATGTAAAAGTATTGTCGCGTCCGGGCGTGTTGCGCTCGAATGTTATATCCGAGTTGGCCATCCGGTATAACGTGAGCCGGTCAACTGCCGATCAGCTGAGCGTCGTCGGATCGGCCGTCGAGGAAAGACGCGAGCCTCCTAGCGACGAATGGCCAGGGGGAATAATAAATAATGATAAAGAGACAGAATAAGACGTGGCGTTGTGAAAGTCGGACGTGTTGTATTCCGCTCTTGTTCATGATAAAGTTTAGTCGCATTTTCGCAAAACACTCTTTTGACGCTCAGCTGACCGGCTCACGTTATACCAGGTGGCCAACCCGGATATAACACTATTATTGATTTGGTGAAAATTCGAGTAAATCTGTCACGAGGCACGGCGCTATATTTAACAACTGCCTGTGTGCCTCAGTAGGAATAAAGGCAGATTCTGGACCAAATTGGAGCGAGAGAGTATGCGGTGGGCGAGGGATCTCTCGGAGGACGAGAGTGTAAAAGAGGCAAGGAGAATGATCGTCTTGTATATACCCGTATACGATCTACGTGCGCACCACATACATGATAAGTATTATCATGTTATAAGAAGAAAATAAATTATAATACAGAATTAGGTATAAGTACAATTATTTTTCGTTTAATAGGTCCAGCCAGATTTTGTTTTGTTTTGATAGCATTGTCTTATTACCATTTATAAAAAGAAGATAAATCATAATATATATTTGCATTAAATGTAAGTAAAAATATTTTTCATTAGATGAAATTTTTCTTTCGATCAACCTGGCTATGTTAGATGGTTAACAATATTGTTCTCTTTCTTCAAACGCAATATACTGCACGCCGACGGGATTTGTCAGTCAAATAATGCAGTAACCGTTTTTTCCCTTTACTACGAGAGAAAATCTTGAAGTTAGAAAAGCGTTTCGTCTTAAGATCGTCTGCAGACTCATCAGTAGGGCTGTGCAGATGATCCCTTGCCCTAGACGCTGATACACGAAGATGTTAGAAACGTAGGGTAAGAGGTACAGTTATTGATAGGGATACAGTTATTGACACATTAACTCTTTTAACTTAAATTTCTCGTCACATACACGATGGTCGTACGCAAAGTTTATATGCTCGTACAAAGTACCTTTTCGCCAACAGATTTACTGAGTTATCTTAGATTTTTGTCATTGTGTTTCGAAGCGGGCAGCAAAAACATGCACTGATCTATTCGGAGCATCGTCAGGAGTGGGTCAGTGATTGTTTTTGCTACCGCTTCGAAACGCAATGACAGAAATCTAAGATAACTCAGTAAATTTATTGGTGAAGGAGTACTTTGTACGAGCATATAAACGTTTCACACAAGAGCCATGCATGTGTCGAGAAATTTCAATTAAAAAAATTAATGTGTCAATAACTATATCCGTGTCAATGATTGTATCTCTTACCCTATATATATTACAACGGCGCCGTACAGAGTACTTGCGAGAAAAATTCACAAACGCTGCCCCCACATGGCACACATTGCAAACACCTATAATTAGATCCAAGGTGTGAATATCTTAAGTTGAAATACTATTTAATCGCCAGACAATTATATACATTAGATGAAATTTTTCTTTCGATCAACCTGGCTATGTTAGATGGTTAACAATATTTTTCTCTTTCTTCAAACGCGATATACTGCACGCCGACGGGATTTGTCAGTCAAATAATGCAGCAACCATTTTTCTCTTTACTACGAGAGAAAATCCTGAAGTTAGAAAAGCAGGTTGATCGAAAGAAAAATTTCATCTAATGTATATAATTGTCTGGCGATTAAATAGTATTTCAACTTAAAAAATATTTCTCGTTTATATTTTACTAGGACCAGCCAGATTTTATTTTGTTTTGATACTTACATTGATATATTCCTAAACATAAGGTAGAGAATTACATGATCAAACGTTTTGAATTAAAATATAAAAATTTGTTGACTCTGCGGCCAGCCGGCGCGGATGTTCGTGATTGGCGCGAGCGCTTACGCGACAAACAAGGCACGCACTTCAAGTGCAAGTTCATCTCCGAACACCTTGCCACAACTATTTCGAAGTAAGCGACCTTTAAGACGAATTTATTACTTCTTCAATGTCTTCAATGTCAAAATGACTTGCTCTACTACATTACTACATAAAGTGTTTATATCTCGAAAAGGAAGAGTTTCCGGATCTACTTTTATATGGCCTTTTTTTATCCTTGGGAAGAATAGAATACGGTACCAAAGTTCGACCACCTATTTTAGTGTCACTCTGGTTATTGCTGGTTATATATGGTATATTGCTGGTTCGAGTGGTTTCAATTTTCTTTTTTAATCTGTATTGAAGCGAATTGTTGTGCTGCAAATTTATGTATTTTTCAGAAAATACTTTATATACGCCCTTATGGTCTGATAATTCGTGTACCGGATCCACGCTCGACATCAAGCGGTGTACGATGGCGACGATGTAGGAATCTACTCCCGCGGGACATATTTATCCGCGGTTTAATACACGAAAACGGGCAGGAACGCGTGCGCGAGTGCGTCCATGGGAAAGCAATGATATAACCAAATCGTTTTGTCCGTGTTGGAGGCGTGTGTGGCCGTGTTACCATGAGAGAGCGATGGAATTCGCTCACGCACGTCGACACAATCGGACAATGGAGCGATTAACTTGCGTTGGCGGGTCCGTTGTTTATCGTACGGGTATTATTTGCCTGCCGGCAATCACACGCTTAAATTATTCGTCGCGCGAACAAGTCCGCGCAGACTTTACATTGCTTTAATCGCTTGCCAATAATTTGACGACTACCGATTCAGCAAACTATGGTGTTCCCGCGTTTTCGCCCAACGCGATTTCATCCTTAAACGTCCGCGTGGAGATAAACGCATCATTTTATCGAATTGCATCTCTGTAGATTGTAATAGTAATGGATTGTAGTATTGCATTAGTCATTAAGTTCGTTCTGGTTTTGTCGATAGATGTAATTGATATCATTTAAGTACACTAATTGCATTCAATTTGGCAACTTTGCTAAATATTTGAAAGGTGACATTTCACTTGACGTCTGTAACTTTCAGCTCAGCATGATTATGTTCTGTGTTAGCATTACTCGAACGATGGAAGATAAAAAAGGTGTATTTTCGCCATTTCACTATCGTACTTTTCGTCGAACGTGTCTCCAGAATTATCTTGCTTGCAAAGTTACCCGATGATAAAAATAAATAAGCAATCTACTAAATTATAACAATGATTTGTCATTAAATCTAATAAATGTACTTACTGTAACCACTTTGACGACACGCCATAAAAACTGCTATAACTCCGTTAATTTTAATATAATCTTTTAAGGATATATTTTCAAGATCCCAAGCATTAAGAAAATGCAAAAAAATCGGTTTTTTGAAACCGTCACAGTATACTTAACAAAACGTGTGCCACAAGTCCGTCACGATAACGCGAGGCCGTACACCTCAGACCCGGGGACTAATCTGATATGTAATACAAATTGTTAAAATATGTCGAATTGTCGACACTTTTTAAAGTTCTTAACAAATTTAGTGTCATGATGGTCACCGCTGACCACACATTCATAAAATGAATGTGTTAAGATACATATGAATTATTTACATTTGCAAGATAATATTTGTTTAATAATGATAGAAAAGACAAAATAATAGATAAAGCACATTTGTAAATAATAGTAACTTGATCGATTCAAAGTTCAAGAATGATTATACGGGTACATTATGGTAAATCTAAATAATCCACTTGGCGTGAACGAAAAGTCAACTGAAATACGCTTGGTGGCGGGGAGGAGTGATTGCGTTAATGGCAATTTTTATGTAGATTATCACCGAATCTTTATTCATGAGAAATTAATTTATTCGCCGAACGTATGAACGCGCACGGGCTTTACGATTTACAATTGCAGATTGCAGTTTCGAAGCATTGCCGGCACAAGTTCAACGTGCAAGGTCGCCGTTGACGAATTTAATTATCGCGCGGAATTAAATTACTTTGTCAAAACAACAATTTGCCGGGACGCGCCCGCGCGCGGCCAGCAATGCACCGACCCGTCGACAGATGCAAAAATTCCTGTAACATGGACCACACACAGGTGGTCGAGGCAGCAACCAGAGTCGCTTTAGTCGACAGCACCATACGTGCGCGCGCGCGCACACACACTGTTCGATTAATACAGTCTGATCCTACCGAACAAGGGCGCACGCTTTAATAATTCTTTTTACGGCCTACGCTTAAGGATTACCTCCCGGTAGTCGGAGGGGGGCGTTTAATTATTCATGGACAGCGTGACGATCGGTAGCTTCTCATTAACTCGTGACGGCGCGCTCTTCTTTCTTCCTTCTTTTTCCCCCTCTTTCTTCTCTCTCTTTTTTTTAACGTGCCAATTTTTTACGGCGAGTTATGGCAGTCGGGCGAGCAGAAAATTGACTCGCGCTCGGCATCAACGGCCGGCCAGCCAGCGGCAGTGAGTGATTCTCCCCGAATGCCCCTTTTCTCCGCGCGCCGAGCTTTCGGTATACAAAAGCGCGGTGCGGCTTTTGCCTTCATCAATACATCGCTCTATCAGGTTTGCGCAATTATGCCGATTATACGACGTATTCAGTCTGTTCCTTTTACGTCGGAAATCAGGAGATAATCGAATCAGTTCGGCCGATTGACGCGTTTCGCGCCGATGTATTGTTAAAATAATCAGAAATAATTGGAGAGACGCCACACGGAATTTGAATGTATGCCCTACTTTGTTTTATTCCGGAGCACCTCGTATTCACCGTGAGCGAAAGTAGGAGTGAGAAATTTTTCTACTCCTTCCGTGGCAGATTCATTCCTAATTCAGCTTTCTTACTTGTAATTTGCAACGCCGCCCGGTGAAACAGAAGCGGAGACGCGCGAACGAAGAGGTGTCATTTGGAAAGCTGGGGAGGAAATAAAACAGCGTGCTGCGGAGCTCGCAGGGGTGGTAGCTTAGGATGGCAAAAGGGCGAGAGAGAAGGAGAGAGAGAACGAGGGAGTTCAGTAATTCGTCGTAACGCCACGCCAATAATAAATTTGTAAAATAAACAGCCCCGGCTGGGAGAGCGCGGCTCGTTGCAGCGCCGGCTGCATAATTGGAGTCGTTCGTTTAACTTTCGAACAGTCGACGCGCAGCTCGCGAAACTTTCCCGATGCTGTCTATGCCGATGTTCGTGAGCGAGAGGAACTCGCTGAAGAGAGACTCGCGCCGCGCTACCGGCAACGTCATCTGAGAGAGGCGGCTGATAGACAGCCGTTGAGAGTATTCCGGTATTTCCGGAAAATGCGCATAAAACCAGCCTTTTCCGCGGCGTTCCTCCTCGCGCTTGCTCGCCGGTTGTCCTCCTCGTCTTCGCCGTCGTCGTCGTTCGCGAGAAAATGCACGAAGATACACAAACGTAATCCGTCTATCAACATCGCGGCTGTCTGCAGTCGCCCGTCATCGCGACGGCATCGGGTCGCGGAAACTTTATTTCACGGCGAAACTGCGAACCGCGGCTGAGCTCGTGCCGTTTAATCGCATTCCGTTATTTCCCACGCGTCTCCCGTCGCGATTCGTCGCATTCCCGGCGAAAGTTTCACGGGCCGATCTCCAAAGCGACCATTCGAATGAAAGTACCGTCTAATTAGCGAGCCGAGTAATTATTCCTACCATATACGCATACGCACTGCGCGCGGTGCGCACTCCCGTTTTCCTCCCTCAATATCTTTTCATCGGGGCGTATCATGTTCACCGTTGTTGCGATCGTTCTGTCGTTACGTTGAAAAAATAATGCTTGATTAATTCTGCGCGTCATGCTGCAACACTTTTTCCAAAGCGGGCAGTATTCGACGTCCGTGTGTACTTAAAGCACCCCCGAAAGGGTATTTTATGTCTACGTGGGATGACCGGAATTACCGTCATCGTGCCAGACGGTCGCTCCAACGCGGACGCAATTAAAGGCAGTAATTTACAAGGTCGAGGGGATGGGTGGCCGGTGGCGCGTCCGCGGGAGTGTGCTCAGAGCGTATCCATCACGGCAGCTATCCACGTGCAGAAAGGGTTTGTTAGGGGCGAGATAAGAAAACGCGTACATGGGCTTCGCGGGGTGGCCGGAGGTGGTATGCAAATGCGGGGGTCACCCGGTATATATTCCGTCAGCCGACGTGTACGCACGCACACTACGACCGGAGAGAGGGGCGTCGTTACCCTCCGCGGAGTCTTTGTTATTGTAATGCGGCCGCGAAGATATCGCATTCCTGGTTCGCTTTAGTAAAGTCACCCACGGGCATCCCGCACATGGGCACGTCTGTCTGCGACTTTACTAAAGCTACTCACATGCGCGCACACAGTTACGCACACACGTACGCACACAGCAGCATATAGCCGCGCGCGAGCACCCCTTTGCGCGCCCCTTCACCTGCTCTCGCGTTCACCTGCATGTTAACGTACGTATGTCGAAGTCGAAGACCGACTCCGGAGATCCTTGATGCCGGGATCGCGTCGGTACTCGAGAGTCAAATCGCTGAGACGAAGGGAGGAAGGCTAATCCGCTTGAGAGTTCGCAGGGATCGCTTGCGATTCACGTGCAACTGAAAGTACCAGGCAGAATTGGAATATCGTGGAGACGCATGCTTGACCACGAGATACGCGTCGGAGTGTAAATCGCCGTTGGAATCGAAAAACGAGTATTTGAAATATCGTGGAATCGTTTAGCATTAGAAATCGATCGGTGTTTTCTCGCGTTAAATGCGCGATTCAAGCCTCAAAGAAACGGACACCGATAAACTGCCGGATATCTCAAACGCATCGCATAATTACCAATTATTTATTACGTCGTTAATTAATTAGCGATGCATCGCGATCGATCGTACTGTTTAATTCAACGCACCGCTGCTGAATTACGCTGACGAATTACGCCGCAGATTAATTAACGCCATTCATCTCTCGTTCTGTCCGCCGTCCGTTCTCCGTCCTCGAGCGCCTCGCCGGGAGCGAGGAGCCGGCGGATTCTTATCGGGCCGGTCAATCGTCGGCGGATAAGGCCGGATATCCGGCGCGTGTCCCTTGATACCAAGCGGGGGCTTCGCCCACGCTTTGCGCGTAGACATCGCCGGCCGGCCTCGCCTGTTTCGCTCCTCGTCGGCCGGCTTGCCGATGTCACCGAGTATATTTCTAGTCGCGTCCGACGTGCCGTTCCCTTTGTCGCGACGAGCGTGGAAGCGGAGCGTCGTTTTTCCTCTCCCGAGGGAGAAACCCCCTTGTCCCGCCGCAATGTGCTCCGTCTCTCTTTCGCACGCGGTTTCCCGTGATCCCCAGCGAGAGTTTCCGCACGACTGTAGCGAGGCGGATGAGCGAAGCCATTTCTTTTATCTGCTTATCCTTATCCGCGACTGCTTAGAACGCTCCCCCTTCACAGTCCTCCCTCACCCTGGCTTCTTCGGCTTCTTCCTTCTCGCGGCTGGCTGGCTCTTCCTTACGTCGTTCGTCCGCTCTTTCCTGTTCCCTCCAGCCGTTCCTCCAGCCGACTTACCGTTCTCATTAACCGAGCTTCATGCACAATGCAGCCAGTCGTGGCGGTGGCGGCGGCGGCGGCACATTCCGTCGTTTCTTTGTTCCCCGTGCCTTTTCAGAGAAGACCGAGATTTCTAACAAGTGCACCTGTACGCGCCACTACACGTTCGCCGCAAGGGCAGTGTTATTGGGCGCCTCAAACACCTCGTCCGCCTGTCTTTGGGAATATTTGCGTCACTTACCAGTGTATCGGCTCGTGTCACTCGGATAATTTGACGTTTTGTATTTTGTCCCAGTGCAGCCACCCACCCCCTCGCGGGGGCGCCCGGTTTTCCTCGCCGCGCGTGCCTCCTCTGCCGCGTGCTTTCGCTGCATCCCCGATTAATTTTTATACGCACCGCGCGCTGTTTATTACACACCGAGAGTATTTGCTGATTTAATTAAATTCCTGTGCGCGCCTGCTGTTGTTGCTGCCGAGGAATGTGGCGCTAATTTACACGCCCTGTATACGTCGATTAGAAACGTCTACGTCTCTTATTAAATCAGATCTCTCGAAACAAATTAATGTCGAAAGTAAATCGCAACGAGTACATTAACGCTACATGGCTGGAAGATCCAAGATGTGCGATTAAAGCGCATTCTTTTATCGTTATATTTTATTGTTAATACTCTCACGAAGAAACAATTTTCACAATTGCGCATCGAAAAACCAATAAAGCCGGTAAACATTTAATGGCGTCGGCAATGAATCGTTATCGAACTTTGGCATTAACAAGAAGGGATCGAGAGTTAGAGTTCCAGTGTTCTCAGTATTAGCCGTAGTTAATGAAGAAGGGCAACGGTGCAGCGACAGGAAGCACTCTGATGAATGGAACCAATTTACCGAGTTGGCGTCTAGTCTATTTTACTTCTTCCTAAGCCGTGGACCTATTGATCTCCCGCTTCCCTCTCTCTCCCTTATCGTTATCGCATTACGTTGGCGCACCAACGTTCTTAACGGTCTAGTTATCGTCGTGTGCCGAACATTTTTTAACATTCCCCAGCGCGTATATCTTCGTGACAAAATAAATTTATAACCAAGCGCGTAAGTCGCGTCACGACGTTGTCTCGTGTCTCATTTATCTCTGACATTCTCAATTGCATTAACTCACGAATCGCATTAACAGAATCGCGGATTATAATTGAGAAGAAAAGTGAAAAACAGTTTTCACGTAACCTCTCTCTCTTCTTCTTCCTCATATAAATTCATAAATTTTATTCTTAACCCATATCGAAAAATCATTTTTCATTAGATTGTTCCCGCCGACGAAACGCGTATGCGTTGCCGCAATCACTTTTCTCCGCGAAACGTTAGACCATTGGTTTTCAACATTTTATATCGGCAGCACCGCGATTTTATTATTTTAATATCTTGCGGCATTCTTAAATACTGTTAATAGTATATTAGACTACTATGACCAAAAAAACAGCGCGTTAGACGTTGCATACAATCAATTCCGATACGAAAGCGACCGCGATGAGATTAACCGTCGCGGGGGTGGACGACGATTTTAATCGGGGAGAAGTCGGCGGGCACATCAAGAGTGAACGCGAAGAATCGATATACCGAGCACCACGCCAGGTGATTTAGATTAATAAGGCTGCAGATAGGTGCGCGCTGATGTTCCCTTAGCACTCTCTCGGGATGATGAGCTCCCGGGGGTCCTGGGTAGAGGAAGACCAGAGGAGCAGACCACGGGAACGAAGAGGTGGGGGAGAGGGGGAGGGGAGCAAAAGGAACACCTAGTGGAACCAGTCGCACGGAGATTTACCTCGGCCGCGGAATAATCCTCGAAACCCAATTATATTTTACTGCGACTCGACTCCGACTTCCATCCCGGCTCTCTCAACCGCAGAGGAACGAAGACGAACGAGCGCCGTTTAGGCGATGAAATACGGATTAGCCGTTATAACTGGAAATTGCCACCCTCTACTTTCTCTTTCTCTCTTTCTCCCTCCCCCTCTGCCTCTCTCTCTCGTCTTTCTCTCTGTCGTACTTTTCCTCATCCTCACTCGTCCAGCTCCCTGCGCCGCTCTGAAAATCCCCTTCGCGAGAATCAGGAAAGCATCGTCGGCAGCAAATCCTTGAAACATTAGTACTGGCGTGAAATAATTGTTCGTACTCACAATTTATGCCATAATTACGTCGGATAGTTAAACGGAATATAAAGTTCACGGTACGGATGATGTGTCGAGCATCCGAATTGGCGCACAATCGGGACGTTAGCATGCATGTCCCGTCAGTGGTGACGTCAATTTTCCTTTTTTTCTTCCCTTCCAACCGGGACAGAGTTTTCTTGGCTCGGGAATGCGAGAGATCTTGTAGGATGCTGTTCCCTCCGCCAGCTTTTTCGTGTTATACATTATTCGTGCTGCGCGAGTGATAATATCGTCGCGAATTTATCGCGTAATGTATCGCGCTCGCGCTGTTTACGATGCGCGTAATAGTGATTCACGGCGAGCTTGGTAGAATCGCATGTCGAAGGATTTTTAAATATATCACGTAAATCCAAGTTATATGATTGTCGTGAAAAAACAACTGAATCTCGAACGGGCGTACGCGTAATATTCGCCTTCCTGACTCGCGCGCATTTCAGACCTCATAGCGAGAATATTCATGGCTTTTACAGATATCTTTTGTGCATTCTGAGGAATTTTCGCGAGAATAGAAAAATATTAGCTCAGAATCGCGAAGTGGGTCAGAGATTCCTTAGGCAGTGTCTTCGCGGCATACCAGTCTCCATTCTACGATCGCCTCATCCCTGGGCTCTGTTATTAAAAAATTCCCTTCCACCTTCCTATGGCTCAATAACATGGAAATTATTTGTTCTTTTATTGAAACCCTGCGTCTTCTCACACACAATATCGAAGACACAATTCCACCGCGAACCACGCGAAAGGCGGTCGGCTGCACGTATGCGCGAGTTTATCTTTCAGCCCGAGGAATTCATCTCTCTATTCTTCGGAAAAATATGCTAATAAAACGATCTCGCGACTCTACTGCCGAAAAAAATCGATGGCGCGATAAATAAGAAACGGAAGCCAATAACGAACACGTCACTTAATCGTCACATGTCCCTTTTATTACGTCATTTATTATATCAGATTTCGTTACGCTGTACATGAAATTTTCATTATGTCTCGAAACGATGAAAAACGAACACGAATCGTAGAGATCACCGTATTGGAAGGAGAAAAGGCAAGTAATCAGCTGAACGGCCCTTGAGCCGTGCAATTACCTCGTTATCCTTTTGTTATCAGAACGACGCAAGTTGGCCAAGCAGACGTGGAATGGCCACTATGTCTTCTCTATATCTGCACTAACGAGTAAGTAGCTGCCGCGGCGACGTTATCAAATTCAGACGTAATTACAATCCTTTTCAATCTGACGAGAGAACACCACGACGTGATAGGCTCCTTTAAATTATATGACAAAATGGTCAAGAATTTTCCCAGACTTACGTCTTGCACGTCCGCCTACGAATCCGCACACGAAGGAAACACTCTCGTTTCCAAGAAAGGTGCTCGGATGTTGCTCTCAGGTTTT
Source organism: Ooceraea biroi (assembly GCF_003672135.1). Classification (NCBI taxonomy): domain Eukaryota; kingdom Metazoa; phylum Arthropoda; class Insecta; order Hymenoptera; family Formicidae; genus Ooceraea; species Ooceraea biroi. The sequence goes on from NC_039506.1 coordinate 22,335,945, forward strand.
CTTCTTTATGTGTAAATTATTTGTATCGACTGAAAAGATATTTATAATTACTTTGCTAGTCTGTAAAATTCAATCAAGAGATGTGTTCTGGTGATAAAGCAGATAATGGTATAAATAAATAAAACTGGCAATATAAATTTGTCGAGCATGATTGATAATCTTTTAAAATGTGGAAAAGCTAGAAATAATGACTCACTTAAAAGTGTTTCCGATTAAAAAGACATACATGTTCTTTTTATTTATTAATTGGTACAGTCCATAATTCATTTACATCCTTGAATTTGGCAGGGAAGATTCATTCTAAATTCTGCGATGACAAAAATCTTTCTTTTTTCGCATTTTCTCTTGGACCTTCCATGCAGCCAGAAGTATACGTTATTAAACGGGGTAAATAAATTCTTTTCGCGCGACTATTATGATTTTCATACATTTAAATGCATTATTAAAGATGATTTATGATTTACGCTGATTTATTTCAAGTTAGATCAGCTGTGTGGCGGCGGAAACTTCTTATCGGTCGTTAGAGGCAAAGTAAGGGTATTGATTCTCTTGATACAAGAGATGAAATCCTTGAGAATATTCCGGAGTGGACGAGAAATTCCTAAAGGAAAGTCCGTTAAAAAGTTATACCGCCGTTGCTCGCGGCGGGCAACGCGGTATTACAACGGGGGTTGCCGTATTGATCCTGAAGGGGCGCCGCGCGCAACGTTCAGTTCTCGGGCATCTCCGACGATCTTCGTGGAATAACCTCACCCTCGCCCTTAATGTCTGTATCCTCTGCCACCTTGTCGTGGTGGTTTCCTAACCCGGGGCAACTTGAATTGCATATCCGCCTTTCGATATCTGCATTGAAGTGTAATAGCGATCAATAGAGTTATCCAATCGCAAGCCCGAAGTAATGATTACGTTCGTGCGGCGTGCTCGTTTGCCATTTATTTTCAATTCGAACTCGAGAGTCCCGTGATAAATCTGAAATTTCCAGCAAAAAGCTCGCGGAAAGCTTGGTTAGACAACGTATAACAAAAAAAATGGAAAAGGATAAAGAAAAGAAAACGAGGGAAATGGCGTCCAATCGGATCCCCGCTTGGCAGGAACGGGATCTAAATCGGTCAAAGGACCTGCGGATAAAAGGGCCGATGATAGTTCTGCAACACTGTGTATTTTCCGTTCGTCGTTCGTTTCAGCTCCAATGTGGCGATAAGTCAATCGCAACGACTCGATCCTGCAACCCATTGAAGAGAGCTCTTCGGAAGAAATTTGATACCGATTTCAAGTACCCGATAGGGAGAGTGAGAGAGAGAAAGAGAGACTGAGAAGAAGAGTGAGGGAAAGAGAGAAAAAGAGAGGAGTGGACGTCCGATGAAATCGGTTCAAGATAATAGTGTTCCCATGGCTCGCGCCATTTGCGATTAGTGGACCAACTTTTTTGGCCTTATCGCTCATTAAACCCGAAGTTACGGGAAGACGCCTCCTTAATTTCGACAAGTAATGACTTTTTGTATTTACTGCACTTTTCCCCTCTGCGGACTCTAAGCCCGGGAGATTATTTAACTAGGAGGTAGGACGACAGAAGGTGGAGATGGACGATCTAATCCGTACGATTTCATGGACGGATACTTTGCGAGTTCGATGAGAACTTAACGAGCTTCGACATCTTCTAAAGGATAACGAGTATCTTCGTTCCACTGAGGAATAGGAGATAGCGCACAAATTGGATTTTAATTTGAATTAATTTTCCTTTATTGACGGCAGCGCGGAAAGGGAGCTTAAAAGCGGAGTTTATAGCAGTTAGATCACGGCGAGAGATCGATCTCTCCCGTGTTCCACCGTTTTCTTGGATTCGTGCTTGATATCCTTTGATCTTTGAACAAATTTCTGGGTTTTATCGGTGCCTCCGCTTGACTGTTAATGAATAGCAATCGCGGCATCTGCGGCAATTATATCTCGCAGGAGGATAAATAATAATAAATTGTAATTGACGAGTGCTAAATTTAATAGTTAAGAACTTTTTTCAGTATAAAAGTATACGGAAAAAGTCATTTATTACTTTCGAAGTGAGAGTGCATTAAAATAGGCAGTGTACACGGAGAAGCATAAAAGCACGTTTTACTATTTTGTAGGTGCTTCGCATTAATATTCATGCGTATTCGAAAATCACGTGAATCATGGAAATATTCATTATCGGTCAAATTCGCTGACCTAAATAACATTAAATGCTATCACTCGCGGATAATTATGCAGCGATGGTGTTAAAACCCGGTTTCCCGTTGCAATTCAGCGTTGCATTACTAATTGTGAGCGAGAATCGGAAAGCTCGAAACCCGCAAAGACTCGAAATCTGTCGAATGGTCGGATGGTATCTATCTATACGTTGCTCAAATTACAGGGGAGATTATACTCGCACGTACTCGGATAAGTCCAAGTCAGCACGCGATTGAAAGGAATTCTGATCAAACGAGAAATTAGACTTTCCGCACGAGCGATCAGACGATCCCAGAAAACAAAGGGGGCCGCGGGGACTCTTCGGAATACTTTTAACGATGTTCCGTTCGGCTCTATCCGGGTCAGAAGTGGCGGGAGGGGGCCGGAGAGGAAAAGGACGAACGACATTTTAAACGGAAATAATAATCTCGCTCCGGTGAAGAACTACTTCGCGGCGGTGCGGTCAAAGGTCAAAGATAGGAAAGGGGAGAAGGCGAAAGAGTGGACGAGCGAGAATGAAAAAGGCAGGATGAAAGGGAGGAGGAGCGAGAAATCTCTCGGCGAAAAAATCTCTTCGCGCGCGTGCTAACGACGTGCGACATCGGGGCACATGGCAACGTGAAATTAAACAGGATGACGGCAGATACAGTAATCGCGCCTCGCTGCGCTGCCGGAGAACGATGTTATTTTTAAAGAGATAACGGACGCCCCCGCTAGAAGCGGATGTAGCGCAAATACGGCACCAGCTAGTAGCGAGAGTTACATACACGCAGCGCAAACATACAAATATTAGATCAGAGCTTCGTGCTATGTACACCGCAATGCCGTGTGTCAAGAATTCGTCGCGTGGTATCGTGACAAAAATCCTAATGGCTTTACGATACTACTTGTCGCCCTCGCACAATCGCTATATTGCGCTTCGATCCTCAGATCGACAGATGGTTGCTCCTCAAGAAAGTACAATCTGTATACCTTTTTTGTGTATTTACAAGTCGTTTTGACGTCTGATCGCATCAATCTGATCTGATCAAGTATATTTCAACATCGAATTGATCTCTGATTATTTAATTTGCAGTAGTTTTGAAAGATGCAAAATTTTCGTACATATTGATCGAACATTCAGTTGATTGAAAATAATTTTTAAGAAGTTAATGTGCGGAAAATAGCTTCTCAGAGTTCTAAAAAGATTGTTTGCAGGATATGGCATTAATGAATGATATTACGGGCGCAAATGCGAAAAGAAGTTCGGCCACAGCGTATTTTCCAGAAGTCGTCCGTTTACTCGGTCCACATGGTAGCAGGAAGGGTAAAACGAGTGATAAGTGGTAGGGAAAGACAAAAGAGAGGGATGCCAAGCGATGTAGCCCTGCAGATGGCTCCATTAACGGATTCGCGGATAATCTACGAAAATATTGCGCCCGGCAACGGAAGTACCATGCTTCCGTCCGGGAAATACGGAAAATTCGGGTCGAGAGGGCCCTTCTGCCGTCGTTCGCTCGCAATTTTTTCCCTCCATCCGAGAAGGGAGGAGAAACGGGAGGAAAAAGAGGAGTGGAAAAATAGGGAATGGGTCCACTTTCCTCGCGAATGAGAGAGAGAGAGAGAGAGGGAGAGGGAGAGAAAGAGAGCTCGCGTCTACCACGTTCTCTTTTATTCACCACGCTGCACCGTTCCGCTACCATCTCCTTTTACCAAAAGCCTCGCTGTATTGCAATCTCGTTGTGTAGCTCTCACTCGACCAGATTTTTGGATCCACGCGTCTGCATATAACCAAAGACTTATGAATCTCAGATGAATTTTTCTGATATCCACAAAAGATGCATATTTCAATTAAAAAAATCATTTCAAAAGACTCAGCGAGAATGTTTTATGCAAAAATTATAAAGATTGCATGCTCTTCGTCGAGATGTATAACCGACTTCGATAAAATTCTTTAAGAAACAAAGAAACGTAAGTCTAATAATGAAAATATGAGAAGTAGAAACTCGCGCAGAATTAATAATTATACATTTAAATATTAATTATGCCACCGAAAAATTCAAAACGCATGAGAACAGCATCGATTCACGCATAACCTTCGAAAGAGGGAAATCTGCATTAAGGGCACCGTAAGATTAATTGTACTTGTTCGCGTTACAAGAACGAGCCACAATTCACGGCGAAAACTCGCGAATCGATGGATCGACCGACACTCCGAGGCGTTAATTGCATCGTGTCGGATGTTGAGCGACCGATGGGGACGGCGGGGTCGGCGATAAAGGAAGAAGACCTTGACTGGCTTCGCGCGCACCAGCAAAGACCTTCGAATACGGAACTAATAACGCCTCGTATCCGGTGCCGGGTTCTCTGGGTTCCGTCGAACCTCGCCGCTGAACCGAGCGCTTCGTGCCCTCACAGTTGGGCGGAAACAACCGGGTGGAAAGAGACGACGGGGGCAAGGGTAAGCTACCTTCTCGCCCAACAAACGTTATTACTTTCCTTTAAGCGATCTTCCTCCTGGAGCCATCTCGACTCACACCTACAGACGCCACCGCTGCTTTCAATAAACCACCCGCGACTTAATGGGCGGTTTATGCAAATTCTTATCCTCGGCAGCGCCGACCTTCCCGCTCCCAGAGAGATCTTCTCGTACAGTCTCTCTCTCTCTCTCTTTCTTTTTGTCTCTGTCTCTTTTTCTCGCGTCTATCCCTTTCTCTCCGTTTCTTTCTCCTTGTGCTTTCTACGACGTCGTTCGCCTTTTCGACAAGCCCTTCCGCCCTCGGCGGCGTTCTCTGCCTCGCGGGCTCGTTACCCGCGCCTAAGTGTTACGCCGCCGCCGAAATTTCCGGTTAATCCCTGTTTGCAAGCATAAAACGCTTCGCCGAGATATTTACTTAGTACTCATAACATGGAATAATCCGCGGGATTTTAACTTTAACTTTGCTTCGGATCTTGACGAGGAAATAATGCAACGGCATCGAGTTTTATTCATTCAACGTGATAGTTACGATCTTAATTTTGCGATTGAAAATATGATTCCTTTTGTATTTTTAGAAGCAATAAACTGATCCTTTAATGAATCATTTTGTTTGTTTAATGAGATAGAGTTTTTGTTCTTTCAAAGTTCCGCTTTCGCGAATTATATGTGTCTTGATGCACGCGACATTATGATTATTACCTAGTTGTTTGATGAAAACCAGCAAAAAATAGAAACCCGCGAAAGAGAACGGGAAGAACTGTGGCATAAAAGGAGGAGAAAACAATTTACGTTAATTAACGGTGGCTTTGGCTCAACTCTCTAGTTCCGTCAAACAAAAATAATATGCTGGTCGCCTTCGTTAAAAAACGCTCGACACCCTTCGTTATAATTTCAGGACTAACGTCGCAGTGCACCTGTTCTTTGATCATTCTACGGCAAAGCGCTCATTACGTATATCTTTTAAAATCGCGCGTCGAAACTGTATAATTTAACAAGTACAACCGGAGCGTAGGAAAGCAAAGTGTTCCACTGCGCATAAGAACGTAACAAAAATAATTTCACGGCGCAATAAATATCGTACGTGATCCACAAGTCAACGCTCAGTCAACTAATAAATTACCAGGGAACGCTCGACCAGCTGCAGTTCGACAAATTGACAATTCGTAATTTCGGATCAAGAGAGCCGCGTAAAGAACATTCGAAATCGGAGCAGGTATCGGTCACTCTGGATAAAAACCGAATTTGTCATTAGGAACTGCTGACCAAATAAAATTCTGACAAAAAAATCTATTCCCGCGATCCGCTCGTTCGGCGGAGACGTACCGTTCGGAATATCAGAATAAGAGATATCCTCTCGCATATTCCCCAACGCACGCTTTGTTTCGCGCGTGAGCGGCGGAGCGACCTGACATGAAAGCGTGCCAGATCGGGCGTACAAATTCGTGGGACGGATGCGATGTTTTATCCTCGCGACGCGACGAACCGATGAAGAATCATGAATCACGCCAATGGCTCCTCAGGATCCAGATTCAGCTTTCAGCACGCAGCGAATATCTCACGGAGTCGCAGGCAGACGTAGATTCACGCGACAATCGACACCTCACGGACGCTCATGCGATCTCATATTTGTTCCGCGCCTGGGCGCTTGAGGGATGCTCGCCAATTTCCTCGTATGGCCTATCGCGGCTCGTGGATATCGCCAACGGATTGTCCCATCCATCGTGACGTTCGACTTGCGAGTCCGAGCGTGCACCGAGTGCGCACGTAGACAGGCACACTTATCAGCTGTGGCGGGCTTCCGGTTCCGGCGACTTATCTCGCGCGCTTCTTTCGTGCTCGCCCCGCTCGTCCGCCTTCACTTTGGCGTACACGTCGACCAGCCGACCGGCTGGCTTTTTCAACCCCTTCTCGCACGAGGGGCCGCATGTTAGTCGCTAGCCCTGCCAGCCTGGAAATCTCACCCTCTCGCAAGCTCCCGTCGACCCACTCACTGTCTTATCTCGTCACGCCCGCAACTTCCACGATGCAAATCTCCTGAGATCGTCAGGACGGGGGCTGCCAGTCCCCTGCGGCGTGAAGATTTTAAATTGACGGAACCACCTATCGCTATCGATCGTCCGCATCTTCTCCGCCGGATCGCAAACCGAATTGTCTGATGGATGCCCTCGCGACGTGCCATCGTTTTTGTCGTGAATGAGTTTGCTCATGATCTCGTGGATGCACGTGGACCCTTCTGGTCTTCTTCGAGAAAATATGAATTCCTCCGAAAATTCCTATGGATTCGTTACAAACGATGTTATTGTTATAAATCGTATTTGGTACACATTATCCGATGAGAGAATGCTTCTTGATAGCTGACAATTTTCTGCACTTTTAAACAAAAATATTATTAAACCTGGTTGAGGTTTGTGGACGTCGTTTTGAATATGAAGCAAAATAAAGTACATTTTCGTCATTTCATGCTTTTTTACTACCGGAAAAGCGATACTGAAAGATATGTACCATTTATGGAGAGGATGCAGTAACAGATAGAACGTGCCAATCTTTGTTTGAGATTCCGTCAGCATGATATGACATCCAAGAATGGCGAATACTCTAGAAGACCAATCGCAGTTGACGACAAAATCAAGACATTGATAGAAACAAACTTACATATGCCGACGCGGATGATTGCAGAAATACTAAAGATATCATTAATGAACTAGTATTCACAGCCAGTTGGTGAAGCTTGAATACGTGAATCGTTTCAATATTCGAGACGTCACACAAATTGATTAAAAAGAATTTAATGGACCGCTTCACCTCACTGCTTGAATGAAACGAAAACGAGTCGTTTTTGAATGATTACTAGAGATGAAAAATGGATTGTTCGCAGTAATGTCGAAGGCAAAAGATCGTATGGACAGATAAGCCACTACAAACAGTCGCAAAGGCTGGCCTTCACCCGAAGAAAATGATGAGTATATCGTATGATTGGAAGAGTGTTGTTTACGAGCTCTTCTTCGTAACCAAATACTCAATTCGGACAAATAGTGTGCCGAGCTCGACAAATTGAAGCGATTCACCAGGAACGATCAAAACTTGCAAACAGGAAGGGTGTTGCGTTTCACCAGTAACCACATGCGTTTCGTTAACCACCCGAAAAAAGGTATCGAAGCTAGGTTGGGAAGTCCTGTCACATGCAGCATGTTCACCTGACATTCACATGACATTGCGCCATCGGATTACCATCCATTTTGGTCGCTACACAATTTTGATGAACATTTTCATTCTTTGGAGGACTGCAGAAGATACCTCGACGACTTCTTTATCCAGAAACCTGACAAGTTCTGGTAGAATAAAATCTTCCGGTTGCTTCGAAGATGACAAGAGATAATGACGCATACATTGACCAATAAATAACTGGTTTTAATTTTGAAACTTTTGCGTTGAACTTTCTGATAAACCCAAATCTTTTCGTCAGGTTTACGTTGTGTCAGGAGTCGTGCGCACGTCACGTACTGCATCTGGTTAATCTTAAATTGTGTAACGGACTGATATAGACACGCAGAAGAATTCGTGTAGAGTTCAAAGGTCGTCGCTGATGGTGAGATCCGATTGTGCCAGCACTCTCCCTGGGGTACAAAATGCACGCGTCACTTCCGCCAACTAGCGGCGCGTTTGCACGAGCGTTGTTGCATCGTTGGCAGATTTATCAGTTAACACGAAATTACATGTTCCCCCGCCGGTCTTCAATATTCATCTATCATCTCTCTTAGGCGCCTTTCTATAATTATATGATGTGTGATAAGTCCTCACGCCGAGCTAACGGATTAAACAAAACATCAGTTCCGCGGCAATCCTAGCTGCGAAGTAACTCTGTTCATTAATCTTTCTTTATCTTCCATTTGTTAAAATTTTATGGTTCGTATCTCAAGAAGAAGATTCGACTTGCACAAGCGTTAAATAAATAAATTGAGATGCGCGAGGGATTTCCTTCGGTTTTAATGTACAACGTAAGACTGCGCACCAATCTAAGCGAATATTCTAATAAATAATCTTACATTATGCAATCTTCTCATGCGAGACTAGAATTTGTTGAAGGAAAACATTTAAATTGGTCAGCGCAACAAGCCGCCTGCGACTCAGAGGCTGCAAAGCCTCTTTACATCGATGCGTGTATGCCCAAATAGGGGGCAGTCATGCGGTAAACCTGAAGAATGCGGGTGGAAATTGTTCTTGCGCGGTGCGGAAAGCACGCGCCGATGCGTTTCAGTCGCGTTTCTCGGCACGGATAAACGTTGCCTTGAAAACTGTCGGAATTTCTCACCGGGTGGAGGTGGCGACGAGAAAGAGAGAGACGACGGAGAAAGAGAGAAAGGGAGGCTCTTTCAGTGCAAGAGACCGAGGCCGAGAAGAGGACATGGTTCTCGCGCGAGGGCGAGGCGGAATGCGCGAGTTGCTCGACGAGACGTTGACGCACGCGGAAAACATCGATGGAAAACACTGACAGCATATCTCGCGCGCGAGAGGATGATCGATCGATCGAGAGGAAGAGAGAGAGAGAAAAAGAACGAAAGAAAGAAAGAGAAGAACATCCGCCGGACCGGCCGTATCTCCGGGCTGGAGGGTGGAGGATAGAGGGTGGAGACGCGCGGAAAGAAATATTCGGCGTGGGCGCATCCGCGCGAAAAAGGGCGAGCTCGTTCTCTCTCGCACGGCGGAATCGGTAAATTTAGATGCGAGACGAAAGAAAGGGGCGGAAGGATAGTGAGGACGGGCATGAGGAACGGGACCGGAGTGCATCAGGCATGCGGCTCAAGCTTCGTTAGGCCGACCCTCTGTCTTCCTTTCTCCACGTCTTTCGCCGCGCGGTTCTCTTACTCCTATCGCCTTTGGCAATTTCCCAGAAGAACTCTTTGACGATGGAAAAGAGAAGGAACGCCTACCTGCGCGCATCGCCGTGTACGTATTAGAGCGTGGAAGGTGTGTGCGATGCATAACCGCTCATCGAGCGTCCATGGTTTCCGGCGCGAGTTACTGCTATGTGAAATAAAATCGGGGACTTGATAATTTACTCACGCGAATACCGTGTGCCAAGTTACATTGAAATAATATAGGGAAAAAATACATATTTAAAACATATTAGATTTATTTAGAAATATCGGAAACTTAGAGTAAATATATAGGAAAATAATGATATAGGTACATATAAATAACAAATACGCGGAAATTACTACAGGGATATTATCCCAGGGATGAAGTGGCGACGATGAGTACTTTTATCGCGGTGCAAACAGTTTATGGGGCAGCATCATCCGCTATGAATTACCTAACATATTGTATACGTCGACCTGCTAGGACAAACGAGTTCGAGCCGGGCTCATAGCCTCGCATCGCTGAGCGTTTGCCTCGGGGCGCGAGTATGGCTAACGCTCGCTGACGAATTCAGTTTTTGGGAGGATTTATATGTTTTTGCCATCGGCACGAAATGGCTTGCATCGACGCGATGTGCGTCGTGCAGATTTCTCGTGGGCGAAGTGCGAAACGCGGTGAGCGAAAGATTATTTCGATCGTAAGGAGATTATCGGCGACAACGAAATAACGTGAGCCCGTATCGATGCTCTTATAATGAATAACTACGCGGATATAATTCAGTTTTCAGAAACTGTATTTATAACTGTATTTAACTGTAATAATCACTCATCTCTTTCTGACTTGACTTTGTTCCGTGACGAAGAAGCCTTTTACCGATATCTGGTTTTGAAGATGATTGATTGGCTATCATCAAGAGATATCGTACACGTATTTATCTTCTCATCCGTCAAGCGCACCTAATTCGGTATCATCACTTAGCAAACTTCATCTTGGCATTACAGCCTGTTCCAAATTAATAATCTATCGCGCTTTAATACAGATATCGATTACACAACCGTCGCTTTGTTTTGAGGATCGACGCGTCGGCACAGTATAAGTACATTATAAGTATATCCAGTAGTGACACTGAGCGTCAGAACCTTTGATGTAGTGAGTCCCTGGTCACATGACTCGCCGCCACCATATTTATGTAATGTACAATGTAATGCACGTACTGTTGTCTACTGTCAAAGATAAACTACTGGGGACTACTGGGAAAGTAACAAGAAGTTTCCTTCTTTTCCGAGGAATCCCGAAAAATTTGTGCAGAGATCAATTTTGATTGTGTCGATGTTCCACCTTCATCGAATGCCATAAACAAGGACACAGCAGCCAACTTTGTTCAATAGGAAATTCCAGAAATAAGAAATGATTGTTTGGGAACTTTCTATGCATCCGGTGCGATCAAAGTACGATAGAGTTTAAGGAATACTATCCTCGCATCCTCCATCCAAGATTTTTGCGTGATCTTTAGCACGCGAAGAACCGGGAAAACAACAACAGCGACCACAATGTCCCATAAAAATTGGAATATAAGACCGTCGCGCAGTCTTTATTCAGTCAGGCGGGCCAATATGTTGCTGACGGCACGTCAGATCGAATAAAATCGATCAAACGTATTAACAAATCATTTTAACATCACCTCGATTGGCAGCGGCGACAGCAAATCTGATTTCAGCTTAATCGTCGCGAAAATCTACCTTGCACTCGAGAGTGGAGGCAACTGACACGTTTGCAGGCTAATAGAGCCTTTTAATGCTGATCACAGACGCTTGCGGATAGCAGGGTGCATTCGATATGCGCAGCGTGAAATTGCGAAACGCGTTGCTTTCGATTGTGGGCGTCACGACTTGGCCGATTACGAGCCGTTGAATACACGCTTCTCGCGAGCATGCACAGATACATTTTGCACGTGTGCAAAGCAAAGTGAAGGGAGGACGGAGATGGGATAATGTTAAGCTCGCTGATGCTGCGGCATTAAATTACGCGGTGCCGAGACCGAGATGGTTCATCGGGAATTCTTCAGACGGCGAGGATTACAATGCCGCGCCGTCCCCTCTTTAGTATTCATTCGGTCTGAATAATGTACCATTAAATTATTGGTCCCGATCCGCGCAGGCGTTAAACGATCGCACCGGCCGTCAGTTCCGCTCCGTCGAGGCGTGTTCGTTAGCCACGATGGGAATCCTGACGCTGTCGAATCGATCGATCGGCTTTCGCCGCGGCTAATGCGTTCGAAGATCAGATCGCTCTGCTCCCGGCCGAAACCTGAAAAATTAGAAGCCGGGATGGCGAGAGATAACCATCTAATTTAAAATGTACATTTGTTTTCGTAAGAGAATAAATAATTAAAAATAATAATTTATAAAATAGTTAAAAATGACATCTGAATATTGTGTTTATCGCATAATTCATCGTTTCAATTCAAGCTAATAGAAGAATAACTCTTCTTTCGTGTACTAACTTTTTGTCATACTTACGAGTTAGTTTGAAAAGTTTCTTCTGTTTCTCTTTATATTACCTTTGTACGTTGAACATCCTAAACGCGCATATTGAGCTCAGTGACGTTCATATTTCGCCAGCATCTTCATTATTACGATTACCTTTCTTGACTAAAACTTTCTTTATCTCCGATTTTGTTTGGGCATTGTTGTAATCATGATTATCTCTTTCTTCGATACTTTTCCGTTTTTTATTTATGTTCCCTTTATTTCCTTATGTTCCCTTTATTTTCTTACACGCTGTTAATTTCCTTAAGATTCTTCCCGCGTTCGCCAGCCGTGCGTTGCAAACTGATTTACTGCAAATAGGTCCACGATATAGTTTCTTCTCTCCTTGCGTGTGCAACGTGCTTTTAGCACAGGAATCTTCTTGTGCTTCGACTATTTTATAGTCTGTGAAGTCGTGCGAATAAAAATCGAACAGATTTTTGAAAGTAGATCTACATGCATTACGGTAAATTCTTGAAGTTTGTTGTTGAAGTAGTAGAGAGTTGTCCGTTTTTAATGAAACGAGTGTTGATCGAACGTCGATTCGAGGTTCTACTGAACAGTCGATCTCCTTGAAATCTCGAAACCGCGCCGCGTTCTCCCGCTCCTTTTTTCTCCGAGAGGGAGAGCCGATGGCCATCGGATTTTACGGCAAAACAAATGCGCCGCTTCGGTAATCGTGAAACTGTCCTTCTGCTGGCTCAATTTATTTTACAGTTTTGTTTTTTCCCTCCGTTCGATTTTCTGTCTCCTCCCCGTTGTTCCTTCGGGACCGGCAATCCCTCGTCTCTATTGGCTCGGACGAAAGTACGCGTATTTCCTTGATATGCCGTTGATGCGCATCCATTTATTCTCCCGCTCGGTTATAGCGCTCTTCTGGTTTCGGTTTTTCCGCTTATACCCAGCAATAACTGCATTACGTATCTACCACGTCGGAGAAATAGATCCGTCCCGCGATATCTATATTATTTTATTCTGGATTTTCTATAAAACGAAAAGAGAGAGACGAAATCGCGTGTGTGCTGCGATTTACCGGAAAGTCTACCGAGCAAACTTATCAAAACAACGCGGTGTATTTAAATATCAACATTTTTACTTTTTCCATCCGAGCTAAACTGTGAATTTTAAGAGGCAGAATTTCGTTAACGCGCAGAGGAATTATCTCGACGGACAAGAAAGAGCTTAATTGCCGTTAGTAACGATGTGAAGCCGTGAATCAACGCAAATTGATGCGGAACGAATTTGGGGAGGCAGTGGATGCCGGAGTTAACGAGGTTTTTAAACGTTATCGATCGTCCGTAATAACGCAAAATGGACTGACTTATGTAATATCCTGTAGCCGATTCCTTTGAGATTCTACCGCCTGATTCGGCGACCTTGCGGGGTAGATCGCTCTCTTTTGTCAGGTACGCCTCTGATCGCCGTTGTTACGACAGTTGGATGAAAGATTCATCGGCTGTTCAGGACAGAAATGCTCGTCGAAGAGGGCAATCGTACGCGCCGCCGAGCCAGGAAATGCAAACACGCACGTGTATGCGTGTGCACACGTACAACGTACGTACGTGTATACGCGCAAGTATCAGAGATATTAAAGATGCCATAAAGGCGCTCGATACTTGAAGCTACCGGATATGAAATATAAATCACCATCCCGCTCTTTACTTCGATTTACTCTTGCATCCGTATTTTCGGCAAACGTAGATAGAAAATACCGGAACTATTTTCCCGTTATTGATTACGCCGTCTCTCGCCGACTTTGCTTGTCCATCAAACACGGAATCCTCGCTGACGGTCAAGATTTCGAGGAAAATAAAAAGCTAGCGCGAGGGAATCACGCGGAAGAAAACGCAACGGCCGTTGCTGAAGATCTATAAATATAAATTAACACCGTGCGGAATTTTTTCTCATCACGCGCGATGAAACTCTTTGGAGGGGGAAGGGGGTGAACTTTTGAAATGGCAATTTCACTTAACCGTGAAAGAATGATGACGATCGCGCGCACGGAGCGCACGAAGTTATCCATTTTACGGGTGGTTAGCGTGATTATACGCACAATGCGGCTTTTCATCCCCTTTCGCCCACCCGTCCACCAATCCCAGTCACTTCCACACACGTCCACACACACGTCCGCCCTTTAGCATAGACAGGAACCAGGCTATCCCGAGGGACAGATGGACAATCCGCCGCCACCGCCACCGCCCCCGCTCGCTGATCAGTCAGCGTTTCCCAGTAGCGCTCCATTTTCCACTTGGATATCGCCTAATAATTTCGGGGATTTTCACCCTAATCCTTTAATGTCCTTACTCACGGGCAACGGTCAAATCGAATATCCCGTCGGAGCGGTCGGCGTGGTATCACGCATCCACCTATCGGAGCGTCAACGGACACGATCGTATCGCGGTACTGATTATGTTCGTCGTTACGGATCTCGAGATCCGCGGTGCGTCAAATGCCGCCTCCATTTGCCTCCATTCCGCTCCATTCCAATGTTAATGTCGCACATTGCTCGGACCTGTATCAGTATATCGCTGCGAAAAATAAATTTGAACGGATGTCGAGCATAATCAATCGAAATCCGCAGGATTACGTCTACGCTTGTCACTTGCCGATTCCATTTGTCAATTCTGCCGTTTTTGGCAACCGACTGGATATCGATTCGCAAATGCGCAGCACTTTAGAATAAACGGATTCTCGTCAATTCGCTGAGCCCGCGAGCTGCTCGAGTCGAACGACGTTTTTGACACGCAAACAGATCACCAAGAGGAGTAGAACGGGAGGAAGGGGAGAATTGAGTACCGCTCGGGGGGAGCACCTGTACCAATCCCTTAATTAATAAACATAGAGCGAGAGAACCCGTGTGAAACGAGAGATACGTAGCACCGGGCGCAGTTTTTTCAGCCGTCAGCGTGATGCAGTGCAGAGGACCGCCGACGGTGCGCGCTAGAACCTAGAAGATTTACGACCCCGTAATCATCTGCTGATCCACGAGCGGCGCGCGAACCCTCCTCCATCCCTCCCTCCCTCCCTCCCGGTCGCCCATATTTTCTGTCTCGAGTATCCAATGTTCATTGTTCGCAGTGGGGCGTAAGTGCGACAAAGAGGAGGAGAGAGAAAGAGCTTGATGGCGAGGGTGGTGCACGTACGCGAGAAACGTGGCACGGAGAGTGGGAGAAGGAGGAAGAGATACAGAGAGAGAGAGAGAGAAAGAGAAAACGTCACCGCACGCGTTTAATTCGTTTCGCATCTTCTGGGCCAGTGAATCGAGAGACGAATGGTTCGACCGTTGAAATTTGCTCGCTCGCCGAGCGCGTCGCGCCGGCTGCGACGCGTTGAATTTTCTGGTGCCCACTCATTCCGGTTTTTCTCATTATTCCCGGCGTCCGGTGTCGTTGATCGAGGTTTCCGATCGTATCTGCTCTCGCGATCGCTTCAATTATGTTCCCCGTTCGCCAACGTTTTCTAAAATCCAACGTGGCGGCGTTCGCGTACAAGTGTGGCCGCTCGAATTGCGATCGAATCAGATTTCAGAATAAACTGCTAATGAACGAAGCAATTGTTGCGGTTTAATGAACGTCTGCGAAAGTAAAACAATGAAAAAGTGCAGTTTCTTCTTCCGGACGGAACTTAATGCCGAAGTGAAATACTCCAATGAGCCACAGCCGCGATCTCTCCGTTTGACCAAACGAAATTTACCTAGGCGCCGCATTGTTTTACAAAGTACGATACCGTTGTTTCGAGAGCAACAACAATCCGTCCACGTGAAGATGTACAAAGGTACCATGCTCGGCAATTGATGCGTCTGCGCATCAAATGACTACCAAACAATGAATTTAGGAAATTACATAATCACGCTGGAAACTTCTCAAAGCGGACTCGTATTATCGTATGTTAGCTTTGACAAAACCAATGCGAGCGCAGTTGCGTTAAAGCTCGTGTGCGTCTACTAACGGATAATTCAATAAATCGCCTGGGATCGTTGAACTCCCCGCGATAGAGTCATCCCAACGAGGATAACCGGGTGGACATAGCCTTGGGTCGTGGCCATCGGTACTGTCCAGTCATTGCGGCGAGCAGGATGGACATTCGCGCTATCGACTCTCTATTACAATTCGCTCGTTCGCTTTGGCAACCCTCGTTATCCGAGCGCAGCCACGCAAGTACGGAGACACATTGTCCGACCGGACAATGCGCGCGGGACCGGCAGCTCGCGTTTTCCGCAGAATGAAAAGTTGTCCATTATGTCGTCCTCTACCTCGACGCTTTTCAACCATTCATAGATCTCCGCGCGCTCGCGATCTCGAAAACGAATGTTAATTTCGTCGTTTGTGCACGTCCCTTTTGTTTGACGGATCGACCGGCGGAACAGGAAACTGGTGATTTTCGACTGATGGAATTAGCTTCCTTTGCGATCGTGCCAATGAAACTAGTTGTCGAACTAATTGGATTTTATAAAAAGGACATTTCTCCATAATTCGTTCTCCGGTGTATTCGCGAAATGACACGGACACGGCATGCATCCAGAAGTAGTAGAAGTCGCGATGCACGCCAGAATCGTGTATAAAATTGGCGCGCAATTCGCAGGATTGGCTCGTCTCGCGGCACAGACGTGAAACGCATTTAATCAGGGGGTTCAGAGTACAGTGTAAAGAGACGACACGGGGGTTTAAGGAGCATAATAAAGAGCGGAAGTCCAGAGCGGAAGTTGCAAGAGACAACGTACCGCCTGGAGGGTGAGTCTGGAACGACGCGTAGGGAGAGGAGAAAACACAATGCGGGGAAAGGCTGAAACTTAAGGCAGGAGGAAAAGTAGGAAAGGCGAGCACCTGCGATGCGGGTGAGGAATGGAAGGAAGCAGGAGGAGCAGGGCAGTAAAAGTGGACGAGAAATTCGTCGTCATTGGTACGGCAAGGGTGGAGGGAGAAATCCGTTTTCACTTTCCGCGCTGAATCCCAATGCCGCCGGTTGAGGAATGAAGGAACAAAACGCGTCGAGTTGTCGGTGCGCACCGCAGTCAGACTGCGGCTCAGCATGCAAATGTGCACCCCCCTTTCCAGCCCGTCGTTTCTCGTTCCCTCTTTCTCTCTTTGTCTCTCTCATTCGCTCTTTTTCTTTCCCTTTCTATCAAGGAAGAAGAAATGCGTCCACAGATGGAGGGTGTCAATGAATAAGATCAGAGCGCCATCATATTGTTATATCTGGGGTGGTTATGTGAAGTGGAGTCAGTGTAACGAACAGAGGATCGTCTTCGATCGCGAGTCGTCGAGACGGATCAATAGTCCGGAAAAAAGATTGGAATGAAAAGAAAAAATAATCTCCTGGAGACGAAATCAAGTTCAGGCGAAAAGAAGACTCGACTTTCCTGGAAAGGTGAAGTCAGGTCCATGTCTAAAGATGTTGAAGAGCAAGCACTCTGTAATAGTAACAAAATAAAGAACATTCTTTATAAAAAGCGCATGGTTCTTCTCCGTGTGCGTGTCTGCGTTGGCGAATTCTCGGATATAAAAATATATTTTCTCATGAACTTCAAAGAACTAAAATTGCTAATATTTTAGTGATTCATCGATCAATTCTGGCAATTATCTCGATGTTCAGATTCAAATAATCGTGTGAGACGTTATAAAACTTTCCACCTTTAAAAGAACTAATTAAACTTCTTGTGTCGCTTGTGTCGGAAGTTTGTACGATGAAGTAATTTGAGAATTCGTGGCTTGAACTCGATCAATTCAATAGACAAGAGTGTCACAAGTCGCGAGAAAAAGCGATTTGCTCCAGTTGCTCCTTTGCACGATCCAGTGAAAAGAGATATCTCCTACGTAGATGAGATCAGTTTTGGGGATTACTCTCTTCTTTTTTCTTTTGTTCTTTAGCGCAAGACTAAATCGTGAAAGGGTCTGCTACATTGTAATCACGCATATTATAGTAATCCAGTAATCATTCCGTATAAATGCTAATATGATCTGAGTTCCTCCATGTATCGTTCGTAAGTGAGCATTAGGAGAACGTGGATACCACATCATAGATGGATAGTACGGTGTGATTTTGATCCATAGAATTATCTCGGGTGAGGAAACTGAGGTAGATAAGGCGACACAATTCCAAACTCTTGAAATTTTCATAGCTCTCTACGTCTATATTTCTCTTCTTCTGTTCTTAATTAAATGTAAAAAACCAGCATTGTACCCTTTATTCTGATAATGAGCTGATTTGAACTCCTTATCACGGAGATTTGGTGCAATGGATATTGTTGCAATAAAAAAGATGCAAAGCAGGATTTACTACTATAATATCTAGTGTTGCTTGTACATTTAAATCCTCAAATTCGCGAGATGAAGCTGAAGACACATCAATGTGATGTTCCCAAATTGAATATGGCTGAATATACGGAATATCGGAACAGCCCATTGAATCTTTTCGACGTTTAATTACGTAGATAAGATAACAATGCAGCGACGTAACGATGTCAGCGAAACGAGATATGATGTTAAGTACGCAGGAGCATTAACAGCAGAATATTACGTCGGTGAATCGATTTGCAATCCTGCGAGTCCCAGCGATACATCGATGGAATATATCCTTTTCGCTGTGGGATATGGGAATATATCCCGCAGCATCGATACCATTCTCTTTCGATCCTGTTTTGTAGCGACGCGCGCATTAGTGGGAGTATTAGAATTAACGAGCAGCCACGAAGTGGTAATCGAGATAGTAATCATCGTTAACACTGACCGTTATCGCAAATCGTACAAACTTGGTTCTTAGGAGTCGGCCAATGCCGGTTCGCTCCAAATTACTTGCCGTCTGGAAAGATTTGTTTCGAATTAGTTTCTCTATACTATAACGCAGATTTATACCTCCCGACGTAAAGTCATTTGCGGCGTGTTATAGGTCTGTTGTTACCGTTTGAATCCAACTTGAAAAGAAACGATACGATAACTCGTAAAATCGGACTCAACTTACTTGCTAAAGATACAAGAAGATATATCATTGTTATTCTACGTTTCATATGCTTGTGATATTATAAATGATTCCCCACAATGTGTTTCCGACACCGTTTATCATATTTTATTTCGTATTACATTATGTGCTTATTTTCAGGAAGAGATATCATTCGAAAAGGAACATACAGCATATCTTAATATAACAATGTTATGTATTTTAATGAGATTATAAACTAATGATTCTTCAGCGCATATCAACAGCTTTGCGTTCCATGCTAAAATTACAGAAGAATTATCACATTTAGCGCAAACCAAAAACATTCAGCACATTACATGCACAGTGCATGAGTATTGAAGAAAAGTAAAGGTAGCAGCTTTGAGCTCTCATGCTGAGAGTCATTAAGCACAAAATGACAGTTACACGTCCGGTAATATATTACGCGCGTTACGTGTCTTTTAAGCGCGTAGTTGCACATTAAAGCGTCACCTTCGTGCTTACGTTAACGACGGTGCTAAGTTGCCGTAAAGACTCGGTCCGTGATCGTTTAACCCTGACAGGTCAGCGAAGGGTGGCACAGGTTTTAGTGGATTCGATTAACGAGTCGCTCGAAACGTTCGTGACCAATGTCCTCTTCCCGTTTATCGAACTCCCCGGAGAATCATGCGAGTGCACAACGTCGCGCAAACATGTATTGTACATATTATCGCCGCGAGAATAAATGTACAGGACGGTCAGGGGATGTATGAGGAATTGATTCGATCGATCTGCTCCGCTTCGCCCGAAACATTGGAAGACATCGAGAAAACGTTTAAGAGGTATGACATGGCACCGTATCGATTTTGGCGACGGCCCGCTGACTCACTCTCGGCTGTTCGACGAGAAACAAACGGCCCTTTTATTTCGCCGAGTTATCGCTCTCCCGCGAACTATCTTAATTCCTCGTCTACCAATTAAGGTTTCTTCTCTGAAGACGACTCCATCGCCGGACGGGGGTCACCGAATTATATGGACCATTGCTGATCTTTATGGCGAGGAAGTAAGCATGGGGTTCATTTCTTCCCCCCGCTGGTATGTGTCTTTATTAGCGAGCAAAGTGCTTCATTCGGACCCGGTTAATACCGGGGTGTATCCTGCGGTGCAGCCACGCGGGCTAATGACGCGACGTAATTCTTCTTGTTCAGAATTCCTCGCGTCCGGAAACCCGATGGTGTCACCAATGAACAACACGTTAAAATGACGGACGATCCGAACTGCTCCAGCCGAACAATGCGATCGGGATTCCTCTCGAGATGCGCCTCGCGCGTTTCTCTTAGCGCTTCGTTCTTTGTATCCGAGCAACGATCGAAATAACATCAGCGTCGCGCGATCAGTACCAGAGGAGTCCCTTTATAAGTGAATGAGGAATTCAGTCGCGCTGTGATGTCAGAATCTTGCCCTCTTACTCTCGCTGGGGACACTTCGCATTGTCAACGAAAGCAAGAGATAGAAAATCATACATGTAGGATATAATATCCTTCAATAGAAAAATTTCAAGTATCCCGAAAAGCAGACTAATAGATTGACTTGACATAACATACCATCGGATATAACCATAACGGATGAAAGTTCCATCGATCATGCTATTTTCGAGACTCGGGTGGCAACGCGATATATTCCGAACGCAAACATTCAATTCGGCACTGTCGATTCCTCTAATTATAAGTAGCGATATGATTCGTTAGACTTTCCATCTGGACTCGATATAGTTACACGACATGTTTACTTCGACGCAAATAGCATAAACCGATTCTTGGGATTAATATTTTTTTTATATTCATCATCCCGAAGGCATCGACGAAGAATTACGATTGGAAATCTCTGTTCTGCGATCCGAATATGTAATGTAATATATTCATGTAAATTCATGAAACTCGCGTATGGTTCACATCATCATATACTTTCCATGATTGTCTTTCACCATCCGAGCAGTCTCTCGCTCTTCCGCGATTTTCTTTTTCGGAGCATAATCTCTCACACGATCTATAGTTTCTACTCTTTTTCGTAGTCCGTCGCGATCTCTCCTATCTTTCTTCTATTCTTGTGGCTCTTGCAAACGATTATTGCGTCACGTATTGGTCAAATTAGACAGAATTTATGATTGGTAAGCTATATCGATCATCGTCAGCCACTACTCGCCTATATTCAGAATTTTATACATACTAATTTCTAATTTCTTATAATTTCTTATATATTCTAATTTCTTTTTTTGTTCGAAGTTACCCAACGTCCCAAGCGCACATAGATACGATAGCTTGTAGCTTGTGTGTGTCACGAGACGATTCCCTCCTCTACTGCATGTTACCGAGCTCCGATTCTGGTCTGTGCGCGCCCAGCACGTCGACGACGCGACGTGGTGACCAGAATAAACGGACGAAATACGGTCGCCGGGGTGCTCGGAGCGATAATTAGTCCCCTCATGCACGTTAAGTATAAATCAAGACAATGAACCGAGCATCGATTCAACTGCCACTGTTGCCCTGGGCTTGCGTGCGCTCGGAATTAGCCTGGCGACCCGCGCCTTCCTTCCTTCCCTATGCGTGCGCGACTAAATATACAACGATGCGGCCGTATGCATGCCGCAGCGAATACACCATACACCATAAACGCGTATGCACGTGCACGTGCGATACGAGTGAATCCAACGACCTTTCGTTTCGAACGACTGCTCGAATTTTATAGATTTTTATTAATTTTTATGAATTTTGGAGAAGGTACACTCGCGGGCATGACTCCCTTAATTCCTACGAAAGCGTGATTCTCTTAAAATTCCCTTTGAAAATGCCAAAGAAATCTGACAAGCGTGCGGTGCCGCGGTATGGAAAAATTGTGGCAGCAAATGAAAGCAAAATGGAAATTCAAAAACCAATATCAAATCGATGCGAAAATCAATGTGAGAATCTCGCAGGAACACTCATATCGCTGTGGCCGAACGGAAGCTTGCGACACAAGCTTGCCGGAGAATAGAAAGAGGAAATTTACTACACTAGCACCACAGGCGCGCGCTATTTTATTTTTCAATATTAATAATGTTTTCGAATAATATTCATCTATTATTTATTATATAATAAATAACACAAATCCTATTCTAAAAAAGGTGTTAAAGGTGTTATTTATTTCATCATGTTTCATCAATACAAATTTGACAGAATTGACAGCTGCCGTTTTCACGTTCCTAAGAAATAATAAATAAAATTGTCAATATAACCGCACTGACAGCCACTATGACATTCTGACATTCGCAACACGAAGTTCAAGTCACACGAAGTTCGAGCCAAGCGAGAGAACCAATCAGCGTCGCGGAAAAGAGGCCTCAATATTCGATAAAAAAGAACTTCACGAAGTTAACACGCCTTTTTTAGAATAGGAAAGATGATTCCTTGTTCATATATTTCTTCTTGATGTCAATTTCCTGTTTTACGTATTTCGTCAGCTTTTGGACTAATTCGATCTCACGTAGGCATTTTTCGTACTGTAAGATATCTGTAGATATAAAATTGATAATATGTACTCCTGACTTATTTCTTCTGTCTTGCTTTTCTAAGGAATGGTGTGGTCGTAGTACAAGAGGATAATCAACTTATATCTGTATGTCTAGATACTATATTGCGTGCAGGTATCTGGCAAAATAAAACACTCAGTCTACACCGAAAAAACCTGGAAAACGGTATATCCATACTAGAATATTTTAAATCGCCTGATATCTGATACGTGATATCTACAGAATGTCTTGTTCTCTCACTTTTCGACTGATTCCCTATTTATGCGTCTTACTCACAGAATTTTCCGAAAAGCAGGCCGAGTTAAATTATGAAATCTGTACGCACCTCGATTTCTGTATAACGAATAAGTCAAAAATTTTCTCGAAAGAATAATATTTTTCCGAAAGAGCATCTTGGATCTACAATTTGAAAAAGTGTACCCAAAGTGCACCCCAAACCTAAAGTGCGAGAAACTGCAGACATTTTTATTTGATTGTGAATCTTGATCTCTTAAAATTCTTCTAATTTTCACTTTTTCGTTTCTATTACCTGCTTTGAGAGTTCTAAACATCTTACTCCGTTTTTTGCTAGTCGATATCGTCGACGGTCTCGCGATTGGCCTCGTACGTTTGGTGCGAGACGATGCACGCGCCGATAAAAGCCCGGAATTTTTATTCAACGGATCGCGCATCTCTCTGTGCTTCCATGGAATTTACGAGGTATGCCGTTGATCTCTGGCGCGAGCATTTATGCGGTCTGGAGCCGAGTAGAAAAGGACTCGCTCCTTGCCGCCGTCCCGGTCAATCGTGTCAAGTGTCGGGAAAAGTTTTGCGAAGTCCTTGACGCACCCGTTCGCCGTCGTTGTGCGCTCCAGTTTCCTCGTTAGCGCGTTGATTGGACATGATCAAGCTGGCGCAATATGCGGGTTTAATTAATTAGCGTTAACCTAGGTGAGCGGTGTCTGCTGCGAGAAGTGCATAACGACGAAAGTTAGGATTCCAATATCCACCTTGATGTAACGGCGCCGTGTATTTTTTTCGCTATCGTCTAGCGCGTAAAGGCCCAATCCACACTATTGGTCCGTTCACGGTCTAATAAAATATTCTTCCATTATTTATAACATACGTATTTTTTATGCATAAATAAGAGATGACGCGATACTCTTCTCGATACGATATCGATCATTCTTTATACCTACATACATCGGTAAGATTCTTCGCCGAAAAAAACTCACGAGTTTCTGCATCAGTTCGATGAATACCTACAGTCCCTACAGAAGCCCACATTCGGTCTGACCCGCGGTGCGCAGCAAGCAAATAGTTTCTTACTATTTATACAATTATACAAATAGTCATGTATATATGTGTGTATGTATATATGCATAGAATATATGTATATATACGCACACATATTTATATCAATTAATATAAATAGCCAGTCAGTCTTGACGGATGCGAGGTACATAAGCTAAACGGTGCTCCATACCCGTACCCCCTGTGCCAGCGGCAACATAGAAGAGAAGATAGAGACACGGGGGATGAGAGGCAATATTCATATCCCAACTATTAACACGTTCCATGCCAGACCGATTTTTGGTGACTTTCCGTTCAGGCCGCATGGAGCGTATGCGCCCCACGGTATCATGCTTAATAGATTTGCTGCTGACGTATGCCTTACAATATATATAATACAACAAAACTCATGATTATCAAGAAAAAGGTGTAGTCGATTAAAAGTCTTGGTTCGCCAGGAATTGAAATGCAACAGTGATTCTTAAACTTTAACCAAACTGGCAATTTTTATTTTGATGGTAACCTCACAACGTTTCGACCTCAAATTTAGGTCCTTCTCAAGTGAGTAACATAATCAGTCATTTTCTATAATTTAAATAGACAAAGGATACATTGTACAAAAGAAATTAAATAAAAATAAATATAAATATAAATAAACTAAACTAAAATAAAATTGAAAAGCGAACTTACTGGTTGCAAATAACCGATACAGTATTGTGACGGGTACGGTAAACGTAGGACATAATGTCTCAAAAAAGGTGTAGAGCTTAAGATGCATTACAGAAAGCAATAAATTTGATTTTACCGAATTAATTTAAGAAATAGGGCGTTTCACTACTTGTGAGAGTGACACAGTCATCGCTTGAGAAATTTTCATTTTGCAATGCCATGTCTGTTTATAAGGAGAAAAATTATATAATTTGTTTTCTGAAAACCGAAATTTGAGGTAAAAATATGCAAATCTATAACATTCAAATAAGTATATACATACCTTATATGCTCCGATTTATTTAACTTTATAGTCACACCATATAAACTGAACTGAGTAAACAGCAACTATAATCAAGTGCTAATTGTTGCCACAACGACGCGCAACGAAATGACTGGCGAATCTTGATATGTGCAGTTTGAAAAAGAAAGAAAATCGGAAGAAATGATCGTCACGCCGCGTGGGGTAAACGACCCACGGCATGATAAATGCGCTATACATATTATTCAAATGTCAATACATGATTTTACAACAAAGTTTTTCAAGAATTTCCGTTTCCCAGCGAAAATTCCTTATGGTCTGAACGGAAAGTTCTGTAAGATTGTCTGTGTAATAATTTGTGTCGAGGTTGGTATTGATTTTAAGAGATTTTAATAGATAAGCGGAAGATATTCAAACACGTTCGTTTAAGTTGAACAAAAACTCAACTATACTAACTTTATTAGATAACAAAAATACAATCGAAATGACTCCCGAAAATAAGTCTGATTTATTCCCTGTCTCATCGGAGAGTGTCGTACGAAGCGCGATCTCCGATACAGCTGATCGGTTGTTTTGATCGGTTGGTTGTGACAAACATGTTTGTCTTATCGCAGATGTTGGCTATTTTCTTATATTCAAAAGAACGATACAAAAGATGATTATTTTAAAAGATGTTACAGTTCAGCGTGGAGCGTATGCGACCCACGTGGCACGGAACGTGTTAAACTATCGTTGTCTATTTATCTATCTGTCTACTTATATCCATAAACTTAGCCGCTTCTGAATCGATAAAAGATCTTCCTTTTTATTTTCACTTAAAAGGTGTGTTTTTTTTTTATCAAGTTCAACACTATCTGTACTGAACGCGTCGCCGCGCGCGCTCGTGCGAAAAACCCGCGTTTCCGCGCGTTCTCTGTACCCAATAATTATATTCTCGATCGCTCCTCTCCTTCTCTTTCTCTCTTCCATCATTTCGTTCTCACTCATCCTCTCTATATTTTTATTCTTCAGGTCTCCCTTTTCGTTCCGTTTCTTCTCTCTTTCTTGCAGAATTTGTCTTTAATCCGGGAATGCTAGACGCGCGGCAAAGTGTGTCTGTCTCCTGCTTTTAATGATATTTTTACTTGAAGTCTCAACAGTGTAAAAATCTTTCGTCCGTTATATGACGTCAGTAATAGTAAATTGTTAATTATAATAAATAATAATACAATCTTGTATTATTATTATAATTAAAATGGCATGCGAGCTTTTTCATATACTAGTTAGTTACTAACGCACGTTATTGCACGCCATCGAAGCATTCGACCATGTTAATATTCCATTAAATCTTTAAGATTTGCATTACCGGACCGTGAACGATTCGATAGTATAAATACTCTAGGAATATGATCGGATCGTGAGCGGAATATGCGCGGACCGATAGTGTGGATCGAGCCTAATGCAATTGCAATTTGTTGTGTCGAATATCTATTGAAGCATGCGTTTCCTATCGAATCGATGCTACGTGTCTTTTGTTACAGGCGCGAATGAATGCTTCATGCTCAACAATTGACACGCGACCGCTATTTCATTCTGAAAAGTTAAATTGTGTCAGTTTTATCTTTGTTCTTACTTTTTAACAGAGACAGTATCTTTTTTGTTTTTTATGATGTTCTTTTTCCTGGAATGTTTTAAAAGATGTCTTTTATCTCGTGTTAACTTTACCGTTGTACCATGTAATTTTTTGGTTTTAAGAGTAAGATCAGCTTTACGTATTATTTTATAAATCTGGTCTATTTCGTATTTTTCTTGTTTGAGTTCTCAAAAGAAACTCAACTTTTTCTTCTTATTTTTCAGGTAATTCATAATATTGGATTATAGTTCTTCTATTTCCGTGATCAGTTACTTCTTGCATGACTTGTTACAAAAGGTTTTGTTCTTCCCTTTCTAGTAATTACTGAAACGATTGTAGATCTTTATACATTTATTAATAAAACGGACAGTAACTTTAGTAATAAATCAAACGATTAATGTATGAACAAGCCAACATGACGTCACACGGCAACCTACTTTTTTAAATCGAATATTTCTATTACGTTCAACTATCAGTTGGGAAATATCTGGAGCGTATAAGCGTCAAAAGTGATAATCATTCTCGTAATAGACAAGATCGTCGGGAGCATTTTCAAAAAAACTGACACGTGTCGGGCCTCGCCTCGTTTCCTATCACTCCAATCTGTCACGATAGGCCGTCGTTGACGCGGTGCGAGTCACGCCTTGTGGGTCACGATAGCTCGCGTTTCATTTGCCGTTCAATCGAACGTCGTCCATCGACGTTCCGGCGCGTTTCCACGAGAAGCGGCTCGCCCGCGAATTGTTCCGTCGCGTAACTCCAAATCGAATATCGCGTATCGTCCGAAGTCAACGGTCCCCGCAGTCAATCGCACGGATCGATTGGCTCGCAATCCACGTGGAAAAGTAAATCCCGCCCGCGCGTCCCGTCCGCGAAGCGTGACCGTTCAAACGAACCGACCGGCGCGCGCCACGCAAAGGCAATTAATTTCCCTATTTATTATCCCCCGAAGCAACCCCATAAAAACCGAAGAGGGAAAAGTGACCCGGGGGTGAGGGGTAGGGTGGCGGGAGATTGCAGCGCGACGACCAGGTGAAAAAGAAGCGGCGCGGGGATGAAAGAGAAAAAGAGAAAGAGGGAGAGATTCGCGCGCGCGGAACGCCGCGTGTATTCATTGCGAGACGGGAAACGCCAACGCGAATGGGGAGTAAAGGGGAGGGGGGGGCTGTAAAGGGAGACCCGTACGTCGAGTTCTGGCCAGCTCATGCTGACCAACCGGTGCGCGGGGGGCAAGTGCGTGACGTCACTGATGACTTATGACCGTCATAAATCAACCCATTGAATTTCACAGTGTCGATATTTCGCGTCTCACCCCGCGCGGCACCTCACTCAACCACCTCGATCTCCTCCTCCGACCCCCGACCAAACTGATCGTCCTCCGGGACTTGGTGGATGACGTACAGGAAGAAAAAAAGACAATTCGCGAATTTTCACCGATATCATTGGCTTTTTTCCTGTTGCCCGCAATTTTGGTGGAGCGAGAATCGCCTGGACTGATCGCACATTATTATCAAAATCAATTTTTTTCAATTATTTTCGCTTTTTCCGTGCAACCTATATACGTTATGCAAACTCTTGAACTCTTGAACCAATTTTTTTATTTCAATTTCTTTATTACAATCATTCAGTATAGAACAATTTCACTAAATCGAACAATTTTATTAATCTAGAGCTGAGCATATTTGCTCGGCCGGAGACGCAATCTCACGCAACAAATCATCAAAACCAATACATGTTCATGCAAGATATTATCAAAATCAAGTTTTTCAATTATTGCAAGCTGACGAATTTGTTTTTCACTTGATAGAAATATCGAGGACATCACGAGTGTTTAACTGTGATAAATTGACGTCACCGATTAAAAGCATTACATTTTTATCAAGCAAATCGAATAAGCGTTATTTAATTAAAACGGTATTAATTCAATGCGTCAACTACCGAACATCAGCTGAAATTTCACTCGGTACGAAATATTTACGAAACGCCAGAAAAATCGAATACTAATGTTGTGTATTACAGGATGATGATGTCAGTATATATTGTGAGTAATATATGTTTTAGACATAAGATATAAAATATAGGATAAAAGATATAACCAATACAGAATGTGCTAATATACAATAAAAAGACTCGTCGCACAACAATCGACTCTCACGGGGCCCCTCGCTAGACTCACTCTCGCAAGCTCTGCAGCTAGACAGTTTAAATCGCTTTTCATACGCCTTTGTCGTTTTATGCATACCGCCTCGCATGATTAGATAAAACGCTTTTCGGAATTTATTCCTTCTCTCTCACTCCTTCACGGTCTCATCTTACATTGCTCAATCGCTGCGACGCTACGCGTTCACATCGTGACGCATCGCTCTCTGATGCTTCGTCGATACTTACTTATACTTCGTATGGCAACTCTACACTAATATTTTTGATAAGTAAAACGAGCTTACATCATTTTTGATGACTTCTAACGACAGAATAATGCGAATAAATACGAAAAAACGGTGAGATTATATTCGCTTATTGGATGGCGGTGTCACATGTGGCGCCGAGCGACCACATATATACGCGAAGTCGTCACTATAGGTCTATAGGTTTCAAATTAACTAAAAAACGCTAAAATATTTTACACATGCGAAGTATAAAAGTCACAAACTCACAAGGAAATCTACTCGGAAGCGATAATGAAAACCGAGTGATAGAGAAGATGCAGCAGTTATACGAGTCGGGAAAAGGCGACATCGACGTTTATATTTATTCGAAACTTGTTCACCATTTTCTCTACGGTCAGAACATCCTCCCGCATAGAGAATGCCTTTTATCGTAAACATCCGTGCCGGGTGGGGGGCCAAGTTTGCGCCGCGTTTCGCGATAAGAACGTTGAATTTATCGCGTGCGCAAATGAGTAGGCCCTCGCGAGTCTCGGCGATAGGAGTCAGATGAAGAAAACGGGTGGCCTGTATTTCGCTCGCATGTTATCCCGCGAAACTTTCGGTACTTCCGAAGTCAAGCTGAGTAGCAAGGAATCTCTTTCGCGCGGAGGGTACAGAACGAAACACCCTGCTCAAATGGGAGCAGTGGGCTATCGGGTTTGCGGTGTAACCGGACCTGGTAGCTATGCGAACTACTCTCTCTCTCTCTCTCTTCTTCCTACTCTTTCGCTCCCTGTCTTGCTCTCTGATCCTGGTTCCTCTTATTTCGGAAGATTTCCCCCGATGCTCATTGCCTTCTCCCTCAACGCCAACTCGTTCTTAAGTTCCGAGAGCCTGGCTTATCTTTTCTTCTTCTTCTTTCCACCACGCTTTCTTTTTTTTCCATTCTATCGTGGTCACACTTAAGGCAGTGCTGCTCTCTTTCTCTTTCTCTCTTCTTTTTATTACAGCATCAAGTTTCTTCCTCCGTTTTCGCGAGCGACCGCTCTTTCCGTTCCTCTACTCCAGTGACTTGGATTCACGCGCGAATCAACGATCGCGTTAACTCGGTATTCACATATAAATTTTTGGAGTATAAATAAAAACTGAATACTTACCGGATTACAGTACGTAACGAGACGAAGCCCACTGATTGATTCTCATGCCAGATACGTCAGCATTTGTTGTTTCTCCAGGTCCCTCGTTCTCTCTGGATGATATAGAATTTTTCGGTTAAACGTCCATTATATCCTGATTAATGCAAATACTACGAAGACTTTCTAAGGTATTCGCAAAACGTCGTTACAATTGCAATCCGAAAGTCTTACGTTACACACAATTTACACACAAAAAGAAATCATCTTCAAAGTGGGTTGAACAGATTCTCGCAGTTGAGATATTGAATGGTGGTTCACCATTTGTATCTTTTTCCGTTGAACGATGTTGATTGAGCAACTCCAAGCTCTGGATATCCAGTTGCCCTGTTGTTCAATGATGCCCTGTCCCACAATAGTCGGTATGAACATCACGTAGTGCAACGGCAGCGGATTGTCGTCTTTTAGTATTGCAGAACCTAACATGCCTCCTAAAATTTGTGAAAAAACGTCAATGTCGCCTTTTCCCGACTGTAACTGCTGCACTTTCTCTATCACTTGGCTGCCTTTCATTATCTCTTCCTCATAGATTTCCTTGTGAGTTTGTGACTTGTATACTTCGCATGTATAAAATATAATAATGTATTATATATATATATATATATATATATATACATATATACAGGGTGTCCCGGGTTTTAACCGACAAACTACGGGAGCATATTCTACTAGTGGAAATAAGAAAAAATTCTTATATCGAGTTTGCT
Source organism: Ooceraea biroi (assembly GCF_003672135.1). NCBI lineage: Eukaryota > Metazoa > Arthropoda > Insecta > Hymenoptera > Formicidae > Ooceraea > Ooceraea biroi. The sequence continues at coordinate 22,366,587 of NC_039506.1, forward strand.
TAGAAATGCTTTATTACAAAGTTATAAACCAATATTGAAAAGAAATATGAGATAAGTAACAACGGATTTTTTCACAAAAATAAAAATTATGTACGCAATGATTTAGTGACGCATTTCAAAATGTTGTCCTTGCACATCGATACAAGCTAGACATCGACGTAGTACAGAATTTGTTACAGTACGACATTCCTGAAAATTTTGTTGCATCTCAGTAACTGAATTAGTAATTCGTTGCTTTAAATCTTCAAGCGAGATTACTTCTGTACTATAAACTTTATTTTTTAAAGTTCCCCATAAATAAAAATCAAGAGGCGTTAAATCGGGCGATCTTGGAGGCCAGAAAACCGGTCCTCCTCGACCAATTCACCTATGAGCATAATGTTCATCTAACCAGTTTCTAACTTGTCTAGCATAGTGCGATGGACAACCGTCTAACTGTATCCAGCTGTTTTGGCGAAGATTTAAGATTCTTTCCGAGCGTCGTCGGTGTCTTAGAGCTGAACGAACATCATCATATTCATTCATAGGTCGAAATGAACCCAAATTACGTAATTGCAAATGGGTATTACTAAACACAGAACTATCTGGTACTCTCCTGTTAGGAAATCTACGTTGATACTCTCGTACGGCAGCTCGTGCATTTCCGTCACAGAATCCGTACACGAAATGAATATCAGTGTATTCCTCATTTGAAAACACTTTTGGCATTCTGATAGTAATTGCTAGTTGACACGACGATTGAAATCTAACAGCTACTGTTGTGAAAGTAACAATCATACTGAATCGTTTCAACATAGTGAACATGAATACATGTGAATACACATAACATAAACATCTTTGACCTTCCAAATTCTACACTATGTTCCGTTGTTACTTATCTCATATTTCTTTTCAATATTGGTTTATAACTTTGTAATAAAGCATTTCTAAGCAAACTCGATATAAGAATTTTTTCTTATTTCCACTAGTAGAATATGCTCCCGCAGTTTGTCGGTTAAAACCCGGGACACCCTGTATATATATATTAGTTAATTTAAAACCTATAGTGACGAAACGCCGCCTTTTCCCGATTTGTGTAACTGTGCTGCACTTTCTCTATCACTCAGCTGCCTTTTATTATCGCTTTTTCATAGATTTCCTTGTGACTTGTGTACACTGAGAAAAAAATGTAATTGATCTTACGAAATGTTTTGTCACGGGCTGCCAACAAAATATATACTTATTTCAACAAGTTATATATTGAAACAAATATGTAGTTCTTGGATTATGGATATGGATGTGTAATCACACATATGAGAATTATAATCCAACAATTATATATTTGATTCAATATACAGGGTGTGTCCTAAGTAAGTAGACAAACTTAAGGAGGATATTCCTTGACTTATTTTAAGAAGAAAAGGTCATATAAACATATGTCCTAAACTGCTTTGTTTTCCAAAAAAAAGTACATCACTGTTTTCGTTCACTTTTCGTTTATTATAGAACAGTTTGTGTTATTGCAAATGAAACAAATGAAAAACAATAGTAACCAAAAAGAAAAATTATAACGAAAAAGAAAATAGTAACTAAAAAGAAAAATAATAACATCACAGTAACTGCTGAAAATGTCCACCTGCAGCCATGATACACGCCTCAACTCTCCATTAGCAAGACCGTATACGAAATGCATATCTGCCATTTCGGCGTTTGTGTAATTTACCATAATTAATAAAATTACTAAACTTAATAGGAACTAATAAAGTTTGCGTCAAAGATAACGTGATAGCAGTGATGCCGAATAGCGTGCTTTTGCAGTACGAGTCAACAGCGGTGGAGATGGAGTAGGGATGGTCTCGCGGCGGCCGCGCGGCGCAGTCTGAAACGAGTGTTCACTTGCGGCGCCGCGAGACCATCCCCACTCCATCCCCACCGCTGTTGCTCGTACTGCAAAAGCACGCTATCCGAAAAGTGAACGAAAACAGTGATGTACTTTTTTTGGAAAACAAAGCAGTTTAGGACATATGTTTATATGACCTTTTCTTCTTAAAATAAGCCAAGGAATATCCTCCTTAAGTTTGTCTACTTACTTAGGAAACACCCTGTATAACTTGTTGAAATAAGTATATATTTTGTTGGCAGCCCGTGACAAAACATTTCGTAAGATCAATTAAATTTTTTTCTCAGTGTATTTTCGCAGGACTTTTATCTTGTAGCAGCGGATTAGTTAGGAAGAAATTTTCGCGCCTGTGTTGCTAGTATTATCATATTATACATAAATGATATCGTACTTACATATAAATTCTTCTTCTCCGTTCTGCATCTTCTTCTTCATAGGTCTTCCGTCTTCCATATCTTCTTCTTCTTCAGCAGTGAAGAAGGAGACCTGTGTGTACATTGGGCACACGTTGCGTGGCAAAATTACAAATACTGGAACACTAAAATTCGTGCACCAACGACCACGTACTCCATCGTATGTATCTTTTTCGTGTCTTCGTCTAATGTATACTGCAGGTCCGAGGTCTACATTCACTGTGCTGATTGTGCATGACATGCATAAATCTGTAGGCCCACCTGTTGTATAATAACAGTATATGGCGCAGACACTGGTGCGTGGAGAAAGGGCCAATCGATGGGACTCGGGTATTTTTTCAACGTCTTCTACGACCGCTTCTTCACTGCTAAAATATGTGCTCTCGTTCGATAATATGCTTTCTTCATCGCTGTCATCGTCCATGAGGCGTTCGAAGGCATTACGGTTCTCTATTTCGTCCATTTCGATGTCATCCATTTCGAAGTCATCGTCTTCAAAATCATCGTAATCCAATCGAGCTCGTGCCATTTCTTAGTACACTTTTTTCGCTATCAAAACTTGAGAACTTTACTTTTTTCACAAAGGCTCTTTCAGCGAAAACACGAAATCTGGAAGCTTTTTCTCATTTTTTAGATGGGAGGATATCGCACAAAGTGATTCGCCAGGGGTGAGGGTGGAGACTTTGTGCGAAAAGCGATTGGTTTCAAATTTTGAGAGATGGGACTTGGTGAGGAGGGGATTTGTTGTTAATTTTTGGGAACACGAAGGAACGTAAGTATAATATATGATGTTGGATCCATTCAACAACATGGATATATATCCATTTTCCTAGTATTTCGAATCTGATAAACCGTGCTGCATCGATCTGATAATGAGCTATATTTAATACATTCTAACTGATATATTATAACATTATAATAATTCTAATTTAGGAATTATGCTTCACATTATATGCTTTATCAATTGCGAGGCAGTCCTGTGAAAATATCACACACGTGAGAATTATTAGATGAATTTCGTAATTACTGCAAATTGTTGTTCATGATTTTTAGATTCTTTATTTTTTTCGCGTTCCGCGGCATGCGTGAAGTGTAATAAAGTGAAATGCAATGTTGAAACTCATCATAACATTAAACGCTATCCTATAAATAAATTCGTGAATTTTGACAAAATTCGTGAATTCGACATAAATTTGTAAAATATCGTTAAGAAGAGACTATCACATCACGAATGTGTAGTGTGAAGTGCAATAAACGAGGGATACATGAGCAGGAAAGTGTAAATCAAAGCTGTATGAGATTTTCAGGTTTACGAGAAACAGTCGATTTCATCGATGGACCGCGATAAACTTCGAAAGATTTTATCATATATTGGTGAGTGTTTTATTTGCACGATTATAGAATAGTAGAGAGAGAGAGAGAGAGAGAGAGAGCAGTATTTGCGTAGTTTATAAATTGCATTGATTTTCACATTGAGAAAACCAAGGACAATTGTATTTTGTGACAAAACGCCATCCGTGAGAGAAATACAAATTTTACTAAAATAAATCCACGAAAATAATCCTCAATGCGAAGTGTTACAGAGCAGTCCACGAAAAAAACATCGTACAGCAGATCGTAAAAACATTGCAAAGCGAGACATGTCGCGCAGCAAACATATATCAAAATTTCGCAGAAACTCGCAAATGCTGGGCTCGCGTGCGCGTTAACAGATCTCACGATTATCGTTCTCATAGAGTGTTATCCACCCTACGTCTTACTTAGATTTTTAATCATAAAGCTTTATGTCACGATGGGGACGTACGTGTAAATCCGGATGAGCACTGTGCGTGCCGTATCACATTACGAAATAAACAGGAGATCGCACGTGCGTTTATGGGCGTTTAGGTGTCATTTGCGCGCAGCTTTGCACGCTCATTATCCCGGCGTTAATATAAGTACTCGTAATACTTAATGATCCGTAAGTAATTGTACATTGTTATTAGCGTGTCGCTTGCCGTGGATATGACGCCTGCCAATTTCGCCCGACCGATAATTCGAAACGATGGTCGAACTAATTTGAATGACGCAAATTACACAGTGCGGATTAACGAAACGTGTGCGAGCCCCCAATCACTTTTCAAATACCAGTTTTATATTTCACTGTGACTGCACTCGATTATGAGTTCTTTATCGTAATCGCGATAATTGACCGGATTTTTTGCACCCCTCTTCTCTGCAGTGTCGCGTTATATCGCGTATCATTAAATTGGGACAGCAGATTCGCGTGCAGATTCGCAAACAATAAACGATGAGTTATGATCTGTCGATGCTGAATATTATTAAAACAATTTAATTATATGTAATTGAGTGCGCATACACATATATTGAGGATAAGCGGTGAACCATAGTGTTACGTTGGATTTGATTTCAAAATATTTGAATTATGAATACTATTGTTGAGAGTGTGTTAAATATTACAATTAATTGTATGTAGATCTCTCTCGATTAACTTAGCTATTTAGTTTAGAACTATTTATCACAAAAATATTTTATTACCAATAATGATATAATATATCTATTATCGTAATGTTCATATGAAAAGAAAAATGTGTTTATAGTTTCTGATATGTATGATGATTACTACGATTAGCAAGTGTAATTATCAAATTATCGCTGAATTTTTGGATAAATTACCGGGAGGAATCCCTTGCGGCGGACGGCAGGAACCCCAAGCACTTCTTGCCGGAAGTGTCGTTAGTCTCAATAATTCGCGCGGTACGACGCTTCCTGAACATCTTCAACGACCCTTCGCGCTCCGATAGCGTCTTGCACGGTGGAATTTTCACACGCTCGAGAAGCCAGAAACAAAGAGGAGCCTCCAAGATTTCGGTGGCTTCGGGAGGCGTCTGTGAAGGGATGCAACGGGGAAAAGGGGAGAAGGCGACGATGTCTCGCGATCCTCGCGCGCATTGTGCTGTCTCTCCTTTCTTCCTCTTCCCTTGTCGCCCTCTCCGTACTTCTGCAGACAGTGCGAGAAGAGATCTTGGAGAGATCCTGGAGGGATTCCGCGAGTAGAGAGAGAGTATAGATGCCGAGGACTCTCCACCCTTACATTCTACCCTCTGTGCCATGTTCCTTCTCTTTTCTCGCGTCCGAGTTCCTCTCTTTCTTCCGTTCGTTCCTCCGTCTCCTCCTTCCCCTCTCATTTAACTTAAGATTGGATTGCAGATTACACATCGTACTATTCTCGCTTTTGCCGTCTTATTCTTAATTTCAGTTCAGTGCTTTGGTGCCTCTGTTTTCCTTTCTCCTTTTTTTCCTCCCCTTCTTCCCTCCGCTTCTGTTCTCCATCTGCGCTCCTCCTCCGCGTTGTGCCCCGCTCATATCCCGTCTTGCGTCTTCGCCTTCTACTTTTTTAAATCTCGCTTTATATACCTATCCACCAGAGGAAGCACGAAGTAAAATAGCGCCGGAAATGAGAATCTACTCCCGACTGAGTTTGGGGAGGGGAAGGGGGTGAAATTATTTTGCGGATATAGGCTACGGAGAGTGACTCTTCTTTACTCCCGTTGGAGCGACTTGATTTTTTCAAACCATTGAGATGTAGAGGCACAACGTATTTCTCGCCCAGAATTGCCGTAAAATTTTGGAGAGTACAGGATATTGTTGAATTCAATCGAAATTATTTATTGCCGAAGATAACATCTTCCTTTTTTGGTATCCAAGTGAGATAGGCGATTAGAGGTTTGCAGTTAGGTGATCAAAATTCCGAGCTAAGGATTTAAAATGAATTTTCATTGTTAGATCGGATTTCTCTCTGAAACGCTTGGATTAGAACACTAATTACAATTACGGACGACATGTCAGAACACGCTGACGGGTCCGCCCGGGCGCGTTTGTCCCTCCGTGACATCTGTCGATCGCGGAATAGAACATTAGGAAAGGAAGGAGGGTGGAACCACGCGGGCAAAGAGAGAAAGAGAGGAGGATCGCGGGAGAGTTGGAAGCACGAGGAATGAAAAGGGACGACCGCGAAGGGGGCACGGCGAGTAAATGAAAAGCAGTAAAGCCGAGCCGACGTGTTTAGGGGATGGTCATATTTGAGGAAGGCACGTGACCGCGATTCGCAGTCTGCGGCAGCTGCGAAAAGGCTCCTCTTCCTGTACGCGTCCATCTCGCTCGTTTCCTCTTCGCCGGCTCTACTCTCTGTTTACCCCCGCAATCATATTGGCAAATACGGCGCACAATTAAAGGCAATACAACGTGACCACTTTGGGCGCACGCATCGACACGGAAAGCGCGCCGCAGCAGCGGAGGTGGAAGAGAAGGAGGAGAAGGGTCGGCTCCTTCATATTCGTATCATATTCATACCTGGATGCGAATTTAATTGCCGAAACGATCGCAAGCGTGCAAAGACACACAGTTTTTTATTCCTTTACGTGTTAAGTCGCTGTCGTTATAGTTGAGTGTGAAAGACGTCAAGATTTTTCGCGCGCGTTTGGTGCGTGTAACGAGCGCACGTATCGCTCGCGTCGATGGCAATCGAATTGCATTGCGTCAAAATAAAATGACGTCGAAGAGGCATTTGATTAACGCGCGTATTGTTTTAATGAAAGAGCATATTCACAAATCGTTCGTTGGCAAATTCATCAAATCGGCAGCACACCGATGAAATCGTTGTTTTCGTTGATATCGTAGCACTTTCACGCGAGTGCAGTTATCTGCGTTGTGGGGGTGCGCGCTCTTGTGAGTCTGTTCACTCACATTGGTCGCAAAATAATCTTTTACGTTTATGCTTGTACTTTTTTGAGTTTTTCTTTCCACTTCGGTTTGTTTAATCACTATCGCTCTGTTCTTTGCTTGTTTGTATATCCAAATGATTCTTTTTATATGATTTTCTTGTAAAAAGCGAGACAAACTCCTTAGGTTTACGAAACAGATATTTGCAAAAGCAACATTCGAATATTATCCAGTGGGGTGGATGTTGTAAGATAGAACGCTTATGTTTATACGTTCCCATTTACTCTGGGCAGCGTTGTTAGCGGGTTAGCATTGAAGGGGAAAAATCAACTAGCGGCAGTGTAGTGGTTGCAAAAAGTAGTGATTCGAAAAAGAGCTAGTAGATTTTTCTTGCATTTTTATCTATGAATCAGATTCTACATACTTATGTATTATGTTATGTATTAATATTATAATCATAGATATTGTGGAGACTGGGATGAAGAATAGGATGACATATTTTCGGAACTGGAAGAATAAGATAGAGAACAACATAAAAAATCAGGTACAGTACTGTCAGCTTTTGCAAATATGATGATATCCGGTGATGGAACCATCGGCAGAGAAATACTGTCAGCTTCTGCAGCAATGATAACATCCGGTGATTTCGACCCGAACGCATTTGGTGTAGGAGACTAGGGTGAGGAATTTGATAATCGGGAGGATTTGTTCTGGTGACGTGCGTGAGGATGTGGAATAAGATGGGTAATAACAGAATTACTACAGTATTCTCTGTTCAGTTTTATTCAGTGCCAATTATATTTTCTTACTAAATTATTTGAATTATTTGTCCCAGTCTCCATTTTATTCCAAGTCTGCACTACCTACAACCGAGGGCAGGTATACCTCGGTTCCCTTTCACAATCCACAGTTGTTGGTAATACTATTTTATATTACAATTTTATTTCATATTACACTGAATTTTAACCAGCGACGCGGATTGATTCCTTTGTCTTTACAATCGATCTTCCTATATTCGTATTTTTATTAGTAAAGTAAGATATTTTTAATTGATATTTTATTTAACGATAAGAGTTTAATCAGCCAGCAGGAATAATACAGAGAAAAGTTATTTTTCGACCAACCCTGGCAGTTTATTGATATACAATTAAATACACGACGTTTCGACCACACATCTGGTCCTTTTCGAGTGTAACAAAGTCTTTTTCTAAAACCCAGATTGTAACATATGAATTGTCAAAATAATACCAAAAATATTAAAAAACATATAAAAAACAATTAAACTTACTGCCTAAAAAAGACTTGAAAAATCTGTATGGCCAAGATAGAATTGCGGCACAGCACGTCTACAGCTGGTGGAAGCCAACAAGCAAGTGGACTCGGTATACTACACCGAAACAGATGATACTTTTGTGTATAAATAAAGTGATACTACACCGCAGTTTGTAGTTTATACATATGGAAGCAACGAGAAATGGAAGCAACAGATTTTAATTTACCCGGTCGACACTCAGTATCTCAGATTGATTGAATTATTGTGACCTTTGATGAAAATCATTTCGGTTATCTCCCGCTTTCTAAGATGTTTCTCCTGGTGGAGAATATTAGCATTGTCCCAATCAAAATTATGACCACTAGAAACCCTGTGCTTGCTGACCACCGACCAACTGTCCTCGTTTTTCTTAATATCCGACTTATGGTCGCCCACACGTGTGTCCAAATGACGCTTAGTCTGCCCAATATAACAATCATTACAATCCACGCAGTCAATTCTGTAAACCACAAGGTTTTTTACCCTTCGCAAGAATATCTTTACCCCTTTTGATTAAGTTATCTAACTTATTAGACACAGTGTAAGCAACATTAAGTTATCTAACTTATTAGACATGATGTAAGCAACATTAAATTGACAACGCTTCAATATTCTACCAATTTTATCACTGATTCCCTTGACATATGGAATAGTAACAAAACCCTTATTCTGTTTGTTATTGTACAGAGGTGTTTCATTATTACAACTTTCACTATTCCTATGTTCAATACTTTTCAATCTATTAGTGATATGTCGATGTATAAAATTAAGCGGATAACAATTATTAGTCAAAATCGTTTCAACAGTGTCTATATCAGTTTTATGGAATCTACTGTCCGGAAGTAAGATCGCTCTGTCAACTCAGTTCGTTATGGTACTAACTTTATGTTTAACCGAATTGCTGGCAAAGAAATTGATATAACAACCCGAAAAAGTTGGCTTTCGGTACCAATTAGTGATAAGAGTACCATTCTCGAATGACCATCGTATCTAAGAAATTAAGAGAATTGATAATTACACGAATCATACGGCCAAACTGCATTATCGCTATGATAATTAAAAAATGGGTACGCGCTCTCTAACGATGTTAATTATTTCAATTCGTGTGGTTAATGAGCATGTGCGGACAATTTAAAATGAGTTAACCGCGCTGGCAGCGTCGTGCTGGAAACGCGTTAACCAAGAATGACTGCGTCGAGGGGACGAAATAGAATTCATTATGACTAATTTTCCGCGAGACGTTCAGTATGATGAAGAAATAAGTAGCTTCGCAGATCGCAGCTCGAGACGGGAAATCCGCTTAGCGCCGGGAGAACCCGCCAGTGACAACTTATTTTCGCGTGGAGGCGACGGAAAGCCACCCCTTTTCTCCCGCCCCGCACCCAATACAAAGAACCCGGGGAAAATGTACACGCGCGCGCGTGCGTACCCGTGTACCCTCATTCGGCGCATCCTATAGACGCTTTACACGCGGCTTAACAGTCGATGGTTATAAGTCGCGGGTAAATATTGTGCCGGTAAACAGCGCAGGATCCGAAAGGGCCTTAGGGTTCGACGGCAGTGAGTCGCAAGGGGTGCACCGGTGGTTTGCACGTGCCGCTATTTACGCAGAGAGATACGAAAGGAGAGGGAGAGAGAGAGAGAGAAGGAGAGAAAGAGTAAAAGGGGAGGATGAATTGCACGCACGTATCTGTGAGGGTGTTTGTACGCCTTGTGTGTTTCGAAAAGGCTTATGGACGCTCCGGTATCAGTTATCCCGTTCAAGTATCTATCCGCGTTTCTATTTCGCGTTTCGATTTCCTTCCTAGCTTCTCCCTCGAGTTACAGAGCCCCGTACCCTCCGTACCCTCGCCATGCATTATCACGAGAGTCAAGGACCACCCCGTTATCCATAATCCATCAACGCGACTGCTTGTCCAATCTACATATACCGCAGTATACATATACCACTTTCTCACTTTCTCCGTTGGCGGCGTCGTTGCTTGCGCAGAGTCATATTAGATGAAAAATGAATTGAATGAAAATGAAATCGTTTTCTCATTCAATCGCCGATAAAGTATCTTTCTTTTTCCCTCTCTCTATCTCTTGCATTAGTAACAGCGTGTATACACTCTTGCGGCGTGCAGCGATGCATGCTATAATGGCCTCGAAAGGTAGCGGTCGCGTTTAGCGAGGACCAGGTTGGTAATTAGCCTAAGGCTAAGGATAAATCCGGTAGTAACGGCACGTCGGCCCTTAATTCGGGGTAATAAAACGTATTTAGCGAGTATGATTTGCTGCTCGGGCGAGAGCCTTTCTCCCTCGCGCGTCTAATCCCTGATTAACAGTGATTTTAATCCCCAAGTGGCACGATAGTCCTATTCCTTCAAGGCAATTAATTAGCAAATTAACGGTAAACATCGCGTGATGCGAGAAATGTTAGGCGAGAAAGAAAAGTCGGTCGTCTATCCGGGATCAACTTTGTCGGTCGTTAAAATGAACGAACGGTAATTGCGACGTTTCCCATGATTTCAGCATAGCTATCATAGTCACCGGCGATGTGGGCGAGTCGAAATTCCGTCTCGTCAAAATATTACCACTGCGAATTGAGGTGTTCGAGTATATGCCAGCGGTATTCGCGAATCATGCGAAGAACTCGAAGAATTCCTCTCGGCGAGGCACCGCACCCGATATTCCGCCGTCGCGTCGACGATTCCCAGTGTGAACACGGTAACCAGATACTTTCGCAGCACGAAATCCTCATGGATAGATATCTCGCTCGCCGCGTGATGTACCGGTACGCAACGGATGTGACGACACGCGTGCACGAGAGGAAGTCAAATCTCGGGGATGCGTAGTTGGAACAGGGATCAGACGTTACGTGCGATACACCCTCGTCCGGCTATTCAAACAGTTTGGCAAGCGTGACACACTTCTGCCGAGATGAAGAGGAACAGCAGTCGAGCGCAAGTACCTCCTCATGCACCCAAGCCGGACTGAATATAACACAGATCCGCATGGTAAATATGCTCTGCTAGTTAGTGCCGCCGCAAACATTGATATCCGCGTTTATACGTGAGGCCGAATCGCGGAACGCCGAGCTGGCAGCAACTTGCTCGCTACCTGCAGATTATAGAACCTCCAAGCTTAGAAGTGCTGCATCTCCGTCCAGAAAGCGATACTTGGCTGATAACTAGAACAGTTTCACAGGAAGTCAGCAGATTTTCGTGTAAGCGTTTAAGATTCTGTAGCTTCTTTTTTGTTTCGAAATTAGGTTTGTTATTCAAGAAACTGCATCCATTAGTCGCAAATAACAAAATCTGAATTTTACTAGTTCTCACTTAAAGATTTCGTTTTTCTCGTTTTTTTTTAGAAATTAAACTTGTGATATTAATAAATTTTGATTAAATATTGTGGAAAGTAAAAATCTAAGAATCTAATGCATGAAATATGAATGAAAAGGAAATTTTCTGTCTTTATTTTGCAACGTTAGTATCTAGACAATTTCTAGAAACTTTAGAGGAAATGTACTTTTTATGTTTAGCAATATTGTACTTCTTATTACATATTAAAGACGTAAAGGACAGGGATAGAACCGTGTAATATATTTGATCTGTTTCGAACGGCGCAAGTAGTTAGGTACTTGATACCTTCGCATTCGAGGCACCAATTTACAATCACTCCTTTGGTAGTAAAACCCGTTCTAGTCATACATTGCGCGAAGTAAACGGTAATTAGAAGCAGCCCAATGTTGCAGCTGGCAACAATGGCGGCCATGCCGTCTACTTGTTTGACTTTGCATTATACCAGCATAACATTACAAATTGCACATTGGCTTCCTGCAACCGAGTTCCGGGAGATTGCTAATTGCGGTTCGTATTACCAAGTAGATCAAATCTGCAACTAATGAATTTGCGTCCTCGGATCTTGGTCGAAACCTTTCTGTTGCCAAAAAAGGTTTTTGTATGTCTTAACTAATTTCTTAATAAATCGCTATGAACATATTGATCATCCCATAAAGATAAAGAATTGACTTGAGAAGTTGTCGTCTTACGTGGCACAAAATTAGGATCGAGTTCTCTAATTCTCCGCGTGGATATTGGATAAGCTAGACGATATAATTACATTATCTTACGCTGTAATGAACTATTCGGGTGTTTGCTAGGAGTAACAATCAAAAGTTCTCACAATTTCGCGCGGAACTCCGGTAACGGGAAATTATTACTGTATGTAGGTCAACGCTCGTGGAGTTTCTCCGTATTGCTCTGTAAGATCCTTATTCGCGTGAAATGCACATATACCTCTTCCGCTTCGTGTATTTATATCACCCAAAATGATAAAGATCTGTAATATACTGCGAAGGTAACAGCATTTAAAAGAATCCTGGAGTGGTTGGCGAACTCCGTCGCGAAAGCGCCATCATTTAATGGAACCAAAAATAAATAAATGCACATTACCGATATCAATGACATTACCGATATGTCGGGAAGACGTGATTTATGAAAAATACTTCGAAATATTCTTTATTTTTTCAACACACAAAATCAATTTGTCGACCAATACTGGCAGTTTATTGTTGTTAAAAAACATGATGTTTTTTTATATCAGACTTGTTGTGTTCATTTATACGTGTCTCGAGATGTCTTTTCGTCTGTCCGATGTAGCAGGCGTTGCAGTCGACACAATTAATCTTATAGACTACGCCAGTTTTCTTTCCTTTATCAAGACAATCTTTACCGCGTTTAATTATGCAATCCAATTTGTTTGAGACTGTATAAGCGACATTAAGCTGACTGCGCCTAAACATTCTACCGAGTTTATCACATATTCCTCTAACATACGGAATAGTAATAAAACCTTTATGCTTATTATCATTTAATTATACATCATCGTCATTATTGTTCTTATTCCTATGTTTAATAATTTTCAATTTATTTGTGATGTGTCGATGTATAAAGTCTTCGGACTCTGATTAATAATTCTTCGGGATAACAGTTATTAATCAGAATCGATTTTACAATGTCTAAATTACTTTCGTGAAATCTGCTGTCAAATAATAACATTGCTCTGTTGACGGGACTAGTTATAACACTAACCTTGTTTCAACGGGTTACTGGCAAAGAAATTGATATAACGATCGGAAAAGATCGGCTTCCTATACCAATTGTTAATTAAGATTCCACTGTCACGGATGACGGTCGTGTCAAGAAAATTAAGAGAGTCATTGCATTCACGTTCCACAGTAAACTTTAATCTTGGGTGGTAGTTATTAAAATATCTAAAACGTATTGTATCTTGTCAGTTGGTAAAATAGTAAAAATGTCGTCGACATATCTATAAAAGATTTTGACTTCAAAGTCCAGACTTCCAATGCAACAACTCTCCAAGTCATTCAAAACCATATCCGGTAAAATTGGTGACAGCGGTGAACCCATGGGACTGCCAAATATTTGTTTATAATATTGTCCATGAAACACAAAGCTAGTAGAGTCCAAAATCAGGTCAATCGCATAAAGAAATTGATCAAGATTGAATTTGGCTACGGTAGATATCAATCTCCATCTCTTTTCTATAACTTTCCTCACCAATTCATTCGGTATGTTAGTGAATAATGACACCACATCGAAGGAAACCTTTAGTTTATGCGACTGGATGGCAACACCACCCACACTATTAACAAAACTCCAGCCATCCCTTATATAGGATTCAGGTTTCGGAATAGCCTCTGACAAAATTCGGTGGAAGAATAACGCTACGTTATAAACGGGACTACCAATCACCGAAACAATAATCCGTAACGGAACACCGGGCTTATGTATCTTTGGTAGATCGTAGCAACGGGAAATATTGCTATTTGTAGTCTGTAGATGTTTGTAAGTGCGTTCGTCTATAATACCAATCTATAATGACCAATCCACGATTTAACCAAATCATTAACTCTATTCATTAAACGTTTACTAGGATCTTTATTAAGTTTTAAATATGTGGTGTCATCATTCAACATGTCATTCATTTGTTCAATGTAATCCTTCCTGTTCATTATAACTGTAATTTGGCTAAGAAAAGCATAAGAAAACACAGAAAAAACGAAAAAGTAAAACGGCAAAATATAGGTATATCAATTTTTTAAATTTTTATCATGAAAATATATCATATTCCATATGTACAATGAAGGAAAATAGAAACAATAAAATATTTGATGTAATTCTCAAAGATTTTCGCAAATAAATGAAGCTGTCGGCCAATGGCAATGCTCTCCATCTGTCCGCAAAGGATAGTTGCTTGTCGCATTTAATACCATGTGAAAATGCTTGGAATTACGTTGGATTTACGCCGCTTCATTTGATATTGCGCATGTTTATTTGATATTGCCCACGCTTACTTGTGGAAACGTAAGCAAATATAATTTTTTTCCTTTACTGCTAATATATTGTATAATATATACAGCCAGATATATTAGCATACACATGTAGTTTGGAACCGTCGAAGAAAATCACCGCCAGTGATTGGTACAAGATTGGTTAGGGCAAAGCGTGGCACAGTAGACAGCACACTAGTTTACTAAGCCGAAAGTTCCGAGTTCGATTTCCGGCAGAGCCGAAAAATGATATACGCTCGTTCTCCTCTCGGAAGGCAAGGGCAAACCACCGAGGTATCTTGCCAAGAAAACCTCTCATATAGTCGTTCGGAACCGGCGTTAAACTATAGGTCCCGTACACATGTGAATAATTTAGTGCTCAACACATGAGTATGTGAGAAGGTCACGACTTTCGGATACGAACTACGACATGGAAGAAGATTGGTACAATTCCTTCCAATTATTTGTACGCTTTTGTCGCTGTTACTAACATCAAGCTGAAGGAATTCGAGATACTGCACGCTTTGTGTCTCGAAAAGAGAAGTCTCTCTGACGACGTGTAAAAATTGATCTAATAATTCGTCGTTCTTTACTGTGCAGGTAAAATATTCTGCTCCAGCAAAGAGAGAGAATGGATTGTGTCCAGAATTTCTTAAAATCTTTTCATCTTCATCTTCATCTTCATCAACTAAATTTCACTTAGAATAACTGATTATAATGCAATCATTATCTTGCTCCTCAAGAGCAGAACCAGTGACAGATGATATTGTTACTGAACTGATCTGTTCAGCAGATTCATCTTTTCTATTTTCTCGCTGAACCCGTGAACTTATTTCTTTTCCTACATACATCTTTAGCCTGTATATTTCAGTGATATATTGCGGATTTCTTATTGGTATGTATCTATTGTGACAAATGTCCAATATTTCTGAAGCATGCATTCGTAATAGAAACGAAGTTAGAAAAGTTACTTCCTAGTTAGGAAAGGTAGCATTTGGTTTTTCCAAAAACCAGCGTCTCTGCTAACACGCACTGTTTTGAAGCTTTTTGGCGTCCACACAGTAAAGATGCAATGATCTCGCTGTGCACTGTTTAATTAACCTTGAATTAACCTGATAAGAAAATCAGTGCTTTCGATTCATTGTATCAGGATTCTTCTTATGAAACACTTTTTGAATTGAGGCTTTGAATTGTAATTATGTAAGTGTGAGTAATTTCTGCAAAACCTCATCAGCTGTAAATTCTCTGCTGACAAAGGACATTTAATCTCCAGAGAACCGCCTTCATCAATAAGATCGTCAGGAGAAACGTTCAAGCCTAGATTTTCATAATCAATGAACAATCCACTTAGTATAATGTCCTTTTTTAACTTTGCAGCAACCTCCTTTCTTGCAATTTCCTCCATGTCCCATTCATATTTCATGGCAGCAGTCTCGATGGACGGAGGAAACAAAATGTTTTTAATATCGCTTTTATGGACACCTGTATTCGAAGCAATTCTATCTTCTGCATTAGCTTAAGGGGGAGTTGGTGTACTTTTTTGATTAACTCCCTGAATACACTCACTTCCACTCCACTTACTAGACCTTTCCAAGGTGTAACTTTGGCGCTGTGCAAGACGTTGTTAGTCTCATGTGACATATAATGCCAAAATTGCAGTTAGAAGTAGGTAACAATATTTGTTTTGATAGAATTTTCTTTTTACCAATGAGAAGAAGAAAATAAACATTTGATGATGTCTTAATGATTGCCACAATTCGCAACTTCACAATTCCGATCAATGCGATCTTAATTTGTCGCGACTGCGCGTTTCTATTCACTGCACAATGTTCTGTAAGCACTGTATTCTGTTCCTATAAGCATTATTTCATGGATCAGAATCAAATTCGAAGATCTCGCCGGCCAGTTCACACGCTTCTCCGCGTTCGATCTATTTATCCGCGTATGTCTCGTTAAACACACTTCCGCGTGTGCGTATGTGTGCGCCGGGATTTTCGCGCGTTACCGTTCGATTTTCTGACATTGGCAATACGATCGACGAGAAAAGACCGATCGCTTAATCATATTGCACGAAATCGCGATACACGAGGAACTGTCAAAACATACGTGAAGATCGATAAGATTAGTGCGCTACACTATAAATTAATATAACTATATTATATATAAAATATATAACTTATATATAAAATATAACAATTTATACGCGTTGTAACACAATAATAATAATAATAATAATAATAATATATTTACTGTAACATTGCAAACTATCAACCTAAGCACCTCACCATTAACATCCATTACTAAATGAAGGAAAGAAAACACTGGTCGGGAAAAATAGAAACTCAGACTTGTCAGCGTAGCTAAGCAGCGTACACGAGGAAGGAACACGTTAAAAGAGAGAAGAAGTGACGTGATACGCGCGCGAGCAACCCTACCGTACGTGACTGCAGCAGACTAAACAAAAATACATAAGGGAACGAAGAGATGCGGGTCCGGCCCCCCAAAACTGCACATAAAATTCTCGTTCACGCATATTCTCGCGTGTGCGCATTTCCTAAAACAACGCCATCACGCGCCCGGTTATTTTTACCTTTCACATCGCACGGCGCGTGTATCCGCGTCGCCGGAAATCTTGATACGCTCACGGATATCCAAAGACGAAGTCGCGAGCCGATCGAATGCACCGATCGTTCGCTCCTCGAGATCTCGGAAAAACGCCCGCTCGCTCAGCGTGATTCCCATTTACGATCTCTCGATCGATGCGACGTGCCGCGAAAACGTTGCATACGTCTCGCAACATTTTCTTAAATTCGCGTCAAAAGGGAGAAGAAAGAAAACGACGTTCCGAGGCGGTGAGAAGGTCATATCAAAGATCGCCGTGTTTCCTTCGTTTGAACGCGGAGAACGCGGATTCGAGCGGAGTGCGCGGCTCATTTCTCGTCGGTTAACGTTATCGGTTATATTCCCTTTAAATCGGTAGCATTCCGCGCGCGATACCGGCACGCGTTTCACTCGGATCAAGTATTCTCCGAAAGTGCTAAAGGTTACTCGGTGAGTGCGCGGGCGCTCGATATCGCCATTTATTCGCGCACGCGAAACGGCGCGCTCGCGAATGCGAAAGCACCCTTGGCGCTTTGCAGGCGGTAGCGCACGAGCACGCACCCCCTCGTTGCGATACTGCGTGCGTTCTTGTGCATGCACCGCGACGGTGAATATTGCGTATCGGAAAAATGCGACGCATCCCAGTAATTACGCGATATGGCGAGAGGATCCCCACGCCGAGCGTAAAACCGAGAGTAACCTTACTGCGCCGGGGAAAATCTCGATCGGGCCGGATACGATGCACGTGCGTATGCGCGTACGTGCGTGCGTTTACCCGTGCGTCGTAGGAGATGGATAGAAGCGGAAGCGCGGGGGCGGAAAGGCTGTAGCAGCTTCGCGAGATGTTTCGAAAAATAAATGACGGGGAAAAATATTCCAGACGATATAGGAACCGATCAAATTCCTCCAGGAAATTGCCTGTGATATTACGATAGTCGCACGTGGGTGCGCGGTCTCTCTTCTCTCTCTTTCTCCCTTTCTGTCCCTCTTCTCTCCTCGGTTCTCTTTCGTTTCCTCAGCCTCCTCCGTTCTCTCGTCGCTTCGTCCCGCCGAGCTAGCCTCGGCCGTTGAACGGCGACCTCGCCGTTCCCGGGAGAGATCTCGGGGAGCGGCCTTAAGCCGGAGCTGGCTTGCCGACTGCCTGCGTTATTGTCATCGTCCTCGTCCTCGTCCTCGTTCTCACAGTTCCCTCCCTCTCGTAGTCCCTCTGGTAGTCGTCGAGGTGGAGTTTCACCCCGGGGCTACGGGGCACGCCCAGAGCTTGGGCGCACTCACGGGTCTGCATCGGAATCACGCGCGCGATGCCTCTTACATGTACATTGTCTCGATTCTCTGCGGTGTACCTGCCGCCTCCTCTCTTTTCCGATGCACGTTCGGCCGCTGCGTTTGTGCCACGACGTTCCCGCGACTTCGGATAAATATCCATCCCGTTTTACCCCCTCGCAATACAGTGATGCCAAATTCTGACTGTTACTCTTTGCAAAGTATAATTATATTTTAATTTTAGTTTCCGAACCTCTGCATGTTTCGTTCTTACATGAACCTTGAAAAGTTTTTTACTACCAAATTTAATGTGATCTGTAAGCCAAGATAACGATTTTTCGTACATATTAAATATTTTCTAATCATATTAAGAAATTAGATTGCTTATACTTACATATCTTGCAAACTGGGTTGTTACTAATATTCTAAGTTGCTACTAATATTCCATTTAACCCGAGCAGCACATAATCATTGGTCTTATATTGGATTTATGTTGATTGCCCAACGTTATCATGTTGGCCCGACGGTTGGTATTGCGTCGTCAATCGATTAATAATGTTAAATGTGTAATGGTTAATGTTACTAAAATGGTTACAAATACTACAGGCTATTTCAAAACAGTTAAAATTTATAAAGAAACAAAACAATATATTTTATCAATGTCTTTTACAATGTCTTATCATATATTTAATTCGAGTAAAATAATAAAAAAAGGAAAGTATTTTAACGATATCGGTTTAACATTGTTTTCCCAACTGCCGATGCTTCCGATTTAAAGCCAACTGTTGGCCAACCAACATGTGCTGCTCGGGAAGTTTCCTTTGGTCAAGGAAATATGTCGCTCTCTTTATTTTTATTATTATGCATGTTCTAAAATATGAATAAACATAATTTTGATTGTAAACAACGGTAAATAACGGTGATTTTTATATTCTGTCTTCTACAAATTTTTAGTATAGCATTTTAGTACAGTACGAATCGCTGATTTGCAAATCTGCATGTGAGCTTCGAAGTCTTTCACGTCGTGAAATGTTCTTTGCCGGCAAATGCGGCACTCATACCAAATAATTGCATACTTTAACACGGATGAAGGTAAGGATCTTCTGATTTCATCTCGAATAGGTAATTGCAAGAGTCACCACAGTTTTCCCTCAACTATCCTCCACTTCTGGTTCCTTTTTTCTTTAGAAGCGTATCAGCTCCCGGAGTGACCCCTCTTCGAAACATCCGTTTCACGTTGCGAAATATTATATCCTGACAAATGCGACACTCGTACCAAATAATTGCATACTTTAATACGCATGAAGGTAAGGAACGCATGTGGATCGAGCCACGATAGAAGATTGAGAATTTCGTGGAAAATGACTCTAATTGTTACGAATAAATTCACAGAACGCGCGAATAAGAAGTTCTTGCAGCGAATTTTTATATCTTTCTTAAATCTATTAAAAATTTTATATCTTATATCTATTTTATATCAATGGATTTAGCATCAACTTCAGTTTTTGATATTTTTTGATAGGCCGTGCTGCAAGGAATGTTTCAGAATCAAATTCATGTGAGCAACAAATTTTTCAAACAATCCATCTTGACTTTAATTTAGCACATTGCCGTCCGCGGAGTCGCGAATCCAGAGACAGAGGGGGGGAAGAGAAAAAGAGGGAGAGAGAAAATGTTGTCAACGCTACGCACGTTTGGATTTAAATGGATTCTCTGCTTGTGGTTTCTCGTCGGGACCCGTGCGGGCCGTTGTGGGACTCATCTGTCGCGTTATTTCGGGAGTAACGTCAACGTTATGCATTTCACATGCATCCTGGTAGCTTCGCATTGTTACCATGTAAATTTTTCTTTTTGAAGTAACGTTTTTTCCTGTACGCCTATGTTATGGGGACCAACGCGAATCGTTCAGAACGAAAATAACGTTTCCGATTCCATCCCGTGCTTGCATTAAGAAAACAAACCGAATAGCGGTTCGCGCGCATATCTCTCGTTTCTCTTCCCGCATTTCTCTGCCTTTTTCTTTTTCTCTCTCTCTCTCTGTGTGCTCGTGCACACGAACGCACGAGCGAACGTACCCATACACTCGAAACTCATAGGAGCCCAGTCACATCCGGTGCATAAATCTCGCGGGAGTTAGCTGCCGGCGCGGTGTCTCGAGTTGCACGTGGCGGCTGCTGAGGGGGAAGGCACTGTGATGGCGGGGGTACGAGACGCGTGACACAGGGTGACACGCACCCAGAACGGCACGACAAACGCGCATCGGCGGGTAGGTGGAGTAGAGGGCAACTAGTATTAACTAGTAAAAATATCAATTTATCTCTTTTGATCATAATAACTAGAAGTTTACATGAATCTATGTAAGTATGTAATGTTATAAGTAACATGTTTACTTGTGCAAATATTCACAATACAAATACTAACGATAGATTATTGTATTAGAACAAAATGTCATCTATACAATTAAAATTATTCCGTGTATTTTAGCGAAAGTTACGTTCAGATAATTTACACACAACTGTTCGCTACGTTACTTAGTGCTACGTATTTTCGATGGATATAATGTGCGACTAAAGCTCTTGCCATCTGCATTTGAAAAACAAAATTCCAAAGAACAATTTGAGAAAAACCAAAATCGAGCATTTTCTTGAAAGACATTCCATTGATTGTAGCATTCATTTTACATCTAAGTAGTCGTATCTATTTTATTGCCAGCAAAATTGCCATTTGGACTCTACTTATCAACAGTTATGGATAGGAACATATTCCGTGGTCAAATCTGAGTGTACATTTAAATATATGCACATTAGTTTTTGTTTTAACGTGTTTAAAGGCATCGGTATATATTATTATTTTATAAATATATATGCACATACATGAAACATTACTTCCTGTAAACATAATTTCCTGATTACTGGAAAAATAAAAAAATTATATACATATATCATTAGGTCATTAGCGAGTCACGGTAGTAGTTTTAAATCTTCCGCCGGCTGCCCGAAGGGGCAGTCGACGAGTACTGCCAGTCGACCCCTGTCAATCCCCTAAAAGACTTCCACCTAGTTGCACGTAGGTTGGCCCGGCAAATTACCCTTAATCCGCCCCCTCTGCTTAGCCCCGCTGGTTATTACGTAATTCAATGTGTTGAATGCGATCGCGCGCCCCTCGCGAACCGGCCAATTATTTTGGCCACGTCTCTCGCTTTTGCGAACTGCTGTCGCTTTGAATGCAATGCACCCTTTGCCATCCCACTCCGCAGCTTTCGCGGATTCGCATGTCGATGATTAGTATGTTCAGGAAATGTCATGAGGAAAGACGATAGGTCTTGGGAAGATTTGACTGAATAAAACGCTTTTCGATGGCGCTGTAATAATTATTTTAGAATTTAAAAATTTTCACCTTCGGAGGATGATGGATAATTCAATTGATCGGTATCGGATTATCGTTACATTTTATAAGGAAATGAAATATTTTACGTTCTGATGAAGACTATATAAACAATAATAATGATTCTGATGCGGAAAACAATAATGTAAGTACAGAATGCCTTGATCCGAAAAGGAAAGGGAACAACCAAAAATAATGTATTTTGCAAGTTTATCTGGTTTCAAAATTGAAGATGTAAATATGCAGCTATGTACAAAAGTTGAAGACAATTAAAACTAAAAGTAAAATAAAAGTAATATTCAGCTATGAATTTCAGCTACATTTTGTCTGTAATCAAATCAGTTTTGACTTTCGGTTTGAAATCACATTTTTTATTAGTTTAGTGCATTTGAAATAATCTTTTCAACTTTTTCATTTTTCGAATATTTTACTTCAATTGATTACTTTAATTGACCAATAAATGGTGTCGTTCGTAAATGAAGAAGATTGTAGTGTATTTAATAGTTTTTAATTATGGATAAAC
The DNA here is from genome assembly GCF_003672135.1 of Ooceraea biroi. Lineage (NCBI taxonomy): Eukaryota > Metazoa > Arthropoda > Insecta > Hymenoptera > Formicidae > Ooceraea > Ooceraea biroi. The sequence goes on from NC_039506.1 coordinate 22,389,021, forward strand.
TGTATTTTATAAAAATCACCCAATTCCGCTACTTCGAAAGCAGCGTTGAAGTCATTGATAGGACGCATCGATACCTATCCGTGCTATGCTATCCGACATGCTCCAATCTTGTTTACAGTGTCCGAAATTCTTATATGAGCCGTAAATTTCTTACAACATTTCAGTTTTAAATATCGTACACACAAGCTCTGCGTTACTCGATTACTACCGCCAAACGCAATAACGCACACGGCAGACGAGTGACTAATAACTAGTCGCTTGCGTACGCGCGACGGAGGACTGCGTAATGTATCAACTGACAGTAATTAAAAGCCACCGCGTAGGGTGGTAATGGTTGAGGGGCCCGTTACGATCATCGCTGTAGCGCCTATAAATCGCGCGTCGTAGGTGAATGCACGAATGCGCTATTGCTTCTGGTCCACCCCCTTTTTTTTCTCCGCATCCGCGAACGATTCATCTCTCTAGCGCTTCGCGCCGCTCATAAATAAAACCGAACATCTGGTGGATTGTTCGGTTAATGATCATTAGCACCAGCCAGCACGATCTTGAATCTAGACGACGCGCCGCATCCACGAGGACGGCAGTCGTCGGTGTTGGCCGCTTATACGCTGGGCCAAAGCTGAGAGCTCTCTCGTTCTTGTTCTCAGGCCAGGGTCACTTTAAATTGCGCGACGCTTACGAGAAGCGTCTCCGGTAACGTGTCTAGAGGTTAATGCGCCCACCGTTATGACGATTAAACTTTCCCGCACCTCGCAGGAGAGCTGCCGGGTTGATTCTCGAATCAAACTATCCGAATTTGCTATCCGAATCTTCTTGACATTTGACATATGAGTTTAATGCGACGTCCATTTTGTTCGAGGAATTGAGCGTTCTTTCGAAATTTTTCTTTTTTGAACAATGTCCATGCAGACGGAATGATCTTGATGTTTAGATTGTGCGGAACAAAGAAGAATGTCCACAAAGAAGACTCGTTGAGCATATCTTCACGAGTTCCGATCCATTAATTGACCCAAATAACTGTCACACGGTTCTCTTATCACTGTCTCTGATTTTCGCCCAATTCTGCTGCTCCGAAAGCCAGTAGCGCTGGAATCTGTGGTGAAGGCGCATTGTTACCTATCCGTGATACACGACGATCATGTGACATGCTCCGACCTTATTTACAGCAACAGAACTTCCTAAGCATGCCGTAAATTTCTTACACAATAAATTCACCATTCAGGTAATAAAAAGTGATTTTATTAAAAAAACACACACACACACACTTTCGAATCCGCTTGACTCCGACCGACTGATCACGACTTTGAATAGTATTAGTTCTGACACAGTTTCGATTGCGAATAACTCGCGAGCTATTTTTTCAGGATCCTATTGATATTCTATTATTGCAATACCCGCATCTAGTCAATACCTGCGCAAAAGTCCGGTTATTCTGTCATATATCACTACTATATCCACGGATATTTACAGATCAAAATAAGGCCAATGAATATTTCATCCAAAAGCTAATATTTTTTTAGAAAACTTATTGTCTGATAACGAAAGAGGCGGTTTTAACTGTCCAAAACATGGAAAGTTAACATTTACCACAATATGATTACTACGTAATGCGCTTTGAAATATTCGAAAAGCTTGTTACCGGAACGAAACGGAAGTATAATTTGTACAATATGTTACACCCAACAGAATTCTAAATACTTAGAGTACCCGCTGTAATTCAAGCGGATTCGTAGTTTCCTCGAGTGTTTCGAGGACCACGATTCTGGCTGCCGCGCGTGGCTACATTCATTTTTGCTTGCGAGCAATTAGTTTGTTTCATGCAGATGGCAAAAGGTTGCTATTCCTAAGGGTCGGTTAGCGTATACATGTATTTATGCACGTATATATGTACGTTAGAGGCGAACGTGCGTTTCTACTAGGTTGTTCCTGTTTCCTGTAACGTGTAGAGATGCCGGTTTTACGAAGTCGGCGTTAATTGCCTCCGGAGATACCCTCGGTCGTACCGTAATTCACACATAAATACATGAAATTACTTTCCCTTATTTAGGGGCTCGTTAGGCAGATCTACTGTTATTGCCGACAAAGCGAAATAAACCGGCGCGCCAACGTATCCTCAACGCGGGGGCGTTATAATTTAGATATAAGCGCTATACCTCGCACCTAGGACGCCGTACATGGTGATTGTGGCTCAGTGATGCGACAAAAAAGGCAGGACAAAAGCAGGTAATTAGATCCGTGTCGGGAAACTGTTCTCTCACGTGACGAAAAAGTTGTCAGGGCAAAATCATCGGAGAATTATTAACTGATACGTGATATCAACGGATACTAGGATACCAGCGCAGAAAAATACGAAATTACTGAGTCGTTATTTGCGTTTGTATACGCCGTGATAAATTTTGATCGTAATTACGCACGTTGTGTAACTGTGTAACTGCAGGACCGGCGATGAAGTACAAACTAGATAAACAGATAAACGAGGTTGCTGAGGGTGTTCATAACAAGGGTCGAACTTCGAAAAGCGGATTTGTCGGAGTAGTAATTCGACCCCTGTCCTACCTCTGTGGACACGTTCCACTAATTAATAACGATAAGTACGAATGCGTCTACACCGCAAGGGATAAAACGGCGGTTCGCCAGATTCCCGCGAGACAAACACGTCGACCTAGAGTTGAGCCGATAACGCAGATATATGTGTGTGTAAATTTCTCTCTCACCCTCTCGTTCCCCCTGTCGCCCGCTTTTTAGCAAACTTCATTTCAGTTGTTCGACTTTTCGGTGCACGCTGTAACTCGCTGACGAAGGCAACAACGCGAAATCTCATAAATTCGCAGCCGCGCAAAAATCGTAAAAATTCGCTCGTAAAGTCTCCGTCAGTTTTGTCGCTAGAAATAAATATGGGTGGAATTGTGGAAGCGACAGCTTCATAGTATCGGCAGTGCAGAGGCCACAGAGACTTGGACTCGATGTCATCAACGCTGATTCATTTGTCGCACGTAGAAAGAGGATCACATGTACATAGAATCACAGATCACTGCACGCAAAAAGTACACGCGGAGGGAATAACTCATGGATTTTGTGATCGAAAAGTGTAACAAACAACCACGAATCAAGGGATACCAGTGCTCTGTGAAAATATAGTGCGAAATATACTGAAAAACTATCAAATAATTACATCAATTTTAACGACCTGCATGTAAAAATGGTTGTTGATCTACTTGTGTGATGAATCGTGATAAATCATTATCACTTCTCGTTTTAAAACAGGGGAACGCAAGATTTGTATTCTTCTACTGAATCATGAAATCTACGGTTTACGATTTATGTGACAGCGATCTAAAAGGGAAGCACAACGTTTGAAGCATTGTAAACGATGTAAAATAATTTAGGTTGATTCACGAGGGGCATGAAAATCAAAAGTGACTATTATTGCTGCACGTGGGGACAGCATGAGAAGTCAATTTGAAACACATTTTCGTGCAAGAATGGAGGCACGAGTGATCATCAAGTTCTAATCATCGTTGAAAATGGAAAATTCGCGACAAAGTGAATTGTCTGTTCGCAGTTAGATTAATATGGCATTTTAAGATAGCGATCGCGCGTAGCCCTTAGGCACAATGATGATGCTCGAGGCTCCGAATACAAGACAATACAAGCCGCGAATAGCGATCCGTGGGATGTATGGGTCGGAGTTATAACTAGCTGGGAACAATCCCAGCGACTTTTGATGGTGTTGGATATTAAATTTCGCCTGTGTCTCCTGGTTTTATTGGATTACGGATAACCAGCGCTGGGATATGGCGCTACACTGGAGAGCTCGCCACCCTTGTTCCTCTCTAAGTACCCTGCAAACCACGTCTGCATTGGCACGTAACGCTTGGCTCGTCGAGTGTTGCTGGGACAGGAAGAGACAAAGAGAGAGAAGAGAAACCAAAAAGAGAAAGATAGAGAGAGAGAGAGAGAGAGAGAGAGGAATGAAAAGAGCAAAAGCGAGGGCGAGAAAGAGAGGGAGAGCCAGCCGGGACTGTTTGTATGAAAATTAAATTCATAACGATAAAATCCTTTACGACCGGAACGCGAGTACGCGCGTACACTGGTATATATGTACACGCGCAACCCGAAATGCCGACGAAATTTGGTTCAATGCAATCAGCCGGACCCGCGGAATTGAAAGGCGGTGTTTGCTTGTGCGTGGTGCCGCGCGGACAAGTCAAGTGCCGTCTGAGTAGTCCAGCAGAGCCAAATTATATGTGGTAATACGCTTACTTCGAGATATATCAATACTTGTAATATCTTAATTATAATTTCTTAATTATGTTTACATTGTCTAGTTATATTAAATTTTTTGTTTTTTTTTAAGCGATCAGTGCCATCCTATAGGCGTATCCTATAGGATATCGGCGTTAATTCTCAGGTATTTATTTAACAGTAACTCCTTCATTAAGCATCGTAGAGAAAAATAATTCAGAACTTTTCGACTCAACTTTCTATAAGGAATAACACTATGTACTTAGTGGGCGGTGGAAAATTAACATCCTGTAAATATATGCTGTAACATCCTATAATACTTTGTATAAACGTATACACTTAATTAACAGATTCTTATATTTGTGCTATAAATCATTTTCTTTCTGTTGCAAAAAATTTTCTATTGATAGGAAAATGGACATGTGGTCTCGTGCTGCAGCATTCTTTTTCAAAAAATAAGCTTGCTTCGCGTATAATATCCAGGACGGTCTCTCTGCTCATGCGTCGTTTCGCGTGTGCACTTTGGCGTGAGACACTACTGTGTTTCCTTGATTATATTTACTTATATATGCTGTATTGTGCTTTATGATATTTTAATTGTAATACTTATACTGCACACAGAAAATATTTGGTATAAATCTCGATCAAATATGCACGTAAAGTAATAATTCATTTCAGCAAGATTTTTAAGCTTCTGCCGTTCGCTGAAAATAAACGACTCGTGTGATTAAAGAAGTGTGATTGTAGTAGGAGTCAGTCATAATCCATTTCAGGTCGATCTTGATCGTCACCCTGGTCAATTTCATTAAAAAGCTCTCGGCCTGATTTCATCGCTGATGCGAATAAAAGGCGGGGGAGAAGCGAGGCGCGTGTATACCGTGCTCACCGCGAAATGAAAATTGCGATAGAGACGGAATGCTTCGATCGAAACGCGTCGTAGGATTATCTCTACCGCAACGATAACGTCATGAAAGTACGTCGGCGGCGGCTGGTTGAGCGCGCTATTCTCGGACTCGGATTCATCTCCCGGCTTGATTTTTTTGTCGAATCGTGTAAATCAGTGACTCGGTATAGACTGAATTGCCGGCATAGACGGGAAAGTCGGGATTCGGATGATGAAGTAACGAGTAAATAGAGGCGAACTCGTTTATTGACGAGGAAGTCGACTGCGCGCTCGTGGTACACACCGACATGCAGACCGGCGAGAGTAGAGGGAGAGAAAAACAGACAGAGATAGGGAGAAACAGAGATCAGAGAGAAATGGAGAACGACAGAAGCCGAGAGCGAGAGATTCGACTGTATAGCGACGTACGATCGAATGATCGAGTGGCGGTGGTCGGCGTCGATGGGTCAGGTAGCATCGAGTGCAAAGCAAACCTTCCTTATTCAAATGACCAGTACGCCAGTGCTGGAAAATTGCGGTTTCAGTATCGATCCGTCGATCATTCGCCTCGTCCGATCATTAGCGGATTACATCTCGCGTATCGCGGCGAGAGTCGCCGGCGTGGCTCGCGCGTACGCGACATTCTATACAACGCGAACGCGTAAATGCGAATTTCTCGCAGTCATATTGCGCCCGGGGTTTTTGATCGATGCAAATGACGGCGCGTTAGTTAACGTGAAGGGTGAAACGCGCGTTCTCCGCCGACCGCTCCAGTAATAACGCGCGCGTGAAAAGCGCTTCATCCTTTCGGCTCATTCGGTCATCGCGAATCGAACGGCCGGAGTGGCGGCCGATGCACGCGGATCGAAGCGGATACGGATGATGCACGGCGGCCGCAGTTTTTATGAGCGTAACGCATTCGCTATTCGTATCCACGGCCGCTATTCCGCGATGTGCTCTCCGGATGATATTCTGGCTGGCTGATCAAAAGCGAGATCAATGTACGGCGCGGTGCTCGCCTTGCAAAAATGATCCGGCTGTAAATGGAAGGGTCGCGGTTTTGGAAATAACCGTGTGATCAGGAAAAACTCTCTCCGTGTGCGAATATATGCGTGGTGAGGGTAGAGATACCGGCCGCGCGGCTCAAATAAGGGGGCGAGCAGTCGCGCCCATAGACATGTGTCGAATTAATTGCTAAATCTGACTGACCAATCTCGGGGATTCTGTCTCCTGAAGCTATATCGCGGTGGAATTTTTCCGTCGATGGAAACGCCGGTCCATCCGGCATGGGCCGGTCTCTCGGCGAGGTGGATATTTTCGTTACGCTGACCGAACAAAGCTGGCTGCCCACTTTCATCATCCGCGCGCGTTCCGCTCTCTTGTCTCCTTGCGCAGCCTCTAAATTTTATTTCATCGGGGCCGGCCCATCAAACGATAAACGCTTCGTGCGTTCCACGAGAGACCAGACTGATCCGCGTCATTCGTTTGCAACATCATTTGGCTCTCCACCTCACGTCTCCACGCACTCTGGATCCCTCCCGGGGGCATGGAATGATCCACCATTGCTGCCCTGAGGACCTCGGGAGCGCGGCGAGGGTACTTTGCGAAAATTGAATACCTCCATTTTCTCGATGTTTACCATGGAGGAATCGCTCTTCAATCACGGCAACGACAGAACGCCGAATGGTGAGTCAAAAAGGAGAGAATCAAAAATGCATCTACCATCACATCGCCCACCATATTGATCGCGTTCGCGACAAATTTAATAACCGTACGAGCGGACTGGAAAATGATCGCCTCGAATATCGAAAATAAACATTCAATAATGATATCGATCTCTCTGCGTCTTTTTATAAACTGCGAGATGTATTTAACACGCGAGGATATATTGAAAAATTGTGCATTGAATCTGAAAACAGACAGATTAGTTCGCGTCACCGTGCAACCCCTTGAGTCCTGCCCTCGCGGATTCGCGATATCCCTCTTGCCTCGTTCAGTCAATCCTTTCTCTCTATCGTTCTTTGTCCCGCTCGCGGACCATCATAATTGCCGGGGGGTCATTTTTCATGGGTTGTTTCGCGTAGTGCGGCGGCGTAACAGCACGGCGGAAGGAAGGCGGACGGTGATTGATGACGTTGTTTTTTCATTGTTTCATAAATCCGGATTCTCGTTATCGATGGGTTCGTAACGATGCGCGCTTATATAAATTGCCACGCGATGCGGATGCGGCTTGCCGTCCCCGGTGGACGTTATCAACCTGCTCCCGATTAAAGGAAGCTCCTCTGCTTCTAATTACGGACAATAAGACGCGACGACTACCTCTGCCCTTCTCTCGGTTGTCTCTCCTTCTGCCCCGCTGTCTTCCGTTCTATCGATCCACCGAAAGAAGAACGAGCAACGATCGCTCCGCTCGCGGAGAAATGGTTCCTGAAGTGTAATTTACGAGCCGGGAGTTCTTTATCCCCGTCCCGCGTAACGAGTTCCCAAGGATATCGAAGTACTACATGGTCGTTTGGTCGCTAACTCGGCTCGACGAGCCCGCCGAATTTATCTACGGGACGCAATTCTTTCTTCCGTCCCGTGTCGGTTAACGGCGAACGGCGGAGCCCGCCTCCCGTTCGTAAACGGTTTCGGCGACGTGACCGCGAAGATAAAGGGACCGCGCTTGATCATCGCGTTTATCACTCACCGAGATACGTCCCACGATTGCTAACGGATGGCTAACATACCTGAAACAGAAAATGAAATGCGATCGTTAGTGAAACAAGCAAAAAAAGTTAAAGGTAGATCCGTCCTATATTCAGACTAACACAACATCAAGCGACGCGGTAGCGTCGCGACGCAAAGTACATAAAAAAACAAGGTTCCGAGCAATGAGTATCACTGTATAGACGTCAAGCGTTGCCAAATTCATTGCATAAACGTTGAGCGCTACTGCATAGCTTTATCCGGAATTTCACGTCACACTATGTACTTGGCGTATATATTTTTTCTTTTTTTAAAAAAGATTAAATTTCCCTCCGGTCAGGACATTGTCGAGGCTAGCTAGCGGCATTTGTTAAATAATGAAAAATGTTAAATTATAATTAAACATCTCTTAATTATGATTAAACATCTCTTTTCTTTTTGCCTCCATCTCTCTTTCTCGATCTCATATGCGGAACATATCGTTTTTATAACTATTTGTAGAAATTCGAAGATGTACGGAGTTCTACCCACAAATATGATTAATCAAGATATCGGTTTTTCGCGTTGACATATTTTTTATCACAACAAAATTATCTTTACCATATTACACACTTCTACACAAAACTGTTTTAATTTATGTTTCAATATATATCCAAAAATATAAAATAACTAGCGTTTCGGACCGCGCTCCGCGCGTGGATGGATGGGTGTGAATGAAAATAATGGAGATGAAATTAAAAGTATCACGATTGATAACTGGACAGAGCGAAACAGATTTCGAGAAAATCAGTCAATAAATGTGTGAATGCGTGGGTGGGTGAAAGGGGGTGTAAAACTTAAAAAAACCACGTAGTAACCATTTCTGAAAAATTTGCAAACTTTTGGTACCAATTACGCGAAAATCGGTCAATAAATGTGAGTGCGTGGGTGGATGCGTGGGTAGATGGATGGGGGTGAATGAAAATAATATGGAGATGAAATTAAAAGTATCACGATTAATAACTGGACAGAGCGAAACAGATTTCGAGAAAATCAGTCAATAAATGTGTGAATGCGTGGGTGGATGCGTAGGTGGGTGAAAGGGGGTGTAAAACTTAAAAAAACCACATAGTAACCATTTCTGAAAAATTTGCAAACTTTTGGTACCAATTTCGAGAAAATCGGTTCATTAATCAAGGAGTAGTTCGCGGTCAGACAGACAGACAGACGGCACTTATATATATAGATTGTGTATTGTAATAAGAACTTTTACACAAAACTGCTTTAATCTCATTTTGGTTTCATAAAAATGTTTTTTTTTTAATATTGAAATCAGAAAATTGCACCAAGATAAAAGATACGCGAAAACAAACTTCTACATAAAACTTGAAAGAAATAAAGGAGAATGGATAAAGAAGCTGTCAAGCAACAATTAAGTTCAAGTGCACATGTGTTTTCTTACATTGTGCTTGCGTAACATAATTATTCCTATCACAATATTAAAACAATTATACGAGATACTAACATCGCTTTGGAATGCGTGCATATGAAATATTAATTAGTGACAACGATGGAGCAGGTTGCAAATGGCAGCTGATGCTGAAAGCCTGACTGTAGTATTGTCAGGATATCGATTTCGATTCCAACCAGCATCGTAATTGTTAGGAATATTTCTTTAATAAGAAAAATTTTTCCGTGACGGAAGAGTTCAGTTTCTGTTACTAAAAGTTGTCGATCTGTTTGCATTCTTGTGTTCCGAAATTGACAGGAATATCGGCGATGGTAAAATTGTTTAACTCCTGTTGCACACAATTTAACAACGAATAATGCAACATCGCGTTATCCATTGTTAAATCGACTCTGATGTGGGTTAAATGCGATCGTTTTACTATCCGTCATTCCCATCTCGTTGCGCGTTAAGTATTAACTTGTCCCTTTCTCCTTCTCGCTCTACCATCTCTTTTTCTCGCTTCCTCCCGCATATGCTACCTGGATCGGCCAATTTGCATACTGCCCGTCTATTACATCCCGATCTGGTGAGGCGCTTGACGACTTCTGTGTGGGGGAGACGGTTCGCCAGGACTGCCAGGATTCACTTGCATAATGGACTTAACTGTTCGGTACTCTTGACTATCTTGCACGTGACTAATTGATCAGTAATCAGATTGACCCGCGGCGTTGTGCTACTCGCGCGCTGCGTACATATAACTTCATTCTGGTTCACGGAGATGCATCGTACAGATATATAGATATATTATATATATATATATATATATATTTCGTTGTATATTTTACATATTTCGTATTGTTATAGCACGATTGCGAGTACATGATTTTAATTATTAACTGTTTGGCTGTTTGATCTCTGGGGCATTATAAAACCTGTCGACGAGACTGGCTTGATAAGCAAGGCGTGTCAAATCCATTTTAGTTCGTAAGCGGGTCATAAGCGATTTCACACTACGTCCAGGCCAGCACGTTCTTTTGACACGCTAAAAAGTAAGCTGATATACTTTTCAGCGATATTTTAAAATCTATACACAAAAGAAATGCAAAATGCATCAGCGGGCGGGCCGCGGCCGCTTTGTTGGCGGCTCGCGTGTCTGATAGTTCTGCGTAGATAAGCCTCATATATGGAACGATAATAGAGAAGATTGTCAGCTGCGTTAATACGAAAAATGTGAACTAGCTTTTCGAGAGGGATGATTAATTATTACAACTCAGCGTAATTTTACTGAATTTAATCTTGCATGTTTTTTGCATGTGATCTTCTTTGCGCTTGCGAGGGATGTTATTTTCCTTATCTCCCGATTCGCTCACCTCCCTTCGATCGATTCCTGACTATTTGCGGAATGAATTTCAAATGTGTGACGCGAGCTGGCGAGCATTTGCGTGGTGCGCGCGCGCGCGCGGAGTAAAAATATTATCTTTGTAGCTTGAAGTAACTGTACACTCCTTGCGCGGCCAGAATGAGAGACAAGGCCAATCCTGTTTATACAAATTATGCAATTTGTATGCCGTTGAAGGGTTGACCCGCATCCGCTATCTGATTATGCTACGTATGCGTTTTTTTAGCCTCATATATTTTCTATTTATATAGCTTGTATATTTTCCGACAGCAGAAAGTAAGGGATTCTTCAAGGTACATACTTTTCAATGCTGCTTTTAATATCGCACTTATGAATTATTATTCATATAAGGGAAGAATGATTGCATCAGTTGTAAAAATAATTGCGTGATTTGATCTCGAATTAGTTACATCTTCTGTATAACTTAACATTCTTAATGTCATAAAGGTTTTTTATTTCTATCCATTAAAATCTAATACCATATCAGACATTTGCGTTTTTTAATGCTGTTTTGACGTGCGAGGAATCAATTACTCCCACACGATTTTTTTCACATTCATGATACGAACATCTTCAATCAAAATGTTTGGCCTTAAATAATCAACTTGAAACATAACGGCGAGAGAGATTAATTTGTTAAAATCCATTACCAACAATAATCAACTTTTCCGTTTATCTCTCGTTTTGCAAGTGCCGACTGCAATTTACGCAGGTTTCTGATGTTCGCTTTTTGGATTTAGGAATTACTGATGATGTTAACGCCGCGCTTTACGGTATAAAACGTATCGATGCAGGGCAGAGCAATTTTATGGAAACATCTCGGGGAAGTGCACGAGCTTAATGGGAGTTAAGCGGAAACATCGCTCGCTTCAATGTTTTGAAAGCCTGGCAACTCTCTTCGCTTCACGTCGTCCCTCAAGGAGCGCAACTGTGAGGAAAGGGGAAGAAATCGCGCGGGCGCGAGTCAGGCGAAGTCAGCGACGCGAATAAAAGTTCCGCGGAGGTGTACAATGGCATCGAGGATCGGTAAGGGTGAGAGTTACGGTGAATCATTGATGTAGCGGACGATCGTTCCGGGTACACCGCTTCGCCTCGCTCGTACTCATAAAATAAATCTGATATTACTGAGCGGTGCACTCTTCTCACCCGCGCTCTTTCCTCCCTCTCTCTCTTCTCTCTCTCTTTTTCTGGTGCTGACATGCATGTATTTCAACCCTTGCAGCACTAATATTTCCATCCCTTCGCGCACCCTACATCCCGGCACGCCGAAACACAATGGGACGGTCGCGAGAAGCGCACCCCGAGCCCCGATTCAAACGACGCCGCGTTTTCGGTATCGAAACGCGCGAGAATCAAGGCGCCCGCGGGGGCAGTATCGTAAAACGGGATAGTTTTTGCACTGTGCGGGTCATGAACGTCGCCCCAGGCGATGCGCACCCCGCGTTGTCGACACGCCGGGATCAAAATGATCGCCGTGTGTACTTTCGATACTTTATAACTTTTCAGCTGTAAGACCGAAAGGACTCTTGACTCACAGCTATAGTATGTATAGCTGTGACAACTGTTACGTCCAGCGGACTCCATGGTTCCTTCCTTTTGGAAAATTTCTAGATTTTTGCTTTATTATTTCATTCGGATTTACTTTATTACTTTATTGACGTTGCGTCATATTGCGTCTGATGACTATCGCTACGCGCGTCTAAACGAATTATGGTACGTACTCGATTGTGGCAAAAACTATTTTCTCCAGATTAAAGCCACTTAGGCCAGTTTGCAAATCTCTGAACAAATAAAATTTTTGCCGCAGCCGTGTACTCCCGACACTAAGTGCCGGAAGTGGCGTTATCACAGTTATCGATGCCGCCTCAGCATACAAAGGCCGCATCCTCCGCCATATCCTCCGCCGTGTTCTTCAATCGCACTTAATCCTAAGTGAACTCTAAAATTCAATCTTTTTGTCCGGTTATCAACCACCTTAAGTGGTCTTTCCTATCTTCTCTCATTCCATCCCAAAAATTAACAACAAAATTAATCCCCTCCTTATGCAAAATCCTAGGACTCGGTTCTTGCTGTGGTCTGCTCACGAATCATGAAACAATCTATCACAAGACGTCTTCATCTTTTGAGCCGCCATATTCTGATGCTGTAGACACAATAAATTGACCGTCTGTGCCGATGAAATCATTGCGATCAGGGATTTTCTGGGAAGATCCTCTGATGACTGATCCTAAGGGGGCGTTTCAATTAAGAATGTCCTGTCCGGATTGTCGTAGTGTTGAGCCTCAATTCAGAGCCTCCGCTCACCATTTGAATGAATTGCCAAAACAACTGCTGCTGCTGTTACTATGTCCTATATTATGTGCCGCTAATACCACTTGATCTGTCACAACATTTGGGTAAAATCGAGTTTTTCTTTCTAAAAAGTCTGCCACTTGGCCCTGCCGAGTATGATGGTTCATTAGAAGTTAGTCTTATGTTAGTAGCAATTACAACAGTTATTGCTCTTGTAATGCTTTCTTTACTCACCATTCCCTCAATTACCTGTTTCTGCAGTTCATTTGGTTTGAGTGGAGTTACTTGTTTCCACTAGTCTCCATCAGATTGCCCTTGTGTTGTACACAATAGTCTTGTGTCTATAATACCTACTACACTACTACAGAACAAAGTTCTTGTGCTGTAAGATCAGTAAACTGATCTAATGCCCACACAAGAGCATTCTGTTTGACTAATGCAATTGCTGTTGCTGAACAACTGCTGCTGCTGCTGCTGCTGCTGTACTTGTGTTCCAATGGCAGCATACAATTGCGAAAGATCACTGATTCCTGGAATAGTCGACTATCCGAAACACTATATAATTATATACAATACGTAGATATCACGATATCATTCTTCAAGGATCACTATCCTTTTTATTAACCTCCGCGCGAGTACGCTTGAAATATATAGTTAGACTTACTATTCCGTAATTACAATGATGCACAACGTTTTTATATGTTTCACTTCAATTAATTAATTTTATTTACTCATGTAATTTACTTGTTAGATGAAACAATACACAAACTGTATTTTCCATGTCGTTCTAGATTTCATAGCATACTTCGTGGCAGATGATCAATAATAAGCTGCAATTTATATATTATATATATTCTTTAATACACAATTTGTATTTTCCGTTAAAAACAACTTGTAAAGAATGGTTTCAACGATTTAAAAATAATTTGAAAGTGGATTTTAACGTGAAAGATAAACAACGTCCAGGTCAATTACGATCATGAATGACTCTGGCTTTCCTCTTTCTGTATGCCAGCCCACGATCACGAATGACCTGTCTCTGACTTTACTTTTTCTGTATGCCATGGATAAACGTCTGTGAGAGTAATTACAATTTATAGATATGTATTTAGCTAATTTTTGAATGTACAAAAATAAAAAAAAGACTACGTTCTTACATTGTTTTTTTATTTTGTGTGTGTGTGTGTCATTACTCCAACGTATTCTATGCATATAAGTTAGTAGAATGTATTTTGGTTATTTTAGTGTCAGAATAACGGTGGAAGATATAGGTGCCGAATGAGGTGCGAGAAGAAAATGAGATCTTAGTTCTAATATATGAGCACAGCCCGAGTTTTATTGTTCGCCCGAAAAGTACAAGTGTCACGTCCGCACCTTAGAACATATACTACTGGAAGGGGCACTGAGCACCAATGGTGTGTCCAACATGCGTGCGAGAGAGAAAGGTAGAAAATCCCACTTGTCTGCAATGCGCATGCGCCAATATCGGCGTTGCTATAGTTACATTCTGACAAGTATACAGCAAAAGAATACACACATTGAGGAAAAATAATAAAGTATATGTTTATTGGTGTTTAAAATGTATTAATTTTGTAAATTATGTCGAATGTAATCTTTATCTTTCTTTGATGTCACGGTTTTGCCTTCATGAAATAAACGTAAAGTAATATAAATTGTAATAATACTTTTGATTACTTCAATTTTGTGATTATTTAAAACATCCTGCTGCTTAATGTGTTCTGTCATTTCCATATCATTAAAAACGGAATGACAAATAGCTTTAAATACTTTTATAGTTAAAATATTTTTAATATTGTTTTCCTTAAAAATAATGTGATTATTTTCTCTAATCACAGCTTCGCATTCGTGAACTATTTTTATTATATCTTTAGATGGAAAAATTAATTTTCCTCTATTTTTTAAATTTATCGATAAAAAATCAGTGGACTTTGCTGTTAAAAACGTAGAACAAACATATGGCAAAAGCATGTAGCACTGTCGCAATATCTTCCCCAACGATAGTCATAGCAACGATGCTGTCGACGCATGCGCATTGCAGACAAATGGGACTCCTCTACTTCTCTCTCTTGCACGCATGTTGGACACAGGCTCGTTCCATAAGACGTATAGGCAATGCCTCTTCCAGTAGTATATGTTCTAAGGTCCGCACACGTCGGCGGTTGCCAGTCGAATCTTCGAAATTGAGACAAACAAGTCGTGAGAATAACAGCGATCGCTATTGTAATTAGCCTGTTCGCGTGTCGAAAATAACTTATTTGTCTGGTCGGAGGTCTGTTTATCTGCTAGTACTGTGAGCCTGAGATTGTCGTTTGATTTCTATAAATTCAATTCTAGACCCCGGCCGTCTCGGCGGTGAGATATGTGACGATATGATCGCCACAGTATTATATAAGTAAAAAGTATGGTACGATGGAAAGACGATTAGAGATTGCAGCATCAGTTAATTCGTGTGACACTCATTTTCTTTCTTTATGAATCTTTCCCATGGCGTGTAAACGTTTGGAAATATTTCTGTCGGTAACATTTAATGTTTTTGACAATTCTTTGATTTTTTTAGATGGATTTTCATTCAATAATGCTTGCAATTCGGTGTCTTCAAACTTTCTTAGCTGATCTGGACGTTGTTCGAATGCGAAAATATAGATATGTTCTTATAAGGCGAGTAATAATACTTCTTGCTAATCTGTGTTAGGAAAGACCTTAATCTGTTCCCACATTTTACACGTGATTTTACTACTTCCTGAAAATCTACATATCCTTTTTGTGTCTCTTTTTCATAAACTGTTTTCAAACAAGGTTTTGTTTGTCTTTCACGATAAAATCACCACTTTCATATCATCAAATCACTTTTAAACTTTTCTAAGTTATCACTTGTTTTGATTGATGCAACACATCCTTGAAAATACACACTTCTCTAATTTCCAAAATGTGCAAAAATGGGTCAATGATTGGTTCGCTTCAAAAGACAAGAAGTTCTATCGACGCGGAATTCAACTTTTGCCAGAAAAATGAAAAAATCATAGGAAATGATGGAAAATATTTTGATTACTGTATTCATTCATTTTGTATTGAAATAAATGCGTTTTTTAAGCAGAAAAAGTCGGAATTAAATTCGGTACCTAATTCATTCCTCTTCGTGCGTTCCTCTTTGTGCGCAAGTGCATATTTTTTTATACAAGAAACGTAGCCAATTCCTCCATGTGTGTATATATATATATATATATATATATATGTATATGCTCTAAGATTTTATCTCGCTGATCAATTGTTTGTTGGATTTATCCGTATGTTTTCCATTGTTGCGAAACCGCTCGGTCTTTATCGCCAATCGAGCACGATTGTTTCTTTCAATTTGCATTCGCTCGAAACGCGCAAAAAAAATCACGTGGGAGTTCGTTGCATTTATTCTTTTTCCTAGCATCCTTGCCCTTTCGGCCAACATTATCACGACGATCGCGTCGAACGGGGATTGCCTGGTCGTCTTTATTCGGCTCGTAAAGTCGATTCTTGAATTTGAAATGCGCGATCGCTTCGCGGGTGACTCGTACGACGCAGATCCGCACTTTTACGAGCCCCCTCGTACTATCACCGTGGGTGCGGCATTGAACAACACCGATCTGCGTCGGAAGTGAATGTGATCGTAAAAAACGTCGCGTTTTAAGATAATCGCGAAGAGGTTCCGGGAGGTGATAAAGAGCCCAATGCCGCAGAAGGATGGTTTACATCGTTTCCATGATCATCAATGCTGTTTTACGGTATGTCTAGTTTGCCCGATGAGTCAATAGAGTTTTGATCTTGGCTCTCAACTGTTAAGAGAAAAAATGTTCGGAACAGAAATTTATTATCTAAATTGTTTATTCGAGAAACGTTTGTACATAAACTGGCAGTTTCGAGTTCGGATTGAAACAAGATGCTTCACAAGTAAATCTAATAATCCGAACAGTTATTTTGATAATAAACGTTATATTGTATTTCGTCGGCGCGGATATAATCTTTTTTACTGACTCCGAATATAAAGATGCTGCTTACGCATCATAAAAAGTTAATGAAGTGGCAGCCTGCGAAAATACGCTTTGCAGAGTCACGGTAACTAAAATCGGGGGGCCGGATTGCCCGCGCTGGGTTTACAGTTATGGAAATTTCATATGCCATCCGGTAAGAAATAGGCAGGGGCTTGCACGGTGCAGAAGGAATGACGTTGCACGGTGATCCCGCGCCCCGAAATATCGAGAATACATTAAGTTTTACGGTTAGCAACATTATTACCACCCGGGACAACTTTATACACGTCGATCGTAAAAGAAGTGTCGAACAAAGAACACTACTAAACTCCTCCAATGAGAAAGTTGTTATGTTTGTCGCCAGGCTTTATGATGCGAAAGTATCTCGCTTTTTCATTGTCCCGTACGAACGCCTCCTATTCCATTAAACGACGAATTTTCCCCTTTGCCGATTGTGTCTCTCGTATTTACATAATGCATGTAACGTAACGCATTCCGGGTGAAAATTAATCCAATGGCGCGGTTAATCCAGCGAGCATTCGCGATTGATTCTATGTGAAAATTCACAGGGAAGAATTTCCACGCACCGGAATATCCTGAAATATTAACTTGTAACTCCCCGGTTGGCCTATATTCCCGTTTTACGCCAACAATTGAGAACGGAAATGAAAGTGGCTGACGGTGGCACTATTGAAAAAAAAAAACAAAAAAAACTTTTTCAATGTTATTGACCACATTGCGTTCGCGAGTTTTTATCAAATAAATTTTATCAATATCGGTACTTTCACCGTTTTTCCTTTTTTTTCAAATTTCCATTTCTCGCGTTATTAGCGCGTCAGAGATCGATGAACGAATATGCTTGTTAAAAATGTCGTTTCCACGACATTAAAAAAAACGGGACGGTCGTCGTTCCGAGCGAAATGTCACGCCGCTATACGATCGCGAACTTTCCTCGGTTAGGAATTTCGAAATTGGTATTACCAGCAGCGTGTGCGCGCGCTCAAGTTAGAACGAGTGGAAAATTCTCTCCCCCGACGAATTATGGCGGGGAAAGTATGACGCTGTTCTCAAGCGCTCCCAACGGATCACGAATGAATGTTGTATGGGTTCAAGCGCTCTCTTGCTCTTTCTCGCCGAGCGATTCGTGTCTTTCTCTTCCTCGTCGCTATCACCATATTGCAACCCTCCTCGTTGCTTTCAGCTCGCCGGAGAAAAACGCCGACCGGCAAGTCGTCGCGTAATTGAGCCTACCCGATTTCTATCCAGATTCCATGGTGTCAATCCCGGACAGCCCCAAGTAATAGAGACGATTAAAAAAATCTGCATACATCGCTCCCGAGATGGCTATGCGTAGCGTCTACAAATGGGGAACATGAAATGAACAATCATGAGCGGGCCGATCGTCGGAGATCGTTACACGGCTCTCACCTCGACCAAATAAGCTCCCTCTCGCTTACGGGTAACGATGTCGAGAGCCAGCGCTGACATAATGAACAATTAATATGCAAACAACGAATACTTGATACTAAGTTGCGCGGCAGATCCTGATAGGCTATTCGTGGGAGCCATCGGTTTATGGGGAAGTCTCTTTCGTCCCCATTTCGGTTTCTGTTTTGACCTACCACGTTTTATCGCGAACATGTAAAAAATTCAATGTTGCAATGTAGGTATAGCTAGACATGAAAATGCAATTGCAGCAAATAGAAAATGTTATACGTTAACACAAAGCGCAAGCGGAATATGCGAAATCTGTAACTTGAAGTTTGATAATAACCGTTCGAGATGTTGAGATATATTACATCGAAGGAGTTCAAGCTGCGCTAATGCTATTTATTTTTCGACTAAGTGTGCGATCTACCCCTCAATGAATTCACCAAAATTCATTTCAAGGCCAGCGAAAGCGAAATACCGGCAGAATCAGATACAACTTACTCGAGCGATGAATTTAATTATGCTGCTTTTAGAAAAAGAGAGGAGGCGCGATCCAGCATCGAGAAGACCGCGGAGAAGATGGGTAATGGGCTAATTGCATTTTCCAGTCAACTTTCCTTTCTTTCAGTTAAAAAGAGTTCTTTGTTCGGCAGTTCATCAGCATCAAATGCCCCGTCGCCGTCAAAATCGAGTTATCCTCGAATTACTGCCATGATAAAGTATGGATATCATGGAATTTCCCCATTTTCCAATTCCGTTTCCTATGTTAATAAATCTAATGTGACTGTAACAAAATTTTGACAATCTATCAAAAATGTCGGATATGTATACGTGGTATTTTGTGGAAAATCGTATTTGATAAATGAATGAAATATTATTGTCGCGGTGTAATATTTATGTGCTCGACAACATGAATGTTAACACAACGCGTGAGTTATTGAATATTAAGTAGAGCAATATTACTACTATGCATCGTAGCATTATTCCATTTTACCAATTATTTAATTAGCTCGGAAATAGATAATACTGCACAGAATAATGTACTAATCTGTAAGCACATAAATAAAGGACGTCTGCGTTTCATTGCGCGGAAAATGGGGATGAAACGACAACGTTTTTCGAGCAATTTATCGCGCGCTATTTATCTTGAAAAAACCGACGCTTGCGAGAAATGTGTATCTTCGCGCTATTATCCAACAATCCGATTTGAAGGCAATTCCTTTGAAGCCAATTAAGAAACCTGGCGACCCAATTTCTGCGAGAGGTATCTTCCTTTGCAGTCAATACTTCTCATTAAAAGCCGCCTCGTAGCGGCTCATTGCCCGAGGGATTGGCCTAGTATTATCATTGTATTCATGAGAATCCCCTGCGAACAGCACGGGCGCACACGTTGGAGCAACCAACGGAGTTATCGAGTCCCTGTTCCTTCGTTGTCGTAACAAAAATGTAATTAGTTTCTCGATGAAGACAGCACTGATTAAATATGCAACGGTCTTGTAGTGAGTCGGCCGTGAAATTGGCTCGATTGTTTCGAGATAAGTTTAAGCAAACACGGAGAGGAGAATCTATTGCGTGTAGAGCGTGCGGGATCAAGAAGAATTTCGAAATTATCGTTATATTGAGTTGTAACAAAAGTTCAGTGAAATTATTATAGAGAGACAATTATTACATACGTGTATAAATATTTATTCAAAACATGAGCACCGTTTTGTTCCACTATCATTTGTCACCCTAGCTTCATGATTCCGTTCTTCTGTCTTTTTCATCTTTTTCATTAAACAGATTAAAATTATGCTATAAACTTTTGTTGCAACTCAATATTTTGCTTTAAACAATTAACAGTATGCAGAACAAAATAAGAAAAATCCAGATCTTGTGCAAATAGCTGCAATTGAAGCGAAGGTAACAGAATTGCAGAATTTCTTTTATGCACACGAAGCCGATGCATCAAGAGCGAAGTTTGTGCAAAATGGATATTTTTGAAGGTACAATCCAATTCTTCCGTAATCTACGACAGCCCCGGAATCGATGCAGCTAACCGGAGGGGAAGGGTCAAAAACGAATTTTCTCGCCTATTCGCATCGTGACTATATCGCAGCGCGTAATTTAGGAAAATTGGAAACAACCCTTCACGTCGTCGGCAGTGGCGTTGGGGAGTTTCGTGAAGGCGGATGTGTGTGTTCTCGAGACACTTCATATGGAAGCTTTTAATAGCCAATCTGCGGGGATGCTGAAACGATCTTTTACAGTACGACACATTCAAGGGTAGAAACCTACGATACGTACATTTTAATTCAAGAATACCGGGAGGCTTACGTCTCTCCACGATACCGTAAGCGGATTGTTCCGTCTCGATGCCTCTGAAAATGAAAGTTGCTCCCGAATAAACTCTTCCGGGATTTAAAAGGCTAAGAAAATGCACTACAAGCTTATGTCCTGTAAACCGCGCCCGTGTAATGTAAAGCTTGTAATATAATTTTAACTAGTGTATTGTGTTGTTACACAATAATCTTGATCTTTTAAAGTCTTACTGACACTTGTAGTCTTCTTATTATTTTATATGCGGAGAAGAATATCCGCAAGAATTTTAAGTCGCAAGGGAGAGTTATTTTAAGAACAAATATTTTGAATAACCAATTGGTGGAGAACCAATAAAATATCATCGTAGGACTTGATCCCACGTGAATTTATATATTTATGTACGTATTTCTGCGGACAGAAGAGAGCAATAATCACGCACGCGATACGCCGGCGAAACGTACGGCTATTTTTTACCCATGCCATAAATTACGGCGCGAGGATGCTATCTACGGAGGCGACTCGAAAACGAAAGTAACAAATGAAATGACGTGACAAACGATTTCATCCCCTCGATTTCATTCGACGTCACTCCCGCTCCGGCACCGTGCCATTCTTGCCTCGAGGCGAAATATTTCAGCGTGGTGGCGTGGCGGCGGGTACTACGGGACTACGGGCGGTCGCGCAGCTTTCGAAATCGCGTGCTTAGCCACGCGAGAAATGGTCCGTGGGGTGTCTTCGAGCAAGAGAATTTCCGAGGGTGGTAATTATTAGCGGTGCCGATTCTCCGAGTCGTGGCACGGAGCTTACGCGCCCAGATGTCGCCCACGAGGCCTAAAGGGATTCTCGAAGGGGTCTTTTCCACAGGCAAAATCGGGCTAACTATTTCGCCAGAACGGCTTCGGGGTGGGCTGTGACTACGGGAGATTGACAATCCGACATTGAACGATCGGACGAGATCGGTTCAGCTCGAGGAGGTAATCTAACATCCCTCTCTTATGATTGCGCCTCGATCGAGAAATTCTTTCCGAGGCTTTCCGTTACTATGTACTTTCGTTTCTATAATCTTGAAAGAAAAAGGAAGAAAGGAAACGTCAATATATCGATGATATCTGGAACGGAGAATATCGTGATAGTTTCGTTTTACGAACAGATATTACATGCCTGAGGAGGTATAGTACGATAGACATAAATATAGTAACTGTAGAATTTAAATCTATATACATAGAAGAATTTTAAGAAACGTTGAAACGTTTTTATAATTTATAACCGATTTAATGTGTTATTTACTAGGACTGTTACTTTTTCGATCTTTCGAAACTTCGTATCTTCGAAGATTCCTTCGTTCCTTCGAAGTATTTCGAAGCTTCGAAGCTATCAAACTTCGATCAAAATTAACAGGCCTATTATTTACACGCCATAACTTATCAAAGCGTTTTCAAAAAGAATAAAAAATTAGTTAATAATTTCTTAGACGATTATTGTTTATAACAGAAATTGCTCTATCGCGAATACTTTTATAAAGTAAGAATAAAAAGGTCATTGTGGATCATGTCTCATAATCTGTTATTTGTTACGTGGCTACGAGAATTATTACGTGGAGATAACTGTAATCGAACCATTCCGGTTCTACTAATCTCGAGGAATCTTCAGGAGAAGGGCTTAAGTCTACATAACTCCTCCGTTCAGCAGACAAACTCGTTTCTTTTGCTTTGTACCGTATAACTGGCGGGAAACGCGGACCCTCGTCTCCTCATGTTCCTCGATCATGATCTAATCCGGGCGACTTAACTGCCCGACTTTACGTATCCTGTGGAATTAAGGAATAAAGATTATTAAGTGACGGGCCAAAGGGACCACTCGAAATGAAGGGACAGCCGGAAAATCCGGGTTGACGCGAGTAAGATTCTCTCAGGCCGCACTGACTTGTAAACGTCGTGATGAGAATCAGGATATTCTCCTCCTCTATGGGAGTATCATTAAATTTTCGGTATACTCATGATGAAACGCAACGCGTTTCGTGGAAAGATATAGAGATATGTTGAAAACGGAACATCAAAATGTAATCTGCGAGAGATAGCGAAAAATAGCGCCTTATCAGTCGCTTCTGCTTTGTGCGATGCGTTTTCGCTTCACTTGCCGCTGTTCATATGTAAATTGAATTCTCAGGAGCATTTAAAAACTATTTTGGAAGAACTCGAGGCATTCATGGAGGCACTCATGAAGGACAGTGGAGAATAAATGTAGTCTAAAAAAGAGGAGATAAATAAATTGTTGATCGTTTCTGGCTCTGAATTATTCATTGAGTTCATATCTGATTCCGGAGGACATTCGTTAACAAAGGGAGATCTATCGTAGTTGGAAGAAGGTGTATGTACATGATGTAATTGATTCAGGAAGGTGTGCGGAAACCGAGGAACAATGTTGAAGATGAAGGGATACGGTGCGGATAGTTCGTATATTGGAATCGTCCAAAGTGTTTGCGTTTGAGGTGTCGAAGGAAATTGGAGTAGAACATCGCGATCCTGTCGAAGGGAACATAGGAATCGTTGCTCGAAAAAAATCCTCTGTTTTATCCATCTTCGAATCATTCTCTTCCGTATGATAAGGGATGTTACTTTCAGAATTCATCCTTTCTTCTACTGCAGTCCCAGCACGGATCATCCGCATTGAGATGATCAATTCTTGGATTGTGGAAGTGTTTGAGGATCTCAGGTTTCTAATGTGGCGAATTACTCTCTACTTATCAATATCCATGAAATGATTCGGTCAAAGTTCGTAGTCTTTTGGAGAGAGTTGTTGGAAATTTTTAAAGCTGATATAAAAAAATTAATAGTGACATTTAAAAGCTGACGGAAAGGATTAACAAGTTGGAGAGTTCAACATCATGAAACGGATCTTTTGCTTTTCGTGAAGAAAATATCGAGAAATTAGCTAAAAAAAAGAGAAGATCCATCCTGAAACTTCATCTTTTTTAACATTAATGAGTCCGAAAGTTCAGCAAATCCTTGGATCAAGGATATTGATCTTGTAAAAGATATTATATATTCAATGAAATCAAAGGAGGTAACATTCATTGGGATTGTAAGATTGAATAAGGAAAATCAGCAAGAACATCCTAGGCCTCTGCGAGTCTCATCTGCCTCTAAACAGCCAAGCTCTTTCGATTTTGTGAAATATTAAGACATATTCAGTCCCAGTAAGGATTCACCGTGACCAAACGTTAAAACAAATGAACTTTCTTAACAACCTTGGAGTTAAATTACTATAGAAATTATTAATTCGCTAGTAAATCATTAAAATTGCTCATATTTTAGTGATTAGTCGATCAAACAATAATCTCGATGTTCAGATAATTGTATGAGATGTTATAAAACTTTCTAACTGAAGCAACTGCGCGCCAACGGGATTTGTTAGACTTAAACACAGTTATTATTCTTTCTGCCAGAAAGCAATCTCACTAAATTAGAATAAATATGAATAAATTACTGCGAAAATAAATATGAATAAATTACTGTCATCCTAGGTGACACAGTTATCTGAACATCGAGATTATTGCCAGGTTTGATCGATCACTAAAATATGAGCAACCTTGGAGCTCGTTTGAAGGAATTGAAAGATGCCGGTGAAAACAAGATTATTCAATATATTGGTGGACTGCCTAAAATAGTGAATGTGCGCCAAAATCCTAAGCCAAAAAACTCATAAACTTCCCTCTAGCTTACTATCCCTATCTTAGTTCAATTACCTGAAAAAAAAACAGTTTAATAGCAATAGACTAGTTTTCTTGGACAAACTTGGAATAACGATTGCATTTTCTTTTTTCCTGCCATGTATCTCCTCTGCACGCGGATGAACCTAATACTTACCTGCACAAGTTGACTCTCAGTGAAGAAGATGACGCTTTACAGAGAGGGCTAAAAGTAGCCAGTGAGGGAAAAAGTGGAAAAGGCGGGTGCAAGATAACGTCGAGGCAAGTAAAGGAGTCGCCGCCACGCGTGTGCGAGCAAGATAGATAGATAGAAGCAAACTGGTAAACTTTCGCAAAGCATAACCGTTACCGTAAGGCAATGACGAAGTGGCACTCTGCGCCTCGCGTACAGGTAGATTCATCTGCTCGCCTAGGGGTTGCTTCTTACCCCTTGCGCGGAAAATAGTTTCTCGCGTTACTCGTGTGCACCTCCGACGTTAGTCTAACTTTATGCTCTTTCCCTCTCTCTCTTTCGTAACGCTTTCCATATATATCCCGGTTCTCCGAATAATATCTCTCGCTAAAACCGGCGATATTATCCGCGGTTCTAAAATTAAAAAAAAAGGATTAAAAAATACAGCTTTTGTACGAGCGCAAACACGTATGTGCTCCAGACAGTCGTACGTGCAGATAAATGTTCTATTTAAATTCGATATTTGCATATTTGCTAACAGTTCGAAAAAAATCGCGAACTTTGCGCAAAACCTTCCCATCTTCTCCCAAACTCCTATTTTTATTGAAAAATTTTCTTCTCAGTGGAATGTTGGTTTTGAATTTAAAAAGAAGTATAATTATTTGTATAATATATAAAAAAATGTTCTCTGTAGCCTGCGTTCTGTCTTCTGCACTCTGTGTCCTGTGCTCACTTGATCTCCATTTTCGTGTTTTACTTTTCTACCCTGTTTTCTAAATCTCCATTGTAGTTCAGAAGTCAGACCAAGAAACAACCTGATTTTAATTCAACCCTTCGCGCGTGCGCGCGCGTGTGTGTCCTGTGATGTATATGTGATGTATGTACATAAAAGTGCTGCCTGAGTATTATATATATATATATATATATATAATCTTCTGCAACACATGTCGAAGTCAAAATCATTGAAACTGACTCTCCTAAAGTAAATAATTATTCTAATTTCTACTATTTATTTGTGACTGAAGAGGAAATGATGCTGTCGTCGCGTAGTTGAACTACGTTATGCTCTGCATAAAGCAAAAACTCAAATGACATTATTTTTCGTCGTTAATTTATTTTGTTTCGTCTATGTTTCGTGCGACTTCTTATTTCTTCTATTTCTCATTTGCGTTTCGTGGTCTGGTGGAAATTGGAGTAGTTATGCCTCCGAGGGCAGTGCGGTCCACGAGGGTAATATCGAAGTGCTGTTTCGATCCGCGGACCGTCGTTGCCCCTTCTCGTCCTCGGCCATCTTTCTCGTCGATCCCGCCGTTAACGCGTCTAAGTAGCCAGGCTTCGTTCAACCGCGCTAATTCAATAATATCGCTGAATCTATTAAGCGGATAGGATCGACTAGGGACGGAGGAGAGGCGAATAGTGGTAGGGAATGGACCGGCGCTCTAATATCATCTCGTAATGCTCCTTACCTACCCCATACCGTACCGACTCTCCGTAGTAATGGGTTTTCGCTACCCCCCTGAAATTTTGCCATATCCACCTAGCGTGCTGCAGCCGACGTACCTACTTCTCCACGGAAGCGCGACGGGGATCAAATTGATTCGATTCGACGCCGAGGAACGTACCAGACTAATTGGCTATCATGAGTTCTGCATACCTCGAAATTTTGATTAATAGATATCTTCCCTCGATTCGGGAACGTCTACAAGGAGTGTTGAACACATCGCCGCGTTTAGATATCGCGAAAGTCTTACAGAATCCAACAAAAATATTGTCGAGACGAATAGACATTCCGAGATGTGTCTAGTATTGATTAGAACAACGGTAAATGTAAGATTTGTTGTATTCGATATACCGATATTCTTCATTTTTCACATGAGTAGAGAGATTTAGGTGAAAACATTCGTGTGCGTGTAGGATATTGTCGTTAGTAATTATCAGTTGATTGATACAATAAATTAATTACGTTGTAGTTTAATTTGATAACTGAACCCTGCAGGCTGTCGCATTAAATTTTCAACAATCACCCGCGTGTTAAAATCTTTATTGTAACGATCGCGGTAAAATGCCATCCTGTTTTACATTCCCGAGTATTTATAACAGAACGTAGCAGATTTACATAACAAATAAAAAAGCCTCTCTGAGAATTCGTATATCTCGTACCGAATCTCACGTCGTGCGTGCCCCTCATCAACGCCGTTTACGACTTACGTTCACTTGGTCCAGCGCGCCAAGCGCAAGTCTCACACGCGTAAATTTAATATCTCAGCATCACTCGCGCGATCATCCGTGCCGAATCGAAAACTCGTTTGCTCTCTCGAGATCAGGGCTCCGTGTCGGCAGCAGCAAAAGAGGAATAATCTCGTTCGTCCGTAACCACTTTTCTCTGCGTGGTATCTCTCTTTTCCTCCCTTCCTCTTTTTTCCTTCCTCTCTCTCCCTCTGTCCTCCTCAGTGCGAATGAAATTTCATCAGGGTTGTTATCTGGACGAGCTGTGAGCAAGGGACAGGTGACTCACAGGAAAGGTGGGAAAGAGGAGGCTGTCAGTTTATGGGTCCATGTATGGTCCAAGGATTCTACATCCAGACGAGGCTGCGGGATTTAACTGTAGCGAGCAAACACGCGCGGCCGATGACTGATTCTGTCTCCATGCCTGAGCTGATAAATTGTCCCGCGGCCACCGTTCACTGTCGACGTCGACGTCGACGTTGCTATTTTTAAAGAGATAACAAATGATGCTTATAATAAGCGCATTCAACGCTCGGAGAGCTCGCGCACTTGCCGCGCGCTCTTTCCTGTTCGTGATGGTGCACGACGATCCATCTACGAAACCGTTTTGGTCTGATTTTAAGCTCGATCCACACTATTGATCCGTTCACGCTCCGCTCGCGGTCCGATCATTAACACAGTCCAAACATTAACGCGTTTGTAATACTAATATGGAAGAAGTTTGTGAAAATGAGGTGTGCAAAATGATCATACTGATACATACAACAGTTTTCTTATCGAAGAATTAAAGAATATACTTGAACGATCACAATGAACGATAAAAGATGAGATATAATAAGCAATGAATATTTATGAATATTCATCACTGGTTCAAGTATATTTGTCTAATATTACAATTGTAAGTTTTTGAATTAAGATAACTTATTTTGTGAGAGACTACCATGTCTCTTGAAGCGCGAGTGATGCTTTTATCTCCTCTTTCGTTATTAAACAAAACGCATGCAAATAAGAATCGATAGAAGGGAGAGGACGCAGACGTTTCTCGGTTTTTTATCATAGCGGGCGTACATCACGCGTTCGATACTCGGAGGTATCGCCCCGTCGACAAGATGGATCGTGCGACATAACTCAGCCGACATCTTTTTCAGCAACGCGAAGAAATCAGCGACGACTTAGCGGAATCTCCGCGTTCTCTCCCTCTTTCTCCCCGTTCTATCCCAGTTATATCGTAGCTTACCACGGTTGCTTCTTCTTGTTCCTGTGCTTCTTTCCTCTCCGCGTCAATTTCTTTTTCTTTTTGACTCGCTCTGCCGGGGGAAGATGACATGTCGCAGTCGACTCTCGATTCAAATGGGCTTGCCGTATCGCGATCGCGCGCGGATCACCCTCTGTTTCCGCGACGTACGACTCTGCGTCTTCCATGAATAACGCATTTTCTACGAGAAATCGATATGCAGATTGCCGGAGTGTACCGACGTACCGACTCTCTCGTGTCTCATCTTCGGCCTTAGCCACGCGGCAGCGACTACGGGATAGAGCGGATTTGGGTCAGTGGAAATCTCATATCACCCTTCGGCGTTTTTGTCGGAGCGGTCTCTCCTCCACGGCGCACACGCGCGGATTCGCTGCCTAAAAAGCAGAAACGAGCGTCGCGTTTAAGGAAACGGCATAATCCGCGCCCGTGAAATTGAATTGTCTTACTATCGCTGCAAGTAGCGAACGATCTCGTGATCGTGATCCGCCGGATTTCCAGCATCCATCGATTTCGTCGACGCGATGATGCATCGTGAGTTGCGTAAGATATACCTATGCTGTGTTTCACACGCGAGTTTCTGTGCGATTGTGTATGCATGTTCGACGATCACGTACCAGCGCGCAGTATCCGCTTTGCTCTGCATGCGATTAAAAACAGTATAAACTGACAGCGGTTCGTTTCTGGCTGTTTTGAGAGTGGTTCTGCCCAAGCACTGTAACTGGCTAACACGTTCATCTAACTATCGTGAAAAAATGTCATGAGAAAGCACCAATGAGATTGTTAATGATACGCTAATTCCGGATTTTCATCCGTTCGAAATTACTGTCCGCTCCGCGTTCAACATAATAAAATTACACGAATTGCATGACTAAATTATACAATTTCGAGTCGATGAGAGCGATACCGGCGGAAAAGGGCGCGTAATAATACGTTTCTATGAAATCGCGTTACATGAGTCGGAAAATTCGGTGTTTTTAAAGTGGATTGTTAGAGTCCCGTTTGCGTCGAGTATTTAATATCGCTGATAATTTCCGCCGCTTGATACATTTGCGAGCGGTGGTATGGAATCTATCGGCCTCGTAATCCATCGTTCAGCGATGGAAAGCGTATACTTCCACGCGAGATTTTCCTCTCGATGGTCGATTGGGAAACGAGTAGAATCTAGCGAACCCAATGAGAAAGAATTGAACTTTATCGTATCAAGCTGTTTCTTCTTTTTCTCGCCCTCTTCTTTATCCCTTTCTCTCTCTCTCTCTCTCTCTCTCCTTTTTTATTCATCCATATAATTAAATCGCGCAGTGGGATACCAAACGTGACCCAATTTACAGAAAATCCACGTGCGTGTATCTGCGGCAATAATAGATGGCTCGACTAGCACGAATCAATTAATCGTAGTTGATGCAGCGAAACCAAAGTGTCATTATCGAGGCGGACTAAAATGAAACGCTTTTGTAGATCGATTTGGACCGGTTCATTTGGAAAATCGCCGTGGGTAAATAACGAAACAGAAATTTGCGATCGGCCTGATTTGTCTTCCGTAATTTGAGCTTGGCAAACAGTTGCAATCTGCGCAGATATATTTTTTTTTCGCTGTCTTCATTGTATTCAGTTTCGGAAATTTAAATTGCCAAAACGAGAAACGCGTGCTGGGAGCTGCGCGTGACCAATCGGCTATCGAACATTAATCGGCTTTATAGATTCTGTGTCAGGGAATATCGATCCAAATGAAATTTATAACAGATTTTATATTTGCATCAATGTATTCTCTCTAGAACCTGTACAAATAGATGCTTTTAATGGATAAGCCACAAAATATCTCTTGTATTCTGCGCAAATATCGCTCTTCCATATTTGCGAGTACTGATATATTGATCATGTTACATAAGACATTATGAAAATGTACACTCTATCAAGAATGCAAGATTTGTTTCTCTTATTTTCATAATAAACACAAATATTGATTACAATGAAGAATGAACGCAAATGCAATCGATTCTCTTGTTCTATATGCCTCGTTCTCTCTTGTAAATCATATTTATTTTGCGTATTCGTGATCGTGGGCGCCTCAAAGTTTTAATAATTTGAGAAACGTAGGTGATAACATCCACCCTTTTTATATTATCGCATTAACATCGTGATAGAGCTCCAGTCTCGCGGAATGCGGCTACTAAATTCGCGAAAGCTGATAACGCTTAAAGAGGGTCTTTAGATACGCGGAAGGAACGAACGCCAGCAAATTCCTTGGGGTAATTAGCGTGTTCGTAAGTAGTAGAATACTACGGAGCTGGAGGGAGGTATAAATGCTTCGGTTGCGTTTCCATAATATGTGTGTATATGTTCTTACGTCAGTAAAATCTTGCCCCTTACTTCTGCAGGTTTTCAAACTAAATTTGACCACAGATATCGGAATATGTTGACAAAGAAATATCCCTGGATATCACGTGTGCTGCGACTACATGATAAAAGATAACTAAGAACTAACCATTCGTTTCCTGTGCATACTGTAGGAAAGTTATAGAATTTGTTTAACTAAAAACAATCTTTTAATGCACATATGTACATTTGTATTTCTCAAGAAATATCGGACTGCCTTATACCTAGTTTTACTAAAATCTGTCATATTTACGAGTATATTAAACTTCGGTTTTCGGTTTTTAGCTTTCGCTTTTAAATTTTCGGTTTCTAAAAAATAATCCTTGTGATTTCTATATCTTTAAGCATGAATTCTCAATTCGTCAAATTGACGGGTTCCATAAATCTAGTGTTAATTAACACAGGGATCGGCAAGTGGGCACTGCCCGCGACAAAAAAAAAGAGAGATTGAAACAGGGGCGGAGATACGCACTCGCAGCGCCTACAAATATATCGCACTAAATTAAACAACAACATATAACATATAACATAGTAACACAATTTTTAATACATTTAATTAATATAATTTAAAAAGTAACACATTAATTAAAATTTTAAATGTAATACATAACAAATACTTAATTTATATTTGATTCACAATTAGGTACTGTGAGAGTTTAAGACGCCGTGGCGTTTGATGTAAGCGATAAAAAGAATTCGAACGCCGCCGATATAATAACAAACGATACCGGCCAGCGCGGCATAGCTTTGCTCGAATATCAGACGAGCCACCGAATCGGCGACGGATTGTAATTCCGCCGTTTTTATAAAGAAACCGGGCGTATTAGGCAGTCTCTCTTCGACCGAGCTACGATTCACACCGTATGAAATACAGTATCTTTATATCCCAAAACCTTGGCCACTCAATTATCCTACAGTACTATTTAATATTATTTGTGATATATCGGGTGTTAGTGCTCTAGCACAACTTAAACGAAGAATTGCGTTTAAATGTGAATCTGTTAATTGTTCGTGTAACCGCGATTTTTCATTGTGCTTGATTATTAAGTTTTATTATAAACCATCTTTCTTCCCAACTTTCAGAACTTTCAGAATTTGAAGCTCTTTTCGTACTTTGATTATCCATGTGCAGGAGTGAATATTAAAAGCGGGAAAGATTCGATAGAAATCTGTTTTACTATACTTCTAACGACTGGCACCGAAAACGCGAACCTCTGATTGTTTATTAGTTACCATCCATATATTTCTATCGCAGTCTCATTATTCATTTGTCGATATGCCCAGCAGCTGGGCACTCGCGGGCGCCCGCGGGCGCCCGTGCCCAATTTCAGACTTTTGCCGATCCCTGAATTAACAGATGTATTATATACGAATAATTATCTCTGTGATTTCTATTGAAATATATACCAAGAGAATAGGTGGAATAGGAATGTCGTATTTCCGAATGGCCCCATCATTTCGAATATCGATAAAGTATCACGGGAATATATATTCAGGATTTGTTGAATCGTCGCACAGGTGCACACAAAACATGCTTGCGTACGCATAGAATAGCACGCTCTTTCCGATGGCGAAACTGGGTCAGACTACTTGCTCGCCGTGGCGTAATTGTGCGAGATGTGCATTTAACATTCCTCATTGACCCAACGTCGGGACCCAATGGCGGATCGAATAACTCGCGCGTACACCTTTTCGTTGGAAGGGTTGGAGCCGACATGTATCCACCCCTATTTCCATTATGGAAGCTTGCTTAAACTCCTCCATTAAAGACGAAAGCCCGAGTCTTGTAATCATTTCGAAACGGATCATTTCGACTTTTATTATTTTCTAGAGCGGTTTTCGGGAGTGTGATTACAATAGATTGTCTGAAAAATACATCGAGAACCTTTGCAACTTTCTCCTGAAGTAATAGCGCAGGACGGAATTTATTATGGAAACATTTTACACTAATGACAAAATGATCCATATAAGTATCTCGTTTCAATGTTGAAGATCGTCTTCATTTCGTTACAGCTTTACTCTTCATGTTCATGCCGTGGCGCCGCGCGCCGCCCCGTCACGTTCGATTTTATTGCGATGATTCAGACACGCCGGGAGTCTCGCCAAATGCGCTTTGAATAGTTCCATTGGTAGATTATAAAAAATGCGAGTTATGAGTCCGTTTTATGTGCTGCTCTTACGTGAATATTTCCGGACATGTCTGCGTAAGGATTTAATGGCCTAGACGCATACCGAACGGAATACAACGCTTTCTTACAAGGATATTATACCGGCATGCTTGATATCTTTATTTAATATCTGCCTTTATTCTCATTATTCCGCGGTTTGATCGTTAGAGAAATAAATATTTACTTACTGCTTGTATGATTATCGATTTATGCACGGTTAATTAGAAATTTTTATATTATATGCGCGTGCGCGCGCGCGCGCGTGTGTGTGTGTGTGTGTGTGTAATGAAATGCGATTAATTGGCGAATTAATAAATGTTTGTCAAAGATTTATCACAAGGTTTAGGTAGAGTGACAATTGATCTTGCTACAAAAATTAATGATTCTCATTAACTTTTTGCAGTGGTCTTATTCGTTCAATTGGTCGTTTATTACCCAAGTAGGCCCCCCAATTTTGCGGCTAGGTCCAATTAAAAATCACGAGGTCATTTGCTCAGGGGATACAATCGAGCTTGAGGAAGGGGGAGCGGTAGTAGGTGTAAATAATGGTCAAGCGGCCAGAAAGGCCGGCTTCCGCGAGAAAGGGTACGTGGCAAAGAGAAATTAAGGCAGCGCCAGAGTGTAATGAGTGCTAAAGCCGCACTGGCGTAAGAACCGGAGAAAATGCATAGAATCGACAAAGCTGAAAATTTAAAAAATTCGCAAACAAAGTGTGTGTGCGAGAAAGAGTAGTGAGGAAAAGGGAAAAATAAGAGAAGTTTATTTAATTTAAATTACAAGTGATACAAATACAAATTAATTATCGCGCAACATTTCATATTAACATCTTCCATTTTCTCGTTATTATATAATATACGCAACGCTTTTACGTCGTCATTCATCAACTTGCAAATATCGATTTGCTCGATTCGTTTTACATTCTGATAAACATTCTGCTATTTTCGCTTTCCGATTTTTCCTTTCGTTTCTTCCATGATCAAACGCCATGTCACATTATCCGTCTAATTGCGTTCATTAATTACACCCGTCCTTGACTCCATTCGGTATGGAAGATTAATTTCCGAGTCCGTGGGGCGCGTTGCTGCACCAGTGAGCGGGCAGAAAGGATGGATTAGTCACCTGCACTCAGGGCATGCGCTCGATAAGAGCTCTCGTAACGTTACCTTGCCGAGTGGCCGCCGCTACCGTTACAATTGCCGTTACCCCCCGGGCGCGCTCGCCATTTAGATTTCATTACGAACCTTAACTGCGCGCTATTTACGAACCGGCAGATAAATATAAGACCCGCCACCCTATACGCTTGCTGTTTAATAAAGCACGTACGTCTCGATGCGTTTTGCCGACTTCATTGAGATTTATACAACTGCCGACAGTATCAAAATTACAGTGGCGGCGGGATATCTTGTGCAGCGGTTATGATAGCACCCCGATAAAGGAAAAGATTCGCGCGGCGCGCTCGAAACGTCATCGTAAGTTTGTGGACGGAAAGCTCTAAATTCGCGGGGAATTGTCGGACGGACTTTCGGGTAAATTAAGGGCCGCACGTAAGAGACGCCTCCGGACACCCCCAATGACGGTAATAACACTAACTTCTCGTCAGCTTTCGTCGAGAAAACCCTCGAAGGATTCTTCTGGCCAACACGGCAGTATTTTGCGGAAACTCTCTCGAAAGCGTCATCTCGAAGATGCCATCCGCGAACGGAAACACGACGGAAGGGATCATTTGCGAGAGGAAACTTCTACGAGCGTTCCCGCACGTTGCGGACAAAACGCCGCTTGTACTTTTGCTCTTCCGCCTCGATTTAGAAAAAAAAAGAAGCGCCGATCATTTGACGTTACTAGCCAATTATTTCACTGACAATCGATACTTGTTGCCACTCGTCGAGTTTCTCGAAGCGCATACGAGTGGGTCGGTCGACAAAAGAAACCGGGTGCACCTCTCCTGAATTTACCTCGCGTGACCAATAAACGTTGCTGTCTTCCTCTCTGTCGTCGAATACATCCGATACGTCGATACAATTAAATTTTTCCGATATCTCGATATCTTTGCCGATAACGAGCGGGACAGGACGGTCGAACCGAAACTTGAGAGGGTGGTGTTTAAAAGACGCGCCGCGAGGTCGGACGCGACGGGAGAGTTACGACGAAGAAAACTCGCGGACTTTGAGTCACAAAGGAGAGTGCATTCGCGCATTACTACGTGGTGGAATGCGAATCACAATTGTCGACGAGGAGTACGCGTCTTCGGCGCGACGCCGTTTGTGACAGAGAGACCGTGGAGGCGCACGGCGGGGCTAGCTCAGGCGTGATCCAGCATAATGCGAGAGCAATTTGGTGAATGGAGTTAATTCAATAGAGGCCCTCGAGCACGCCTCCGGTACTCAGGAGGCCCTCTTCAGCGTCTGGTGAACGTTAACCTCCGCCAGATACAGCTCTCCTCCACGATGCCTGTCCGTTTCGCTCCGACCGACATTACGAATCGCGGCGTTCGCTCGCACGTTCGTTTAAACCTCACGCGGCTTGAATCGGGACCGACTCCGGGCAAGAAGAAGTGCCCATTTAACCGCAACGGCTTCTGCTTGCAATGTATTTTTTTCCTTCGCCATGTGCCGACCAGCCAACCGGTCTGGCTCTATTGAACGTGCGCGTTGTGACGACGGACGAATCTCGGGATCCAAACGAGTTTAAAATACGAATTTTGTGCTGAGGAGTAAATATGTGATGCGAGATTCTGCACGAAGGCTGCATATAATTTGATAATGAAGAGCGATATTTATATCTCGATTACACTGTTTGTTTTCTCCTAACATGCATCACCTCTCTCAGTGATACTTTTCATCAAACTGCTTTTCAAATATATAAGCATTAGAAAAGGATATTAGCTATAAACGTCGAGATATAATAAGGTGCTCCGACTACCCTGTCACTGGGAGTCCCCTATCCTCTGGGTGTTGTCGTGCCTGTACTTTTGCTATTTCTTCTAGCAATGCTGTTCTCAGCAATTCCTTCTTTTTTTGCTCCACCACTTCTTCAAATCCTCTCCTAAGTTTTTTTAGCAATAATGTCATCTCTGTTATCTTTACTTTCATTGTTCCACCCTTTGTGGGAGGCAGTATAAGTATAAAGGCAATATGAGAGTGAAAAAATATGTTGGGCACCATTTCTTGCGATCGCACAGATCACGATCCGCCGCAATCGTGGGGAGTGACGTACAATTAATATCTACAGGGCGAATATACGCAATAAGACTGATCCGCGAGTGCTAACACTCGATATCAAAGCGGTAGCTCTTCGTATTCTCAATCCGGAATTAATGGGCGCCAGGTGCGATTAGTCACACCACCAATTACGCAAGAACGTACTTAATACGGTAGCTTGGCTGGTCCATCGAATGGACCAATGGTGGTTAACGAAATCCCGGAATCTCGGTATTTCTTCACGCGCCGCGTGCGTCGATCTGACGAAAACGGTATCGGAAAGGAGTCAACACTCACGGTAATCGGGAGAGATGGAGATTACCGCGAATCCGTTACAAATTTTCATGGAGAAACGATCGCTGTACGCAACCGAGCGGTATTGAAATCTCGCGGAGTCCCGCAGCGTCGCTCAATCCCGTACTCCCCTTTATTTGTCCAATCCCGCAATAAATCCAATGTCTAACTTCCCGATACTCGTAATTACAGAAATCAGCTCTGGTAACGCGCGAATTACGACAGTGATTATTATTATTCATTACAATTGACTGGATTCGGTCAAACCCCGAGCGGGATGATCGCGGAATCTCGGTATCTGGGGCCGACGGGCCTCGCACTTCCGGTCGCTTCCGGTAGGATTCGAAAAGAAACGTAAGAGTCTTTCGATCGTGAGATGTGTCCCGATACTATACTATTGGAGTTTCGAGGTGCCGTCTTACTCGGTACAATCTACGAGAGTCGCCGAGTGAAGGTCTTACAATTCGTAGCTCGTCCCTCGTAGTGGCTGTTCTTCGGGGCCTTCTCGCCTTTTAGCCAGTAATGCTAGATTCCGTACATTTGGTAGCATTCTGTCTCGCTCGCAGCTAAGCTGACAGTGACGATCCGCGGAGCGCGCTGGAAGGGCCTCACCAATTCGCGCATCGATCCGCTCACCTGACGCACGGTATCGATAGATCACCTGTCTTGCTTCCTTGGCTTATCGATATCATATCCCCTTGGCGTTCTTCTTTGGAAATTCTTCTCGACTCGTTTGAAATTCTGCTGACTCTTTCTGTCGCTCTATGCTGCTGGTCCCTGCTAGGCTGGCCCAGACTGGGGTGCATTCGGCGGCGAGAGAGTCTTCCACCTGCTCCGGCCGTAGCGGGCCCGCCTCGGTGTCATGCTGACGTCGGCACCGTAATAACGATAATGCTGATCGGTATCCAGGGGGTGGTGTGTGCTAAGTTCCGCTGCCTCGGCGGCGGTATCCAAGAATTACTGCAGTAGTTCGACTCCTCCCAGGCTTCCAGAATTCACGAGGTTCAGCATCGAATGGCCTTCACTTCTCTCGTGACGTCCGCTGTTCAGATCTTCCTCCCGTAGATCCCTCACTCGACTAGACTCAATCAAGAGAGTAATTTTTGGACAAAACACAAAATAAAGTATAAGGAGGGGTTGTATTGGGTCGTCCGGAAAGTTTGTGCCGATTTTGAAGGAAAATTCAAAGGCAACATTTTTTTATGTCGATAACTATTTATTGACTTATGTATGCACCGTTTTGTTTCACAACCTTTGTCCATCTTTCACGCAACTGGAAGATTCCATTCTCCCAGAACTTCTTAGGTTTCTCGGCGAAAAACTCCTCAAGGTGGTTTTTTATGTCGATCAAAGAGTTGAAGTTCTTGCCGCTAAGAGAATTTTGCAAAGACCTAAATAAGTGAAAGTCTGAAGGTGCAATGTCTGGTGAATACGGTGGGTGAGGTGGCACATCCCAGCCAAACTCCAACAATTTTTGTCGGGTAGTCAAAGAAACATGAGGTCTGGCATTGTCCTGATGGAACACGACGCCCTTCCTATTAGCTAATTCTGGACGTTTTTCCTGAATCGCTGTCTTTAATTCGTCCAGTTGCAAGCAGTACTTATCTGCATTTATCGTTTGGTTGTGTGGTAGGAGCTCATAATATAGGATTCCTTTCCAATCCCACCAGACACAGAGCATGACTTTTTTTGGATGAAGGCCGGCTTTCGAAGTGGTTAATGCTGGTTCATTTCGCTTACCCCAGGATCTTTTTCGTTCTACATTGTTGTAAATGATCCATTTTTCGTCACCCGTCACTAATTGCTTCAAAAATGGTACGTTTTCGTTGCGCTTGTACAGCGAGTCGCAAATGGAAATGCGATCCATTAAATTTTTTTCGGCCAAATTATGAGGAACCCATACATCATAGCGACTTACGTAACCAAGCTTCACTACATGATCGTGGACAGTGGTTTTCGATATTTTCAGTATCTCTGCTAATTCGCGTGTCGTGTAGCGCGGGTTATTCTCGATCAGTGTCTTGATTTGGTCATCATCAGTAGTAGAGGGTCTGCCCGAGCGTTCTTGGTCTTTAAAGTTAAAATCACCAGCTCTAAATTTAGCGAACCACTTACGTACGGTTCTTTCAGCTAAAGCGCCTTCTCCGTAAACAGAACATATCGAATTTGTTGCTTGTGAGGCATTTTTGCCTTTCCGGTAATAGAAAAGCATCAAGTGTCTAAAATGTTCTTTGTTTTCTTCCATCTTCAAAAGAATACAAAACTGACACGAATCAATTTATCTGAAACAACTTTTTTCCTAAAGATGCGTTGAAATGTCACCTTTAAGCATATGTATATAACTCGTATGTTTTCAATAACATATATATTCAGACATGTTCCAACGCCATCTATTAAAAATCGGCACGAACTTTCCGGACGACCCAATATTTAAAGAAATCAAATAATTTGCCAACGTGTATATTGAAATTCAATGTGCAAGTGTATTTCATTTTCCGCATGCATAAAAATAATTAATTGCAAGATATAATAAAGATTCAAATGCAATGATGAACTTTATAAATGACAAACAATGAAAGTATGAAATTCAATCAAAGATCAATCGTGCGGCTGCAATTATGTGAGTGTCGCTCTTATAACGCTTGATGCAGAAAACTGTTCAATTTTATACAATGAAGAATAGAAAAAAAACTTTGTTACATATTTTTCGCCGTTCAGTTGAGTAGTTCTCTGGATCGCTCTCTTGCTTGCCGCTTGCTCCGATAATTTTACACGTGTACGCTTCAACGGTCAACGGAGAAAAATTTAAGTACTTTTACCCTAAGCTTACAAATGTTTAACTTTTACAAGTTACAATGTATCATCTAGAATTCTTTAACACAATTTCTTTCTTTCGATGATACATATATCAAATTCTTGATTTTCTATCAATTCTTAAATAAAAGATTCAATCGCGCGCGAGTCCACGAAACGCCAACGAGTCCAACAGAGAAAGAAAAATAGCGCTCGCGGCAGGACACTGACCGTTTCTTTCAGAGCTTGCCTTGCGCGCGCGGCTACATATATCCGCGAACGAACAGACGATAAATCCACCACGGGAAGTAAAACGAAAACGAAAGAGAAAAAGAAAGGAGAGAGGGAGAGAGAGAACGAGAACGGTACCGAGGGAGATGAGAAGGATCTCCTCAGTCGCACAATGCGACTCGTTACAGACTCGGTCTCGTTCATTTTCTCTCTCGCTTCCTCTCTTTTTCGTCGCGCTCGCAGACGCACACGTGTTCTCGAGCTGTCTGCCAATCGAAAATCGTGTCGGCGATCAAATTGAATTTCCTACATCCACTTCCTTCTACTCGTTGAGAACGGGACGGTCGAGTGGCCGAGGAAAAAATCTCACGGGATTTCCCGCAGCCGAGATGCGTGCGGAGAACGCGGTGATCTCGCGGAATATGCCGACGTTAACGGCCGATTGTTATCCGTTCGCATAATTTTTTACGTTAACGATAATATTTCCCTTCGATTCGTGATTTTCTCGTATGATTTACAGAGTAAACGCGATCTGTTACGTTCGCCGCGTCACGACGAAGCGTAATATTCAAAGGAAGAAATAGTTAGGGATCGTTTTGGAATCACTGTGCTTTAATAGACTCAACTGAGGTTGAAGATAAATAACTAAGAATAAATATTCTGAAAGTCTATTATAAGATGTATTTCTAATGTATCTAAGATGTATATATCAGAATTTATTTTCTATTCTATTTTGTTGATAATTTGTTTCTAGACTGATTGGGACCTGTATGAAGTTAGCACCCCATTTTTGAAATTTTTAAATTCTAAAAGTTGTTCCAGGTTGTTCTAGACTTGTTCCAAATTGTTCCAGAAGATGAAATTTATATAATAAAAATTTTCGCGGAAAATTGAAAAAAACAATTTTTTTACCTGGCACCCCATTTTTCGACAATCAAACTTTTAAAGGTTGTTTCAGGTTGTTCTAGTTGTTCTAAACATTGTTCCAAAGTATTAGATCGATTGGTCAAAATCTTTACGAATTTGGTTTTTCGCGATTTTCTTGGATATAAAACTTGTTCCAGGCTACCCGCTTTAGAACTATTGTTTTCTCGAATAGAACAACCGGGAACAAAATTTATACGCCCCGATTCGAAACCTAAGGGTGACTTTACTCTTGTAACTTGTAAGGTTACGAATCGGGACGTATAAATTTTGTTCCCGGTTGTTCTACTCGAGAAGACGATAGTTCTAAAGCAGGAAGCCTGGAACAAGTTTTTTACCCAAGAAAATAGAAAAATAATATTTTCCATTAAAGAGTAAAGTGGACTTTATATTGTTGCTATGGTCTTGAAATTTTTGTTCTGAGTTGTTCTACACGGTTATAAATATATTCTAAATCGACAATATTGTAAGTTATTTTGTTTGGGAAAGAATGTCCAAAAACGATTTTTTCCAAAATTCTTTTTTTTTCGATATCTCGTAAAAGTTTTGACCAATCGATCTAATACTTTGAAACAATGTTTAGAACAACTAGAACAACCTGAAACAACCTTTAAAAGTTTGATTTTCGAAAAATGGGGTGCCAGGTAAAAAAATTGTTTTTTTCCAATTTTCCGCGAAAATTTTTATTATATAAATTTCATCTTCTGGAACAATTTGGAACAAGTCTAGAACAACCTGGAACAACTTTTAGAATTTAAAAATTTCAAAAATGGGGTGCTAACTTTACACAGGTCTGATTGGGACTGAAATAACGAGAAGCGAAAATTCCAGGGGAGTAATTTGCGGGAGTAATTTTTAATTATGTTAAACGTCAGTCTATCAGATGGGCACACTGTCTCTCCTCGCGATGAACAAAAAGCCCCCCGTTATTTCCCAACGGAACAATAGCTTTCGTTTCCACGCAGTTGAGCGGCGGGCGAGTTGACGCGCGGATTGACCCTCGATTGTTAAAAAAAAGCGGAGAGGGAAAGGGGGAAAAGCAAAGCAAAAAAAAGGAGAAGAGGAACCGAAAAAAATACAGAAAAATTGGCAGTGCTGCGAAATGATCGGCCGCGTGTGTTCGCATGGACGTCGCGTACCAGCCGCGACAACGTTGCCGGGCGAATCCGTTTTCGCGCCCGGCTGTCCGCGGCAGATTTTTGGTGCGGATGCGTTATGGGTCACTCCGGGTGGCGGACAGTTACGTCGACGTGGACAATCGATGTTGGCTATCAGTTGCAGTTTGCGCGGAGCGGTTATGCCCGGGACAATTGTTATTGACAAATCGTAATGTCGGTCATCAGTCATGACCGTGACAGGGCACCTGCAGCGGTGCAGCGTCGCCGTGAACGGGAACGCGTTTATGCGGGCGTATTTGCATGCCTTCTCCGTACAAAGGCGATTTGTGCTTAGAGATACCGCGCTTCCGCTGCGACGAAAGTTTGCGTCTCGCCGTTTGCGTGCCGCGTCTGTAATGCCCAGCGACGAAATGGCGGAAATATAACTTCGTCTTGGTTGTAAATTTTAATGCGCGCTTCTTGTTCTGATATTAAAGTGGACAGGCCTTAAAGTGCGTTCTCGTGAAACATAAAAGTCTCGTTCGCCCGGGACTCTCGCGAGACATCGCGCGATTAAATTACAGCGGCCGATCATCGTGATGTCCGAGTTCACATCGAGGTCTGAATGTACGTGCATATATGCGCGTGATATCACGTTATTTACGACGCTCTTTACGACGACGCCGCGACGTAACTGCTCCTGATTTGGGTCGCGTTTCCCCGTTGTGTTTTCACGACGCGATGAAGACCAAGACGAATGCGGACACGGGGTTGGCCAGCCATGCAAGAGATCGCGTTAACCGAGGAGGAATATTGGTCGGTGTCGCGAAATGGCGTAAGAGCATCACGACGTCTAGATTACGCCGGAGATGCATAAATTACGCGGAGAAAAAACGGGTTTCCACCTCGGGCATCCGGCGAGCGTTAATTATGGACAGCGCATACGGACGGCGACGACGCATTATCGACATTGTTATTCATGACCACGGACGGTGGTCTATCCTGGAAGGATGGACGCGACAGACCATAACGTCCAGGATGCCGCGGGTGATCCTGTCTCTGAATGCTGCGACCTCCTCTTGACGTTCAGCTTACGTTCGGCGGATGTCCGCAGAGTGTTTCACCGGCTAGGTGTGTTACACGCTTTGTTACCATCTCCGACAGTCGGCGTTTGCTGATGAATGACGATGAGATCGATCGTCTGATTTGCGAGTATGATCGACCGCGTTATATCGATGAGATATACGTACGATGTAGTCGCGACGAGGACGCGTTCATTTCCACCGGGTAAAGTTAATTTTTCAATCAATTCGAATTGTTAAAAAAAGGGGGAATTGTGTGTGATTGGTGCAAAACGAAAAAGAATTTTTATTTTAATATATAATATTTTTCCTGTAAATGCGAGATATAAAAGAGAGCGCCATTTTCCAATTTATTATTTTTGAACATGTGTAATTTATATATTTATGCATGTGTAATTTTGGATTGAAAACTTGTGCTTTGAGTTTGATGTGATAATTTTAATATGTTAATATTAAAGTCAAACATTTATTGCGCACATTGCAATGGGTATACAATCCAAATATACACATATTGGGATTGTATACCGCGGATTATTGGTGAGAATTCTAATGTAAAGATATTCAAGTGGAATTATATCATTACCAAATTTAGAAAAAGAAGTAGGAATATTCTAGCATGTTATAAAGGAGTCGGGCAATTATAGCTGGTAAAATGATCGCTCCGACACTTAAACATTTATTAAAGACTTGATATTCTACGTATATAATATGACCTGTCAGCCGTCATGCATAAAAATGTATTATGCAGTGTGACGAATATTGCTGCGAACGCTATTACAGTTTCTAAATGCAAAATTTGAAAAAGATCTGAAATTAAGAAACGGGGTGAAACATATGATTTATTTTCACCTTTGCAGCTTCATTCGAAAACAGTTTACGAGCTATCACTCATCAATCGCCGCTCATAAGCCATGAAATTTTCGTTCAGCAGAACTGCGTAAATAAGCTGATTAAAAACCTGATCCGTGAAAAATGAACACGGATAAAGTCCGGGGTAATCAGTAGACATCCAGGAAAGTGCGAAACTGCATGATTTATTAATCTACCAATACAAGCGCGGGATGCGCGGACCTTACGTACATTACGCGAGAGAGTTGGTATCGTATTAAATTTATATGGCTGAGAGAGCAATTCTGACGATCCACGTTCGGAAGCTGAAATTACGCGGAACACAACGGCGGTGGAGGTCCGCGTTCAGTTTCGAATTATCGACCATCCCCCGGGTGCATCGATAGAGGGAAGCCATTGTTGGCCCCGCGCGCGCGCTCAAAGTGGAAGCGACATCCGCGTTCGCGTAGACGGAGCGGAAGACTTTGGCGATGAACGGATGGACATTCGGAATCGTGCACGAGCTTAGACTAACCCACCCCCGCACCGAAATGACCCCCGCGCGCGCGTACTCTCTCGAGTGAGGTTCGACGTGGCTTTCGGGGGGACGAGATATCGCATTATTCCCGACTGAATGGGGTAAATCAGGGTCTCGTAGAGTTCCGACGTGGAATCGGCGGTTCTCTCGGATCGCTGATGTCGAGAGGAGGATGAGGGTTAGCTGGCGGCAGCGGCTGCCTTGGGAATTCAATTATACCTACGGAACAATGGCACCCGAGCTGGTAATGAAGGGACCGTCGCTGGGAGGTCATCAGATTACGTGGTATTTACAATATATAAGCCGGATGGTTGGCGGATGAAGAGGGCTCTTGGTGGCATTTCTTTCTCACTGC
This sequence comes from Ooceraea biroi, assembly GCF_003672135.1. Lineage (NCBI taxonomy): Eukaryota > Metazoa > Arthropoda > Insecta > Hymenoptera > Formicidae > Ooceraea > Ooceraea biroi. Next base: position 22,432,953 of record NC_039506.1, read on the forward strand.
CTCCCCAGACCCCGCACCTCCTCCCACGAGACGCCGCATCGGGGGTTAATTCGTAAGACGGAGCTGGATTATCGTCAATTTTTCACGTAGCTAAGAGAGAAAGAGGGAAACGGACAGAGAGATAATTCTTGCCCGCATAAAGACTTTTCAGTACGATTCGATGTGCTCCGCAAGAGATTGCGAGGAAAAATATTATTAACTCTCTCTGGAGCTCTCCTGGAGCGACTCCCTAAGAGCTTCTTGCGAGAGAACGTCTCGCAGCGCGCGCTTCGATTCATCGCGCTGTGGAATATTAGCCTCCCTCATCCCGTTACATCACGTCGGACACAAATCGTTTTTACGCGAGCTATTTATTATCGTAACGCTTTGGTCTACGCGGAAGAATTTCTCTGTGAATCTACATCAGTAACGCGGCGCAATCCACTCGATGCACTCGAAATGGTGTCGCAAATTGCATGAAATGATAACGCTGTCGGTCGGGATCGACGTTACGCGATAACTCTTGATACTAATGTCGCTTTACGGCGGACATTCCGTTCGACGAATGATTCGGGCGAACGCCTGAACAAATGTCGACTCGCTTGACGCGCGCGAAGATGAGAAAAAGCGTCACGAAGAGGGAAATGTTTAGTCCTCTTTGACTACGTGCACGGAGAACGAGATCCGTAATTACGTTAAGGGGAGGCAGAAAGCGTGTGGGTCGGCCGATTCTGGCTCTCTCGCTCGACCGACCATGCGTTCAGGAAACCGGGAATGGATTCCGCCGATAACCTTTTTAAAACGGGCTAAATTCATTATTTGCCCCGTATTCGGCGGTGTGCGCGTCGCTTTTCTATATTTCCTTTTCAACCCTCGAAAGGAAGTCGCGATGCCGCGGTGGCTAAACGAGGGGTTGCGGGTTGCGATACTCGAGCAAACGCGTGCTAGTGCAGCGTCATCAGCGCTGTTGTTTGATGTGTAAAAAGATATTGCAAATAAAAAAGATATCGATATCGCAAGATCGTTGCGTCTCATCCTCTTTTCGATCTTCCTCCCTTTCTTGTTGTCCCGTTTTATTATTCTTTTACACGTTTCAGTGACCCGAGCTAATCAGTCCCTTTGTTCGCGTTGAATATTGTCAAGCAGTTTAAGCATGCGGATGGTTTATCTTTATTCCTCATTCGCGACAGTCGCGCGTATTTTTCTTCGCTGTCGACCAGTATTTATGCATTCTGTGAAATATGTTTAAAATATTCAGGACTTGTTTGGTGGAGAGTATTACCGCGACAAAAGGATACAGGGCGCTGTCGCTGTGGCTCTCCTCTTTGTGCGTCGCTGAAGACGGGGGATTGGAATTAACATGGGATCCAGACTGCGTTTCCACTGAGGGAGAGAACGGCGTGTCTCGTTAATATGGATTTCACTAACGATCCGACTAATTTGTACGCTCTTCTTCATTCGAAAAGATAAAATAGCAAACGAAACGAAAATGCTGGAAAGGCGTCGCAAGGACAAAGGATGCAACTGGGATCAGTGTCCGCTCTGTACACCGGTCTAGATCAACCGGTCCGTTCAACCGTGGAAAACCTAATGGCCGACTCGACGTGCATTTGCATATGAATGACCAGGTAGGTTCTTAAATATTACGAGTACAGTCTCACGTCGCTTTTCTGTCGGCCAGGTAGATGAGATGAAACGTGCGACGTCAAATATGAAGACAATTAGACCACCAAAGAAGGATTAGGAGAAAACATCCTGATCCATTGCGCGACAGCAGCACGTGTCCTCGCACCCTTGGGACATTTGGATTGGCTATCTGACCCGACGTGAATACATGTGTACATGGAACGCATTCATAATTAAAAGGAACTACGAGGAGAGAGAGCACAAATAGAATTAAATTGTCTTTATTGTCTTTTAGCGTAAGCTTTATGTCAGAAAGATCAACGAATTTTTGGTTCAGTCGAAAAGTTTAAAAAATTGGATACGCAATCATTAAAGAAAATGTGATGTTTATAAAAATCTATTTATAAAAATGCAATATTAATATAACTTTTTCTGCGCTTTTAACGTATCAAAAATGTTGCGCTCGTCGTTCTTTTCGGTCGCGTGCGCAAGCAATTTTGCAACGTCTAAATCGGCGAGGTCGTCTGTGCTTGTCTATCGATTGCTTTTGTATCGACCAAACGATGACACGGTGGACGAAGTCAAAACCCGCAATTGCGAGACTTGGACCGTCGATTAGGCGATCCGTACACGTCTGCATCAAGTCGTTTCCCCTCGTTAAGGAATGTAGGTGGATGAGAGGGCGAAGATGGCGTGCGGATTGCGGGAGCAGTCGCGAGCGTTTTCGCGCTTCGCAGCCGCAGCAGTTCGGAGTTGCCATTCGGAGCACGTAGATTGCTAACCTAACTTGTTTAGCGGTTTTAGCGGTATTTGATTAGTTGAGTGAATTTCCGAACTGTTTCAGACCACCTCCCCGCTCGCGCCTGGTCTGGGCTAGAGATCGAGCTGGGACAAACCTTTGGCGAATTCGATAGATACACGGAGATATCGGTGACGCGTCTCTCGCGAACAAAACCTTCCATTGCCACTTCCAATTCCATACAAATGTTTTTGTACTATATTTTATCAAGGAATTGAGTAAAAAAAGTTTATTGAATCCCGTATAATTTTATCAATTCGAAAGATGAGTCATTTTACAAATTAATAATTATGGATGATTAAATAAAACATGGCAGCGTGATAGAGCATCAAATTTGTAGCCAAACTTGTAAGGATTCAAGTCCAGCTAATCACAGGAATTTTATTTCAAGCTGTACGCTTCATATATTAAGTAATTGGAAAGATTCGTGTATGGAAAACTGAGCTTCATGTTTCGGAAGAGATGTTAAGTCACACACGTTGATCCACACACAGCCGGTAAACCGCTGTGTTAACCCCCTTCCCCATTATGTGGCATTTCTTGGGATCCTCTGGGTTAGGCTAGCCACCTGCCTACCATCATCTCTCAGATGGAATTGGCTCAAAATCCCGGTCACCGGAAATGCTAGTTTCGAATACCAAAAAACAGTCGACTTGTTTGTTAGCCTCAGTGATGTGAGGATATGTTGTTCATCAGGAATATCTCTCTTTCTATTCGTTATTTTGGAGGTCATTTTCAGTCAAAAATGACTTGTTAAGAATTATATTGTATTCACTTGATAAGGACCGAAGACTTGGTCGTAACGTTGTGTAACTGAGTACCAATAAACATTGCCAGATCGGTCGAGAAAAAGGAAAGTCTATTATTAATTTTTATTCGAGAAAATTTGTTGAATCTTCTTATGCGTTTAAATAATACGTTAAAATTATACGTTTCAATGCTATTAATAAAATTATTGCTCATTATTATTCGTAATGCTGTACGCTATGCTTTACTTTTAAAGTAATTGCATTTTGAAACGATTCTCTGTTGCAATATAATTTTCTTTCTGAAATATTTTGAACTGTAATTACTTGCATGATTATGAGAGATTACTTTGCAACGATTGTTGCAAAATTATTCAATTGTCAAAAAATAACACTCGCGTTTACTGTATTACTGCAATGTACAGCAATATTAAGTAGAATAAATAGAAATATACATCTTTGTAAATCTAATAGAATAATAATAATCGACGTACCTTGCGAGTAGTTCATGTCCTTCTTTCATGTAATTCGATAGTCACTCCTTGCCGGAGTCATGTGGTTGCACAGGGATAAACCGCCACCTGGAATAAATATCGTAATTGAATTAAAATGTAGAGAAAAGCAAGAATGACGTTCATTGAAATACAAAATTAAGACCGTCTTAAAAAAATATGTTTTTTAAACGATCGAAATATGACAAGAATTATTTGAAAAAGAATTTCACGTATGAAGAAAGCGAGCATGAAGGAATTACTTCATTAGCGATTATTGGAACACATACAGGCCTGGTTGATTCGATCACGTGGAATCATGCGTCTGCTCCCATGTGGTCCATGCCGTAGCAAGGAATTCTCGGTATTCGAAGGATATTTCAAGCGTTAGTGCGGTTGACGATGCCGGATCAAAGATAATATTGGCCTGCAGTCAGGGAATGAATCGGGTGTTACATCCGTGTTCAAAGTTCGCTCTTCTCGCGACCGCAGCGATTTCGAGGACGATAGCCGGAACGTGAAATAAAGAGAATATTTGGCGGCAGCGGTGGCAAACGACGCTGACCTCCGCGTGAGTAAATTAGTTCCGGAAACTATTTCCAAGCCGGTTTAACGTCCGACGTATAACCGGCAATCCCTCATATGTAAACTCGGAACCTCCCCTCGTCATCGCGCTGCCGGGCACATTCTGAAAATGTCGACGTAACTAAGGCAGCCCTTTTTTACGAACGAACGAAACGCCACGTAATTTAAACGAGATGTTAATCGCTACGCATGATTTAATAATAATGCTAACACGATATCCATTTGACGTTCGAAAACATGGAGAATTTAATCGGCCAATATTATCTTAACCGTGCAAATCGCATAGTATATATAAAGTTGAACGTTTGCATACATGAACAGTACGTTCAACAGACTCGGCAAGCTCGCGAATTACATTGTCAGCGATTAAGTAACATTACCTTTTTTCTTTGTCCTTGCTTTTCTGAAAATTAGGAACCGAGATATAAACGCGGAAGACTTCGCAGACGTTCGTTAAATTCCGTTAGAAGCCCGTAATATACGACGACTTGTTAGCTAACTGAGCCAATATTACCACAAACGGTTTGTCCATCTGGCGAACTAATTAGCGACTTACGATACAAAACGGCACCCCGGCTCTCTAATAACGGCACATATACGACGCGTTTTATTCGACGTGTAGGCAAGCCGTAACTGTTGTAATCTTCTCCTAACATCCAACATAATTGCTACCGATTTATACAGCCGATAATAAACCTCTTGTATTACTCTTTCTACTGGTGCTCGTAGCGGTCTGGAAAATATGCAAGTGGCTCGTGCGATTGATACGACTTTTCAAATTATCCGTAATTGCGCATCGAGCTGTGAATGCGTCCTATTAGCAAACATCCCGGCAATGCACGACAGTGAAGTGCCTGGAATGCCTCTCGAGTATCGCGGAATTAATTACGACGTCTCGTCAAACTTTAGAGACGGTGATAAATCATATTCGTTGCTGCCGAGCGATAGTTTAGTCATGGGATTGATCCGTGGAAAATTTCCGGCGAATTAACACGCGGCAAATATAAAACACAATTCAAAGCGAGGTCAACAGCCCCTGCCCTCCACGTCTCGGCAATGTTTTTTAAAGTTTCACGAACAGTTTTCGCAAGTGTGAGGCGCCCAGGTACCATTATTCCCTTCGAGGACTCGAGGTTTCCGATGGAAGATGAAAGTGTTAAAAATGCATGTCAACGTGGAACAAAATATCACGATCCTTCGGCGACGAAGCAAATTTATCCAGCGTCTATGCGGGAATATTTATTCACCGTGGCAGATTTCGCTCTCTGCACGGGAAGAGACATTGAGAGACAGGGAAGGAGAGGTGAAGGGAGCAGAAATAGAGGAAGAGAGGAGGAGAGAGAGAAACAATTAGAGAGAAGTGGCCAAAGTTTTCTCAGCAAATATCACTTACGAAAATACAATCGAGCCTCGTCGCAATCGAAGGATGCATTGTGGGGCCGTGGAAAATGGCGGTCGGAAATAATCGGATAACGTCGCTCGCGCTCTAGGACGCCCCGGGATGAGATGGGGAGGAGGCCGGGGAAACGGGAAAATAAGAGAAGGGAAAGACACTCACGGATACGATTCGATACGCTTAAGATAAATTGATACGGGATGGATTATGAACGAAATATATATACGCCACTGAAGCTCGACGAATGGGTCAACCGTTTGGAAGTAACAGTCGATGAAAGAAGCGCGGACTGCTGTTAGGAGATTGTTTCTGGCCCCGCCGCGAGAGACATATACTCGTGAAATATAGTTTCCGGAAAGTTCCTCAAGCTTATACCCAGGGAAATGTATTCCCCGACGCGGTTGAAGCAGTAATCGGTTTAGTATTACTTTGAAGTTTATTCAAAAGGCGCACTTTATATCACGATTTTAATAACATGTAATAAGATAACGCAATAAAAAACGCGGTAAATAATTATTAAACACTATAATGTACCAATAACTGATTAAACTTACGTAATGAAAAAGAAAGGAAGATTATGACAAAATTAATATAAATAAAAAAGTCTACCTTAGAAACTCTATTACGGGTTGAAAGCTGCCTCATCGATTCGCGAAAACGCAAGCGCAAAGTGAAGAGCACAAAGTAATGGATTTTCAAATATCAGCTGAAATATTAACCTGAACATTAGTAAAACATTACCGCCGCGTGCCTGAGAATAAACATCTCAAAGCCCGGTAAGGAGGGAATATCTCGTGCGCGAAATTTTGCCGCGGGCGGATCGATCAATTTTCATGAATGTTCGAGCGGCAAGCAAGCAAGCAAGCAAGCGCTCCGCTCGCGGAAAGCTCGCGAAATGAATTCACGAAAGGCGGGTGGGATTCTTTGCTGGACGATATAGCGGGCAATATACGAGCCGGAATAAGGTTCGGCCATTTGCAGAATAAAAGGTTCGGCAGGCCATTGGGACGCAGGTACGTCCGGCATGTATCGATATGGCGCAGCGTTACGATGGAGTGCCGAGACCGATGCACCACGCGCGTTCGATGGGGATAAATTGAATTATCATAAAGAAATTGCGTCCGAATATTTCGTCCGGTTTCCGCTGAATGCCGTCGAGTAGATGAGAAGGCGCCGAATAGGTTTTCCAATATCGCCGCAGGCAGCGGCGCCGGGGACCCGCGTCGGGAATTTTAAGAATCGGGACCTTTCTCCGGGCTGCGGTACGTCGGACGTGTACAAATACATGCTCGAGATCCTATACGTATTTACACTACGGCAGGTACTACCAACGGTAGAATTGGGAAGGAGAAAGGGAGAAATCGTTTTGCGCTCTCCTCGGATCTTTATCGCGATGTCAATTGTCCGTCGTTCTCCGAAACGAGAACGTACAAGCTGTGAGAAACCGCGTTGAAACGAACTGTGCGTCGATCTAGTCGGGCGCATTTTGAACCCAGTTTGACTTCCGTCTGGCCAAGCACCTGGCAAAAGCGATCTGGAGATTCGGGGAATCGGTATATAATATATCAACGGATTAACACGTTAACGAAAAGCGTTTTCATGAAATACAGTTTACCCACAATTAAAAACTATTAATAAGTCTGCGGTCTTCTTCATCTACAAACGCGACAACATTTATTGATCTATTAGAGCAATCAATTAAAACAAAATGTTCGAGAAATGAAACAGTTCAAAAGATTATTTCAAATGCACCAAACTGGCAAAAAATGCGATTTCAAACCGAAAATCAAAACTGATTTGATTGCTCTATAATCGTTGGCCAAATAATCAGCTAAATCGACGTGTTATAATTAAATTCCTACTCCTTTTTTTATGTAAAGGCTTCGTTCTTTGCATTTTTCGTTACGTGTGGAGACACTGTGCAAACTACAATTCTTTATCTGAAATGATTGACGCAGATGTATTCCGTGACGAGTGAAATTCGAATATTATTCTTGCATATATTAATGCAGCGTGGTACGTGATATACATGCGGATACGCCAGCATATCGATATATCGTTTAATTTTAACCGCATGTGAGCGGCGTATATAATGTAAGCCCAATATCCTAGAACCTGCATACAAGCGGGCGCCATACGTTCCGTCCTGAGCGCAGGCATCAAATACCCGACACCGCCATTATACGCTCATTTCAGGTTAATACTCGACTGATGCTGCTACATCAATCTAACGACTGACGGACATTAAAGTCGAGCGTCGCTGAGGGCTGCATTGCATTACGCGAACGTACATTATCGGCCCTTATAGAGTTTATGTGCGAGTGAATATGAGAATTTCTCCGAATTCACAAGAAACTGTCAAAATCGCGTTGTCAAACGAGACTGCTTGTTCTGTAAGAGGCGTGATAATCAAACACTATCAAATAACTCTTGAAGACATTTATTATTTATTTAAGATAATTCGATTGAAAAAAAATTATAATATTTTTCTTGAAAACTACAATAGACTCTTCGAATCATATGTTATAACGATCATAGCTGTAAAATTTTATTGCAATTGAACAAATATAGCTCGACTTTGCACACTATTTTGGAAAATGTAATTTCGAGAAAAACGCTTTTAAAATTAGAGAACTATTTTATCATGTATGTTTTCTGTCTTACTAATCTGTCATGTCTGTTTCATAAATCGGACTCTCTGCTTCAAGTGCAGCTTTTTCTGCAACTGATCTATTAGATCTGCGAGCGATTTGACTTTCTTTTGATACTTCGACGTTCGCTTCTCGGCGATGAAAACTTATTCCTCTAGTTTTTCGCACGTGGTAACGGCAATCGGTCTTATGATGAATATTCATTGTATCCATCATTAATAGGATACTTGAGTAGTCCTTATTAAATATGCTAGCTGCAATATATGCAGTAATTTATACGATTTTAACATAGTTAAATGTTCTTTTTGGAACAAAGGATCAAATTAACGAGTTGAAGCTTTTAATTCATTTTAATTTCAAGTGAAATCATTCAAATAACGTTCTAACAAATCATCTACATTAAGTTCTACGTAGATAGAAGTGCTTTTATAACATATTGCTTTTATACCATTATCAGATAGTGCTAATTTGTGAGTATATGTGTTCAATTTATTGTTGGCCTTTGCTAAGTACACCAACTATCTGGACAGATAGTCCTCATATTGTGGTTTATCGTCAGTAGAAAATTTATGCTGAGGTGTTGTCCATATCTTCTATTGAATCCTTATTTCTTCTGACTGCTAATAAATAAATGTAATAAACATTTAATTCGGCTATCAATTGTGATGTTAATTTTCTTTTCCCGCCAAGTCTTTCTGTGTCTTCTTTCATTTTACGAAGTCATGCACCCATCCGTTTTTACACATAGTTGACGCATGAAAGCTCGCCCGGCGTATGTACTTCGGTACAGGTATACGAGTTTACTTTAGGCTCTGTAATTCAAAAACTAATTTATATTTACATCTCAGACTTTTTTCATTTCATAAGACTCTAAACTATTCTTTAAGCAAATTTTTTTTCATTTTTTTAAATTTTACAGTAGTCTAACTCCTTAACACGTTGATCGTCACGTCACCAAAATCTGGGTGATAGCAATGTTTCCTCAAGGGCCCCGTCACTCACAATTGGATGACGCTTTTTTCCATGCAATTACGCAGGAGTTTTACGAGTAATTTGCAACAGTTTTCATTTGTAATACAAACATTTAATACTATTTAATTTGGGCCCCGCAGGAAACACATTCGATTTACGATGGGCGATCAACGTGTTAATAAAATACTGGTGTATTAACAGTTTGCAAAGATTTATTGAATTTTAATTTATTCTTTTAATTAACAGCGATGAAACAATATATGCCATAGTAATTGAAATAATATTTACCATCTTTATTGAGTTTCGATATTTTTCAAAGTTAAAGTTGTTCGATTCTATATCTGTAAAATGACTCATTTTGTGAGCCAACAAACACGCGATCCAACAAATTTTTGCACACCCTCGATACAAGCTCCCAGTTTCGATAAACTTTCTAGAAAAGTGGAGCGTTATAGAGCGTTGCCGCAGCGAAAAATCCGCATGTGCCGGCTCGACCATGGATAAAAAAACTAGGGTGGGTGCAAAGGTCGGCTCGTAAGCGAGACATTTCGAAGTCTCTTCCCCAACTGTAACGTTGCGCTGCTGCCGCTCAAGAAGTAACTGCGTGTCGTAAAGTCTGGCAAACCGCCCCTTCGAAGACGCCTTGCGTATATACCCGCGCACTCGTAATTCGTAATTTAATTTCAGAATCCGCCGACTCGTGGCCGTTAGCTTGCGGCTGCGCGGCACATGTGCGAACGTGAGTCACTACCGGGAGCAAAAACCGGGCGAATCGTTAAGTAGCCGCGCACCCACGAAATCGCGTACGCGAGCAAATGTCACGTATGCATGTATGTATGTATATATGTATATGTATGCATGTATATATAATATATATGTATATTGGTGGCGTACGGGGCCGGGCGCGTACATTGGACACGTCACGAACCCTCCAGGGGTGCGCCAAGGGGATGCGAGTTGCATCCAATTCATCATCGCTCACCCTTTGTGTCGTGTACGCGCGCGCGCCCCGCCGACGCGGTTGTCCCATCGGATTGCGCGAATGGGAGAAAGTAAATTTGTCACGGTACGATTTGTAGCGCACTGATCGCGATTCGCACAGTAACGGGTGATTTCTTAAGGAATCTCATTACCAACTCGACGCCGAGGACGCCGAATTCGACGACCGCATACATTCCTCAGACGCGAGCCAATTATAATATATAATATTTTGTCGCAGTGATATTATTTTTCAGAGAACACGTTCTATTGAATTAGATTAAATATTGAATTAATTGCAAAAATGCCAGAAACCAAATTTTTATATGATAATATAATTTGACATGCATATTTCGATAATAAATCTCAACGGTATATTGCTGGGTGAGATCTGTTTCGCGAGTGTTTCTTCTTCTATGAATGATGTCAGTGTGGAACATTTTGGCAGATTACTTCTATGTCGCTATTAAAATTTATGCTAGCGAAAGGAGTTTTTTGTAGCAACAGTAAATTGGAGTTAGTTTCTTATGCCACATAAAGTCTGATCAATTTTTATTTTCCTTTTTCTCTCTCTCTCTCTTAGGTTAAAGAATAGTTTCCTAAAACGTGCAAAAATTATTTTGCAGTACTTAAGTGCCACTAAGCATGACGACTGGTGTTTCCACATTGCATTACCTTTTTATCATTAATATTGGATGCGCCGCGTTAACTAGTTGAGCCAGATTTCGTAAAGTTATTAGGGTTTCCCGCGGATGCAGCTTTATTATCTCGTTCGGTTTAGGGCGCGCGGGTGTACCGAAAGGCATACCTGATTAAGAATGCACCCTTCCAACGGTGTCCATGACCCGTGGTTAGGGCTGGTGACATTAATAGCGAGTACCGCCGACGATCCACCCCCGAGGCTTACCCGCGTCTTATATTTAATTCAACGCCACCGCTAATTCACTCCAACGCATATTCAATTATTTCGGGATACGCGGAACGTAATGCCTTTATTGTTATAATTTTCGCTCTATCACAGCCCGAATTGCGGTGAACGGAAGTTCGTTTGTGACGATGTAACGATGTCAGTAAGCTAATAAAATTAAGCATCAGGCTTTTCTGAATGAAAAAGTTCCTTTAATTTTCATTATCGAGTGACGTTTGTGATATTCCGACTTTTATTTAATCTCCTTCATTTAATCTTGTCAGTCATTTCGGTCGTAGCAAAATAATCGTTAACTCAAAATGTTTTTGATTAGATTTCGTACGGTGCAACATAAATATAATGATCTATGCGCTCTTATTTTAACACTAGATCTGTTATATACGAGCTTATCATCGTCTGCAATATCTCATTACGTGCTTCCGTCATCATTAACGTTATTTCCGTCCATTGCAGGTTTGGACCTCCGAATAAGCACTGACATATCGCGCCGAGTATATTGCTACGGTTGAGCAATGGAGTACGGTGGTGCGTCGCCGAGCGCGGGAATGATCGGCAATATTTTTCTCGGCGATTATCTCTCGGAGGGTGGCTCGTTTTTTACTCGTTGCGCTCGTCGAAATTTATAGGGACGCTGTTGATATTCTGGCTTAACTTTAATGAGTTCCTGAAACGCTTCATAACCATACGATCTTCGATACTGATAGGTTTGTCTGCCTGAACAACTTGGTGATATTTGCTGGCTCCATGAAAACAAGTAAACATTGTCTTCCCTTTACATATAATATAACTGAATATTCATACGCTTCTGAAATCGTTACTGAATAACAAAATGTTCGCATGTGATTATTACCGATACTTGCGACGATTGTGATGTATTTGCTCGCAACTTACCTCTCCCCGAAAATAAGCACGTATCACACATGAGAAAGCAAACGGAGAGCGAAAAGAGAGAAGAAGGCGGCGGAGGGTTGAAAGGGCCCAAAAAGAGGATTACGCTTACCATTTTGGTCGATCCACCAAGGTAGCTTGCCGTCCCCCTTTTACGTTCCCCTTATTCGCCTTTCCGACACAAATGCTTTGCCTTTGTATTCGTCTCGACTCGATATCGTTTCGCCGGCGCCTTCCACTCAGCAGCGATTTCGCAAACGGTGCGAAGAGGCACGTCCGGGGGAATACTAATTCGGGATCGCAAATTTACAGGTTCTTAATTTCGTAGGCAGCTTTATAAAGCGTAGCTGCATGCGCTTTCGAACCAGAACGTAACGGACTCTGGCGTTCGCTTTTTCCTGTTCTTCTGCTTTCTTTCTGCGCGCTATTACGCTCAATCTCCCGCCCCTTTCGCTTCTTTTGCTTTTGTTATTCCGCTCATTCCTTTTCTCACCCCTTCGTTTTCGTCGTTTTCTCTCTTCTTTTCACGGAATACTAATCGTACGACCGCGGAATAATGAAAATCAAGCTAGCAAAGTACTACCGAAGTCGAACCGTTCACCACTTGGTATTACGATCGCCTTTCCTACCTCCCACCCTCTTTATTTACGATTTTGCATCTGTGATTCTTTCGTCGCTGCAATCAAAATCTTTTTATGTCGTTCTTATTACTTCTCTATGTTTGCTTTATAATCGCATTGTTCCTCTATGTTTTTTCTTCATGTATGAAACATAAACAAGTGCTGGATGTAGCAGAGCATCCGACAAAATCGAATTGAATTAAGATCGATTTGCTTTCATCCTTATTTAATTTAGTAACGTCTTTACTAAAGACCCTCTCTTGCAAAAGTATCACTACAATATGACAACACGACAGCCATCACCATCTACAGCGACAGAAGAGCCGAAGCAGCCAGTGTCGTCAAAGTTCCAGTTTCAATAGTAGCAGCAGGCAATCGAGTAGGATCACAAATGACAATGCAAGAATTGTAAAGAAAGTAAGAATAAGGAGGTAAAGCATATAAATACCATAAAATAGTAGATTTCAGGATAAAAATGCAGATAAGAATGAAGGGATGAAGATGAAGATGAGAAAGTTAAGATTACAAACTCAAAAAACACTGCAATATCGAGAAATTGATGTCAATGATCAATGAGATTTTTATTCTTTGTAGTTAAACAATTACGAAATATCACGATATTTTTTGAAACCATAACGAAATTAAAGTGAGAAATCCTAATATTTACTTTTATTGCTCATTATCCACAATAATAATTGTGGAGGATATGTTATTGTGATCAGCGCAGGAAAATGATGTGCTCAGCTTTTCACCTCTAATTGTAAGAGTGATTTATTCGAGTTCAATATATACAGGGTATGTACAATTGTGGTTGTGGCGTTCGCGTGCCCTGACGGAGGATTCGCTTTATCTTGGCAGGTCTCGAAAGCAATATAACGTGCGCCGTGAGGCACGTTGCAACGCAGGTGCTCTTGTATGCGTTTTCTTCTCGCGGATGGCATGTAGATATAATGGGCATCTTGCAACGCGTTGCGAGATTATAGTTTTCCCTCGTAATAACTTATATGAGGCTCCGTTAGGGTGACCAAGATTCATCCCCAGCAGTCCTGAGCGGTAGGCAGTGATTGCATTTCTCATCTATCTCCATCCTTAGTTTGGAAGTATAGTTTTCTCTTTGACTGTCTGTTTAAGTTCTAATGAAGTTGTTTTGTTCCTACACAGAAACGTATCACAGATTGCTTCTCTTCGCTGTCCGTACTTCAACTTCCTGTCAGCGTCCCGTAGCTGATAGTCATTGGCTTGCTCTGGCAGGCTTCCTCTTTTGTTTGTATGGCAGTCTACGTAGATCGCTCGCGCAATTGCTGGGCTGATAAAGACGGAAGCGGCGAGATCAGCTCTGGGACCCAAGTGAGATAGCAAGTGAGATGGACTAGTACCTCCGTATTCGTATGTCCTAGGGAGTTAGTGAGAGTCTGGGCGACCTTATCGTCCATAGTGTAGGGATATCCAAGGGCGTCAGCTTCCACTTCCGAAGTTGCAAACTGATCCTCTTTTCTGGTCGTGGAACGGGTTGGCTCGACTGTTCTGGCGAGGAAGATGTGAAACTCGCCGGTCCGCTAGGCTTGAGTAGGGATTAGTGAATAAAGAAAAAACATTGAACTCGAAAACTGACGTGTTGTTATCAGCTGACATCTTTGAATATTTTTACGATAGCTGCGTTAAAAGTTATGTTCTCGATCCGGCATATTATTCTACTCTACCGGACTTCACGTGGAGCGCGATGCATCGATCTAATGTTCGATCAATTGGATCGTATCGTCGAAAGAGTCGACGCAAAGTACGTACAATTCTCGAATATCACATCCACTGTAACGGAGACTAAAGATATGTCAAATGTAATATCCGCTAGTGGTTACTTCAACGGAAACCAACTTATAGATTGTGAGCTGTTGGCTCTAGTGTTTGATAAACTGTTGTAAAACCCATTTACAATAATAAAAAAATACTGTTTCAAGCATAAATTATACTATTTTTTTCTCATATCCATTTCCCTCACACTCACACACACATGCTAGCATCCTCTACGAGGCATCCGAAATATCAATCCTTAACTGCGTAAGTGATTCTTGACAGTTGAAAGTAAAAACATTCTCACTTTGATATCTTTCACAACATAAGTACTCGTAATTGTTATTTCGAATAGTGCACGTACATAAAGTATTGTAAGTATGGATTATTTTTAAAGAAGTACAATACAATTAATGTCCTATTTAGCGATTATTAGAGAAATTATAGCCCAGGGCCATCTTTTCCGTATGATCGTCATAACTGAGTTCATCCAACATTGGAGAAATATACTAACTTTCGCAGACATTATAACGGTCGAAGCGAATAAACGCATTAAAATTTCCAAGATGGGCCGCCGGATGAAAACTTGCCGGGTTTTTCACTTGTCGGATTTTTCGCAGACGATAGCACGAGAGCATGGCGCGAAATTTCAGTCGCTGGCATTACCAGGAAGAAACGATTCCGCCGCTCTCGCTCAATTATTTCAGGGCACTCGCGGGTACATGCGTACGTTACAGAGTGATGGATGACGCGCGCTCGGAAACCTTCCTGCCTGCCATCCCTCTCGCCACGCCGTCTCGCGCCCTCTCAGGGCGGTTCACTCACACCCTCCGCCGCCGCCGTTGCCGCCGCCGCCGTACCCTCGCGTGACTCTCTCGCCACGAGGGATGCCGCTTGAATAATTACCCCCACGGCGCACTAAACCCGCGTCTGACTACGTGAAATCCGAGCACTGAATTCGCCAGACCGCGGCCGCCGTACTTTAAGGCCGAGCCTTGCACAGGTACTTTAAGGTCGAGTCTCTAATTAATACGCGCTGCCGGCCGCCGACCAGTTTCGCAAATCTCGCCGCGTTCCGCCAAAATGTAAATCGCTTCTTTGGCTCAGCTCCGTTAATCAAAAGGGGATGCTCGGTTTGATCCGTCAAGAGCAAACAGTTTTGAAACGTCACGGCGATCAGATGGGGAATGTAAGAGGAACGTTGTTCGTGGGGATGACTTATGGAGAAATGTGTGTGACTAGTGTCGATGACGTAATAATCTGGTCCTATAGAAACAACGCTGTAATCATTACATTTCGTTATAACTGTTAATCATGAATGATCATATGAACGCAATCACAAAGTGTATCATACTTACGAGTGCACACTATCGGAATTGCTTCACGAAAAATCTACTTGGCGACTGCAATTTTTGGCAAGTTTTAGGACGGTCGCGAGAGGTTTCATAACGGAGGGTTGTATACGCGCGACGATCAAAGCAATCGGTATCGCGGTGTCCCCGCTATACCGGGGGTGCTCGTAGCCGGAAATTCGATTTTGTGTGCGAGCCTTTTTTTCAATCAGTGTTATCGGCCAGTTGGCAATTCCATCATCAAAGGGTGAACGACGAGGAGAGTGGAACGCGGAGGTGCGTGAGCGAGAGGGAAGACGAGAGAGGATGCTAGAAAGAGAGGCAGGTAGGTGCAGAGAGGAGAGAGACGGGGTCGCACGGGATAAAACACACGCGAGCTGCGTCGGGTGATCTGGTCCATCTCCTCTTTTCTCCGAAGGTCGAAAAAGGACGGGCGACGGTTTAGCGGAGGGCTCGTCAGTCTACCTACCAGGCTCGAAGTCTCGGCACGTCGCCGATGAATGGTCTGACGAGACTCCGCGAGACTTTGCGAGACAATCACTGGGGAAATCTGGGACCCTGCTGATCTACCCTTCGTCCCCGTCGTCTCTCGTTCTCCATCCTCTCTTTCCCTTTCTCCTCTTGCCCTTCATCTCTCTCGCACAATCGTCGCTCGGTACGCGACGCGTTCCACTCGCGCGATCTTGCACCCTTTCATTTCCCGAGACGCCGTTGTCTTCGTCTCCCCCGCGTCCTGGTCTCATGTGTATCTCGCGCACCAGTGACATTTAATCGTACGAATGAGTCGCGATTAAATTTCTCGCTCGCGCCAGAAGATCTGCTGAGTTACCAACAGTCCCAAGACGCGGACCGATCTTTCCTGAAGAAAGGATTATCCTTTGACCGAGTATCGAGATAAAAATATCGACGAGATATCTCTTGGGCGCGACCAGCTGTCGTTTGACACGTTAAACGTTTCCATGAGAAGTGGGATGCTTCCGAGCGAGAATCTACTCACGATCTACCATCTATTTCGTTTCGATGAGGTGGCTGTACCGATAAAACAAACACGATTCGCATTTACGTATCTACTTGAACAGACGTTTGGCAAGGACGGGTACTCTTTCCATTACCACGTGTTCTACCCTTCCTTCCACGATTCGTTCGTTCATCTAACAACGTATTCCTTTTCGTTGGAGGGTAAGCCGGGGCGTTACCCTACTCTCTAACTCTCATTGATTTCCCGGCTGGCGAGTCGCTGGGGCGGGAAATTAAAACTCTGGTTTCCTTGATCACGCCAATACTGAAATAAACGGTACCCACGACGGAGCGTATAAATAGATACTTTTCTTTGTATTCACTATGGAATACGCCCTTTCGCACTCCTCACGCGATGGTATCTCGAAGTCGAATTGAGTTGGGAATCGAGACGTTCCCGAAAATTCTGAATTTGCTTCGAAATGGGATCGTGAGAGAGTTTTGTGGTAACGCGAGCATTGACTATGTGTAGATTACGTCTAAACGAGTAATCACGAGCGATATATATTTCAAATAAAACGGTTTTAATATGCGTGCCTCTCACAAAATCTCACAAAACATTTTATTCGTACGTACAGAATTACCTTCAGGCAAATTATTCATTAAAGAGTCACAGACAGTTTTGACGTGTATTTATAGTTAAGTGCGAGTCCGTAGCGCGCTTTCTTGGATATAAAATATTTAATCGATTGATGGACTGCGCGTTCTACATCTGAGGCGGATATTTTCATCAAACTAAATTGCGTATTAATCCGCTGTGCTTTTACAAGGCGTGCATCCAACGTGTTCGACAAACTGATCGATTCCATTGTTCTTTTCTGCTAGCTGTGATATAAAAAGGATCGCTCAATCAAAAATATTGCGTGTGTGCGCGTGCACGTATACGAGAAAGAGAGAAGAACGGAGAGAGAGAGGGCGGTAAAAGAAGAGAGCGGTCTTCCGTATTCCATCTACGTCGATAATGAGCGCAATTAACACGCCTAGACGACGAGGCGTGCGCAACCGGCTCGATTATCGAGTACGCTCGTTCGACTCGTTTCACGCTTTGCGAGTCCAAGCGACCAAGGAAACGAGTCATTCATGCCGGCCGAGCGTAAGAAGAGAAAAGTGGGAAACAATCCCGCTTAACGTCTTTATTGGCATAAAGGTAACGCCTACGACGGAGAGCAGGAAGAGAATGGTGCACTCGGTGTTTATTCGCTGGTGACGGCGACGTGGAACACCGTCGACAGATTCAGAGAAGAGACGGCGCATTCGTCCTCACTTTGCAACCTTTCTGTCTCTTCTTTTCATTTTTTTTGTTCCCCTCGCTATCGTCTGTCTCTGCAAGAGTGCCGTAATCCGACACTGCGGTTTGACCGCCTGCAAACCCGACCGGAGATCTGCAGGCCTCCCGCGAAGGTATCCTCTTCCACGGACCGCGTCATTACGCAAGCATCAAGTATCCCTTCGAGCGAATTTTCGAGGACAATACCTTCAGTCTCGCGCAGAGCGACTGCGCTGGCTGAGATGCAGAACGGAAGTGGATCGAATCCGAATGGATGGGAAGTAATGAATTGCGCATCGAGAGGCTTCGGAAAATGCAGATGAATTTATAAATCCATTTAATACATCTTCTTTCCTCTTTCGATGTCTGTATTTGAACATCAATAGAATTCCAAAACTAAGATATTTTGTAGAATTGTCAGTTTCTCATTTTGCGAAACTTTATGCCTTGCACTGCCTGTTTCAGCGATCGTGGACTTGTTGCGGCGCTTTTGGCAACTACTTACCGGACGATCAATGCTTGTTTCGACGAAACGATGCAAGCCATTACTGTTAAGTTCCTTCCAGGTGAAATGCACTTTAACGTTGCGACGCTGCGACCCTTTTTGCAGCACTACGGACAGGACAAAAGAGAAAGAAGCAATAGAACGATGCAGAAAATAAAACAGCGCGAACAAGAATGCAGGGCAAGTATAAGGCGAGCTTTATTCTTGTATTTCGTGTACTTTGTACGTGGAAATATACATGCACACCGTAACAACAAAGAAAATTAAGAATTTGAAGCAATAAATCAGTTTATGAAATATTAAAGAGCAGCGGAAGCAAAAGTTTATCCACGGCACGACGAAATTTATTCGACGGTAAATTTATTCGTCTTCGGAAAGGGGCGGGGGGAAATAATGGCGTTTAAACGAGAATAATAAAAGACGTTTATAACACTATGAACGTCGTTGAACACGGTCCATTTTTCATATCTTTAGCGTCCGTTGGATAGTTGCACTACCGTGTCTCTACATTTTTCCTGAGTCTTTCTTCTTTGAGCTCTATAACACATTGCCGCGTCTCCGTCCCTCGGGGCATTTTGGAGCAAAGAAACGCGAGAGCGCTCGTAACATGGCGATCGAGGTAACTCTACAATTTTTACAAATAAAATCGTAAACCTTCCTTGTTTGCGGATATTCTGAATATTTATTCTCCTTTGCTCCGCGCTTTTGTTTCCGTTTCCACTATGAAGTTCCTTTGACAAGTCTTTGCCCGATGTGGATTTCACCTTTCAAGAATGTCGATAGAGAGCTAAAATCAACTAGCAAAGGAATCGACATCTAAGATATTGCACCGTCCTTTGAGACTGTCGGTGATTTATTCCAAAAGATTCCCTATACCATGTATCTCATTTCGAATAAAACTCAAACGGAGATTAATTACGTGATGGAAAAAACACGCGTGTAATGCGATAATGCGAATAATAAATTTTATTTACATATCACGAACGGTATCATATAAATCTGCATATGAAATGCACGTTGAGCACAAATGATTGTATCAAAAGCAAGAATATAGGCTAAAAATGCACAAACAATATCGTGTAAAATCTCTACATTAAATCGCGCGTGTGTGTCGAGCGAGAATAATTGCATCAAGTGTGCGCGAATGTGAACCAGAAGCGAAATAAAATATTTTCCCAGCGTAATTTATAATCAGACCACTCTCGCCGATATGTCCAGTCAATGCATCTTGCTCGGAACGCGAAGAGTGTTCGGCCCGGGATAACAAATCGGTCGGCCCGGAGAAATATATGTACCCACGTATTCGAGAAGCTGCTATGGCTCGGATCCCATGCAAATCCAGAAAATACCAGACGCAATACTCGTCGAAACGTCCATTCTTGTGAACAGTTCTATTTAAAATCGATTCGACCCGCCTCTCGACTTCATTCTCACATACCTTGAGGAAACCGGCGACTACAAAATGAGTATTTAGATTATCTGCACAGTCGGACGAGGCGGATAAAAAAGCGAATGAGGCAGACATTTGGGTTTGTGCAATAATTAGACGTATCGCGAAAGCGCGACGCGTAATATTCCAGGTAGCACAGAAATGTTTCATTTTCTTATCGTAAAATCAAATAATTTTGTGACACTTAGCAGACATTTCTTTGAAAATTATTCAAGCACGCGTTATAATCATCCGAGAATTACGTAGGTAATTAAAGCCGTAATTGATGACAGTCGCGTGGTTGCAATATTACCAAGAGTTGCACAAATCCAGACGGCTTCTAAGATATCAGTTACGTGGACCATGAATTTTGAAACTGTACGCGGCAACTGTCTGCAACACCGAATTCGTCAACGAAGCTCGGCAGAAATTCGTGTTAGGAGTAGACGGGCGTGCACGAAACGGCCAAATTTGCATTCTTGACCGCACAGAGAACACCCCGACACGCGGCCGCCAAAGCGGCGCGGCAAGGAGGTGAAGCTAAACTGGCACAAACGAGCTAATTTGCTCTCATTAGTGTGACTGCGTACATTGTCCTCGTTATGAACGGTGGTGTGTTAATTACACTTACACGTTGTCCGAACAGGCAGATAATGCATCCGGTCACCCAAGGTGCCGCGTCCGGAGTATATATAATAGCTACCTACGGAGAGAGAAACGAAAAGGACGATCTTCCATGCGACGTTGCGAACCGTTTCCATCATTTCCGAGTTCAGGCCGAGCCACCCCCGAACTTTTAAACGAACATTTTGATAATCCGTGAGAAATAAATTAAGTAATTTATTGGAGTAGCAGGTAACGCTTCTTTCTTATCGCTACTCGCAGCGAGCAAGTATTTAAAATCTTCGACCGAATTATTCGCGAGGAATTAATTACCTTTCAAATACGTGACGCATCACGCATATTTTATATCCGCATTGTTACATAATGCTGTTTAATAATAATTCTCTACAAAGTGCAAGATAAAATATGTATGTCCGCTGTGCACGAGCGAGAACACATGTGCAAAGACAATCAGTCCGAATAAATCGTATGTTCGAGGAGTGGCGCGCGGCAGCGAAACACGACGAAATAGGTGTTACTGTTCCCCGCGCGTTCACAGTTTCGTTACGTATTCCCACGAGAAAGTTTTCCTCGCCGTTTCATCTGGCGGTGCGGCACAGCCGTCGCGGTAACGCATGATGGTCGCGGCATTGCGCCGCATCCCGCCTCAACCTATCCGAGTTCCACGGTCGGCGTGCAGGCGAGCGACGGGGGATTTAGTTGTATTTTATTCAGCCACTTTATTCCCCAAGACTTGTCGCGGTTTTACATTTCCATCGGCTGCAGGCAGCAGCATGTGGCGCGCACCGTTCGCCATTTCTACGTGCACACGCCACGCACGTAGAACGTTCTCTCACACGAAGAGGAGGACAACGACGAGGACGATACCGCGGTAACGGCACCGACTCCTCGCTCTTCTCTGTCTCTCATTCGGTTCTCGCGAGTCACCTACACCACCGTGTATACCACCCTCTCCGGTAGTAGCGGTACACAACCGTCCTCGACACTCCGTCTTCCGTCCGCTCGTTCTTTCACTTTCCGTGCTGCAGCCACCCCAACTCTAGTCCACCCGCCTCACCTCCTCTTGTCTTCCCTTTCTTTCGTCG